>NC_092711.1:166316418-166674751 GCF_047496885.1 Scyliorhinus torazame
GTACAATACAGACAGATCATTTTATACATGAAAACACATAGGACATATGATAAATACACAATATAAATATGTAGACATCGGGTGAAGCATACGGAGTGTAGTACTACTCAGTAGAGAAGATGTGTGGAGAGATCAGTTCAGTCCATAAGAGGGTCATTCAGCAGTCTGGTAACAGCGGGGAAGAAGCTGTTTAGAATCTGTTATTGCGAGTTCTCAGACTTTTGTATCTCCTGCCCAATGGAATAGATTGGAAAAGAGAATAACCTCGGTGGGAGGGTCCTTGATTTTGCTGCCGGTTTCCCAAAGCAGCTGGAGGTGTGGACAGAGTCAATGGATGGGAGGCGGGTTCGTGTGAGGGACTGGGCTGTGTTCACAACTCTCTGTAGTTTCTTAGTCTTGGGCTGAGCAGTTGCCATACCAAGTGTCATGGGAGTGTCCCTTTAAGAAATGTTTTGTCTTATCACATGGCTTCAGTGATGTCATTGTGTGGGTGGAGCTGGGCTGTGGCTCTGTGTGTTGGTTTTACTTTCACTTTGGTTTGGGGCTGTTTTGTGGCTCTGAGTCTTTTGCTTTCGTTGTCACATTTTTGGCTGCTGTACTCAGAAAGAGGAGTATTTTGGCCTCTCTCTCGATCTTCATTTTAAAAGCTGTTTCCAGACTGCTTGATAACTTGAAAATAAATAATTGCTTCCTGGAAGGAATTCAAACCTACTCTTTTGGAGAGGAAACAAGAGCATCCATACCAGGTCTTGAGTGCTGTGTGCTGGGCCACACCTTTGAAAAGGAGGTACTGGTTTATCGGATCTTGTTAAATTGGAACAGTTAAAGGGGGGAATTGTTAAGGGTTATACATAGAGTACTGTAGCGTGTGTGGTTTCTATGTTTGTAGTTGATAAAAATGCTTACTGTGTGGGTTTATAAAATGTTAACTAAATTTGTAGAATAAAGCTTGTTTTGATTAAAAGTGCTTAAGGCCTCTGTTGAATAACCCCTGAAAGGCAGGCCCTGTGCTCATCGGAACCAAAGTCAATAAACAATTGTCAGGTCAGGTGAACTCTATGATATACTTTGGAGTTTTCTGAACCCTGGCCCATAACACAAGCTGTGATGCAGCCAGATAAGATGTTTTCTATGGTGCTCCTGTAAAAGTTGGTGCACCTGTAATAATTGGTAAAACTCAATGATAATCTTCATAATTGTCACAAGTAGGCTTACGTTAACGCTGCAATGAAGTTACTGTGAAAATCCCCGAGTCGCCACACTCTGGTGCCTGTTTGGGTTCACTGAGGGAGAATTCAGAATGTCCAAGTCACCTGACAAGCATGTCTTTCGGGACTTGTGGGAGGAAATCGGAGCACCCGGAGGAAACCCACGCAGACACGGGGAGAACATGCATACTCCACACAGACAATTACCCAAGCGGGAATCAAACCTGGGACGCTGGCGCTGTGAAGCAACAATGCTAACCACTGTGTTACCGTGCCTCCCATGTGGCAATCAGTGTGGACATGCTGAATTTCCTTAGTTTCCTGAGGAAGTATATGTTTCTTGGTCGTAGCGTCGATGTGGGTGGACCAGAACAGAATGCTGGTGATGTGCACACCTCGGAATTTGAAGCTGCGAACCATCTCCACCTCAGCCCCATTAATGCAGACAGGGGTGTGTACGATATTTTGCTTCCTGAAGTCAATGACCAGCTCCTTAGTTTTGCTGACATTGAGGGAGAGATTGTTGTCATTACACCATGCCACTAGGTTCTCTATCTCCCTCCTGGACTCTGACTCATCGTTGTTTGATATCCGACCCATTACGTCGTGTCATCAGCAAACTTGTAGATGGAGCGGGAGCAGAATTTGCCACACAGTCGTGTGTATAACGAGCGTAGTAGGGGGCTAAGTACGCAGCCTTGTGGGGCCCCGGTATTGAGGACTATCGTGGAGATGTTCGTGATTCGAACCACTATAGTCGTGTCATCAGCAAACATGCGGATCGATTTGGAGCCAAATTTTGCCATGCAGTTGTGTGTGTGTATAGGCAGTGCAGCCTTGCGGGGTTCCTGAATTGAGAACTATCATGGAGGAGGTGTTGTTTATCTTTACTGATTGTGGTCTGTGGGTCAGAAAGTCGAGGATCCAGTTGCAGAGGGAGGAGCCTCGTCCGAAGTTTTGGAGTTTTGATATGAGCTTGGCTGGGATTATGGTGTTGAAGGCGGAGCTATAGTCAATGAATAGGTGTCTGACATAGGAGTCCTTGTTGTCGAGATGCTTCGGGGGCGAGTATAGGGTCAGGGAGATGGCTTATGTGGACCGGTTGTGGCGGTATGCAAATTGCAGTGGATCAAGGAATGCTGCGAGTATGGAGTTGATGTGTCCAACATCTCGAAGCAATTCATAATGATCAATGTCAAGGCCACCGTGTGATAGTCATTGAGGCACGTTGCCTGGTTCTTCTTTGGCACCGGTATGATGGTGGTCTTCTTGAAGCCGATGGGAACCTTGGAACGGAGGAGGGAGAGATTGAGGATGTCCGGAAACACACCTGCCAGTGGGTCAGCGCAGGATCTGGGTGCATGACCTGGCACAACCAACGACAGTCCCGGTCGTTAGTCTGCAACTCGAGATTAGTTTGGTATCGTCACTTGGGAGTCCCTGTTGGCTTTGCGGAGGTCATATATAGATTTCTTGAATAGGTCAGGGTTGCCTGCCTTGAACACCTTCAGTCGGGAGTGAATCTCCCAATGAAACCATGGATTCTGGTTGGGTAACGTACAGACTACCTTCTTTTGCACGCAATCTTCTACACATTTACTGATGAAGTCTGTGACGGTGCTGGCATACTCGTTTAGGTTGGCTGCTGAGTTAACATAGAACACACAGTGCAGAAGGAGGCCATTTGGTCCATCGAGTCTACATCGACCCACTTTAGCCCTCACTTCCACCCTATCCCTGTAACCCAATAACCCCTCCTAACCTTTTTTGGTCACTAAGGCAATTTATCATGGCCAATCCACCTAACCTGCAAGTCTTTGGACTGTGGGAGGAAACCGGAGCACCCGGAGGAACCCCACGCAGAAACAGGGAGAACGTGCAGACTCCGCACAGACAGCGACCCAGCAGGGAATCGAACCTGGGACCCTAGTGCTGTGAAGTCATAGTGCTATCCACTTGTGCTACCGTGCTGCCCTTGTTATTGAATATGGACCAGTCCACTGACTCCAAGCAGTCGCGTTGCATTGACCTTCTGTTGCATCAACCTTCTTAACCGGATTCTCCTGTTAAGTTTCTGCTTCTTGGACTTCCAATTGCGGCGATGCGGAGCTAAGCCGCACATATTCGGCAGCTCCCGCTATAACGGACTTTTGGGCTCTCCGGAGGAGCCCCAACGGAATTGTATTTTGACTAAATCCTGTGTGGGAAGGTGAAGTAAGGTCCCCCTTCCGTCACATGGAGGGGATTAGCAGTGAACGACCAAAAAACAAGCTCTGGAGCAGCGGCAGAAACGAGGGGGGAAAATCAAGATGGCGGAGGTCGGAGATCGAGCAGCATGGGGGCCGGACCAGCAGGAGTTTCTCAGGCGCTGCATGGAGGAGCTTAAAAAGGAGGCGCTGGCGCCAATGCTGTTGGCGATCAAGGGGCTGAAGGAGACCCAGAAGCCCCAGGCCGTAGAGCTCAGAGAGGTGAAGGACAAAACTAACGAGAACGAGGACGAGATCTTGAGCCTGGCGGTGAAGATGGAGTCGCACGAGGCGCTGCACAAGAGGTGGGCCGAGAGACTCGAGGTCCTGGAGAACAGGTCGAGGAGGAAGAATCTCCGGATCCTGGGTCTCCCCGAAGGAGTGGAGGGGGCTGATGCCGGTGCGTATGTGAGCATGATGCTCCATTCGCTGGTGGGTGCAGAGGCCTTTCCGAGCCCCCTGGAGCTAGAAGGGGCTCACCGGGTCCTGGCGAGGAGACACAAGGCTGGCGAGCCGCCAAGGGCGATAGTGGCGAGGTTCCATCGCTTCGCGGACAGAGAGAGTGTCCTGAGATGGGCCAAGAAGGAGCGGAGCAGCAGATGGGAGAATGCGGTGATCCGAGTATACCAGGACTGGAGCGCGGAGGTGGCAAAGAGGACAGCTGGCTTCAACCGGGCCAAGGCGGTGCTGCATAAAAAAAGGGTGAGATTCGGAATGCTGCAGCTAGGGCGACTGTGGGTCACTTATCAGGACCGACACCACTATTTTGAAAAGCCAGAAGAGGCTTGGACTTTTATCCAAACGGAAAAATTGGACTCGAACTGAGGGACTGTGGATGTGGGGGAGATGTTGACTATACAGGGTTGTAAATATGGGTAAAGAATGTTTCACGGGTGGGACGATGGATGGGGATGGGGGAAGGGTTCTTGATGGGGGGGACAAAGAGGAATGTGGGCGTCGGTGCTGGAGGGAGGTGAGACTCGGGGATGGGGGAATTTGGATAAGGCCGCAACAGGAGCTGCGCCACAGGGGGCGGGGCTGGCTCAGGAAAGCGCGGGCTTTTTCCCGCGTAAGGAGGAGGAGGGATTTCCACACGGGGGCGGGGTCAACGGGAAGGCGGGGGAAGCCGGGGTCAGCAGGAGGCAGTGGGCCGGTTAAGAGGGCCCAAGTGTTCGCGCACTTAAAGGGACTGAAGGCAGACGTGGTCATGCTTCAGGAGACACATCTGAAGGTGGCAGATCAGGTCAGGTTAAGGAAGGGATGGGTAGGACAGGTGTTCCATTCGGGGCTGGATGCGAAGAATAGAGAGGTGGCAATACTGGTGGGGAAGCAGGTGTTGTTTGAGGTCAAGAACATAGTAGCGGACAATGGAGGCCGATATGTGATGGTGAGTGGTAGGTTGCAGGGGACGGAGGTGGTACTGGTGAAAGTATATGCCCCGAACTGGGACGATGCTGGATTCATGAAACGGATGTTGGGCCGTATTCCGGACTTCGAGGTAGGAAGCTTGATAATGGGTGGGGATTTCAACACGGTGTTGGACCCAGCACTGGATCGCTCCAGATCTAGGACCGGAAAGAGGCCGGCTGCAGCCAAGGTGCTCAGGGGGTTTATGGATCAGATGGGGGAGTAGATCCATGGAGATTTGCCAGCCCTTTGGCCAGAGAATTTTCTTTTTTCTCCCATGTACACAAGGCCTACTCCCGGATAGATTTTTTTGTTCTGGGCAGGGCATTGATCCCGAAAGTGGAGGGAACGGAGTATTCGACCATAGCCATTTCAGACCACGCCCCGCACTGGGTGGAACTGGAGCTGGGGGAGGAGAGGGACCAACGCCCGCTGTGGCGGTTGGATGTGGGACTGCTGGCAGACGAGGAAGTGTGCGGAAGGGTGCGGGGGTGCATCGAAAGGTATCTGGAGGCCAACGACAACGGGGAGGTGCAGGTGGGAGTAGTACGGGAGGCGCTGAAGGCGGTGGTCAGGGGAGAGTTAATCTCCATCAGGGCTCATAGGGAGAAGAGAGAGGGCAGGGAAAGGGAGAGGTTAGTGGGGGAGATCTTAAGAGTGGACAGGAGCTATGCAGAGGCTCCAGATGAGGGACTACTCAGGGAGAGACGAAGTCTCCAGACGGAGTTCGACCTGTTGACCACAGGGAAGGCAGAGGCACAGTGGAGGAAAGCACAGGGGGCGATGTATGAGTATGGGGAGAAGGCGAGCCGGATGCTGGCACATCAGCTCCGTAAGATGGCAGCGAGGGAAATTGGTGGAGTCAAGGATGGAAAGGGAACTACGGTGCGGAGTGCGGTGAAAGTGAATGAGGCATTCAAGGCCTTCTACGAGGACCTGTATAGGTCCCAGCCCCCAGGGGGAAAAGAGAGGATGCGACGATTCTTGGACCAGCTGGGGTTCCCGAGGGTGGAGGAGCAGGAGGTGGCTGGTTTGGGGGCGCCAATTGGGATGGAGGAGCTGGTTAAAGGACTGGGGAACATTCAGGCAGGGAAGGCCCCGGGACCGGATGGGTTCCCGGTGGAGTTCTATAGGAAGTATGTAGACCTGTTAGCCCCGTTGCTGGTAAGGACCTTCAATGAGGCAAGGGAGGGGGGGACCCTGCCCCCGACAATGTCAGAGGCGACGATCTCTTTGATCCTGAAGCGGGATAAGGACCCACTGCAATGCGGGTCGTATAGGCCGATCTCGCTCCTCAACGGAGGTGCTAAGTTGCTAGCAAAAATGTTGGCTACGAGGATTGAGGACTGTGTCCCGGGGGTGATTCACGAGGACCAGACGGGATTTGTAAAGGGCAGGCAGTTAAATACCAATGTGCGGAGGCTCCTAAATGTGATAATGATGCCATCGGTGAAGGGAGAGGCGGAGATAGTGGCAGCTATGGACGCGGAGAAGGCCTTTGACCGAGTAGAGTGGGAGTATCTCTGGGAAGTGCTGCGGAGGTTTGGGGCGGGGTTTATCAGTTGGGTTAAGCTCCTATGCAGAGCCCCGGTGGCGAGTGTGGTTACGAATCGGCGGAGGTCGGAGTATTTTCGGCTGTATCGAGGGACGAGGCAGGGGTGCCCCATGTCCCCCCTGTTGTTTGCATTAGCAATTGAACCTTTGGCCATGGCATTAAGGGAGTCCAGGAAATGGAGGGGGGGTGGTTCGAGGGGGAGAGGAGCATAGAGTGTCGCTGTACGCAGATGACCTGTTGCTGTATGTGGCGGACCCAGTGGAGGGGATGGTGGAGGTCATGCAGATCCTAAGGGAGTTTGGGGACTTCTCGGGCTACAAGCTCAATGTAGGGAAGAGTGAGCTCTTTGTGGTGTATTCGGGGGATCAGGGAAGAGGGATAGACGACCTACCGTTGAGGAGGGTGGAAAGGAGCTTTCGATACTTGGGGATCCAGGTAGCTAGGGGACCCTGCACAAACTTAATTTGACGCGGCTGGTGGAGCAGATGGAGGAGGACTTTAAACGGTGGGACATGTTGCCACTCTCGCTAGAGGGCAGGGTACAGTCGCTTAAAATGATGGTCCTCCCGAGGTTTCTTTTTGTATTCCAATGCCTTCCAATTGTGATCACCAAGGCCTTTTTTAAGAGGGTAGGCAGGAGCATTATTGGTTTTGTGTGGACGAGTAAGACCCCGAGGGTAAGGAGGGGGTTCCTGGAGCGTAGTAGAGATAGAGTAGGGCTGGCGTTGCCGAATCTGGGTGGCTACTACTGGGCAGCCAACGTGGCGATGATCCGTAAGTGGGTGATGGAGGGAGAAGGGGCGGCATGGAAGAAGCTGGAGATGGCGTCCTGCAAAGGAACGAGCCTGGGGGCGCTGGTGACAGCACCGCTGCCGCTCTCGTCGACAAGGTACACCACGAGTCTGGTGGTGGTGGCAACGCTAAAGATCTGGGGGCAGTGGAGACAGCACGGGGTGCGATGGGAGCCTTGGTGTGGTCCCTGATCAGAGATAACCATCGGTTTGTCCCAAGAAGGATGAACGGGGGGTTTCAGAGCTGGCATCGGGCAGGGATTAGAAGAATGGGGGACCTGTTCATCGATGGGACGTTTGCGAGCTTATGGGCGCTGGAGGAGAAGTTTGGACTACCCCCGGGAAACGCTTTCAGGTGCATGCAAGTGAGGGCGTTTGTGAGGCGGCAGGTGAGGGAATTCCCGCTGCTCCTGGCACAGGGGATTCAAGACAGGGTGATTTCGGGCGTATGGGTCGGAGAGGGCAAGGTGTCGGCGATATACCAGGAGTTGAAAGAAGAGGGGGAGGCTTTGGTAGAGGAGCTGAAGGGTAAATGGGAATTGGAGCTGGGGGAGGAGATTGAGAAGCGTCTGTGGGCTGAAGCCTTAAGTAGGGTTAATTCCTCTTCCTCGTGTGCCAGGCTTAGCCTAATACAATTTAAGGTTGTTCACAGAGCGCACATGACGGGGGCGAGGCTGAGTAGGTACTTTGGGGTGGAGGACATTTGTGGGAGGTGATCAGGAAGCCCGGCGAATCATGTCCATATGTTTTGGTCGTGCCCGGCACTGGATGGGTTCTGGAGGGGAGTTGCGAGAACTATATCCAAGGTGGTGAAAGTCCAGGTCAAGCCAAGTTGGGGGCTAGCATTATTTGGAGTAGCGGACGAGCCGGGAGTGCAGGAGGCGAAAGAGGCCGGCATTCTGGCCTTTGCATCCCTGGTAGCCCGGCGGAGGATCTTGTTAGTGTGGAAAGATGCGAAGCCCCCCAGTGTGGAAGCCTGGATAAATTACAAGGCAGGGTTTATCAAGTTGGAGAGGATAAAGTTTGCCTTGAGAGGGTCTGCGCAGGGGTTCTTCAGGCGGTCTATCTCGCGGAGTGTTAGGTGGAGTTCGGTCAGCAGCAGCAACCCGGGGGGGGGGATATCTTTCTTGGGGGCGGGGGGGGGGGGGGGGGGAGGGAAGGGGGGGGGGGAGGGAAGGGGGGGGGGGAGAAGAGGGAAGGGGGGGGGAAAGGTTTTTTTTTCTGTGGGGTATCTGAGCAAGAAAATACATAAAGGATCCGGAAAACTGATATGTACGGGAGGAATCCAATGTACAAGGTTCTGTATCATATTGACTTGCCATGTTTATGTCTTGCTATGCGAGCTTTCTTTTCTTTTTGTTATAGGGGGGGGGGGGTTGTTTGTATGGTTGAAAATTTTGTTTATAAATTCTTAATAAAATTTTTTTTTTAAAGTTTCTGCTTGTATGCCGGGAGAAGGAGCACCGTCTTGTGGTCCGATTGCAGTCAGGGGACGGATCATCAGGCGCCCTTGATGTTTGTGTAGCAGTGGTCAAGGATGTTGGGGTCCCTGTTGGGTCAGGAGATGTGTTGGTGGAATTTGGGCAGTGCACTCTTGAGGTTGGCCTGGTTGAAGTCCCCGGCCTCGATGAACAAGGCCTCCGGGTATTCTGCTTCATTGTTATTTATAGCGGTTACAATTCATCAAGCGCCTTCTTCACTTCCGCCTGGGGTGGGATGTAGACCGCCGTGATGATGGCAGAAGTGAACTCCATGGAAGGTAGTATGGACGGTACTTCACAGTCGGGTATTCCAGGTCCGGGCAGCAGTAGTTCACCAGGATCACCACGTCCGAGCACCAGGAGGAGTTGACGAGGAGGCAAACCCCTCCACCCATTCCAGGTTCAGTCCTGGATGTGATTAACAGCAGGAATAACAGCAGAATCTAACCCGACATCACTTGTGAACCCTTTGGTGTCTCAGCATGTTGGACGGCAGAGTGAATCCCTCCCCACAGTGAGAGCAGGTGAATGGCTTCTTTCCAGTGTGAACTCGCTGGTGTCTCCGCAATGTGGATGATGTTTGAAACCTCTTTGTGCAGAGAGAGCAGCTGAACGGTCTCTCCTCAGTGTGAATGCGCTGGTGGGACATCAGTAGACAAGAGCTTTTGAAACCCCTCCTGCAGTCAGAGCATTTAAAGGGCCTGCTCTTGGTGTGAGTGACATTGTGGCTACGCAGGCCGGATAATTGAGTGAATCCCTTATCACACACAGTGCAGATGTACGGCTTCTCCCCGGTGTGAACTCGCTGGTGTCTCTGCAGGCTGGATAATTGAGTGAATCCCTTATCACACACAGTGCAGATGTACGGCCTCTCCTTGGTGTGAACTCGCTGGTGTGTCTGCAGGTGGTGTAACCGAGTGAATCCCATATCACACACAGTGCAGATGAATGGCCTCTCCCCGGTGTGAACTCTTTCGTGTCTCCGCAGTCTGCCAATGTTAGTGAATCCCTTTTCACACTGAGTGCAGGTGAAAGGCCTCTCTCCAGTGTGAACTCGTTCGTGTCTCCGCAGTCTGCCAATGTCAATGAATCCCTTTTCACACTGAGAGCAGGTGAAAGGCCTCTCTCCAGTGTGAACTCGCTGGTGTGTCTGCAGGTTGGATAACTGAGTGAATCCCTTCCCACAGTCAGAGCAGGTGAACGGTCTCTCCCCAGTGTGAACTCGTTCGTGTCTCCGCAGGCTGTAAAAGTCAGTGAATCCCTTTTCACAGTGAGAGCAGGTGAACGGCCTCTCTCCAGTGTGACTGTGTTGATGCCTTGCCAGCTCGTGTGGGGCTGTGAATCCCTTCCCACAATCCTCACATTTCCATGGTTTCTCCATGGTCCGGGTGATCTTGCGTCTCACCGCGTTGGACGATCAGTTGAAGCCTCGTCCACACACAGAGCACCTGTACAGTCTCTCCCTGCTGTGAATGGTGAAGTATTTTTTCAGGCTATGTCACTGGTTAAAGCTCTTTCCACAGTCAGTGCTCTGTAACAGTCTCACACGGGTGTGTGTGTCTGTCTCAGTGCTTTTCCAGACACACTGATGTTTAAAATCTCGTGAAGCAGACAGAATCGCCAAACATATCTCCTTCTTGATTCAAAGGCCGATGATCCCAAGAATTGAGTGACTCAGTCAGTTCTTGACGTGATATTTAGTTTGAGATCTCGGCCCAAACTCCTCTCGTTCGAACTGCCTGCAAACAAATTTGACAATAGTAATCATTGTCAGTACAGGATAGAAACTCAGAACAGACAATTCTAGTTTCTATCGAACATTCTTTCCTCTCTCTTTCAATGAAATGCTCCAAATTTCAATCCCACACACTCTCCCTCCATTCTCACTCTGCTGTATCTAATATTCACCCTCCCAATTCTCCTGAAGGTGCTGATTCAGGCTGTTTGACAGATTCACGCTCACTGCTTCCTGTCCTGGACACAGAGACCTGAAAATATTCATGCAGGCTGCCACATAGATATATGTTGATATTACTGGATGGAAAATGTGTGTAATATACAGACACTTACTTTCTCTCCCAATTTTCCTGAAGGTGCTGATCAACAAATCTAAACTCACTAAAATCTGTACAAGAACATAAGAACTAGAAGCAGTTGTAGGCCATCTGGCCCTCGAGCCTGCTCCACCATTCAATGAGATCATGGCTGATCTTTTGTGGACTCAGCTCCACTTTCCGGCCCGAACACCATAACCCTTAATCCCTTTATTCTTCAAAAAACTATCTATCTTTATCTTAAAAACATTTAATGAAGGAGCCTCTACTGCTTCACTGGGCAAGGAATTCCATAGATTAACAACCCTTTGGGTGAAGAAGTTCCTCCTAAACTCAGTCCTAAATCTACTTCCCCTTATTTTGAGGGTATGCCCCCTCGTTCTGCTTTCACCCACCAGTGGAAACAACCTGCCCGCATCTATCCTATCTATTCCCTTCATAATCTTATATGTTTCTATAAGATCCCCCCTCATCCTTCAAAATTCCAACGAGTACAGTCCCAGTCTACTCAACCTCTCCTCGTAATCCAACCCCTTCAGCTCTGGGATTAACCTAGTGAATCTCCTCTGCACACCCTCCAGTGCCAGTACGTCCTTTCTCAAGTAAGGAGACCAAGACTCAACACAATACTCCAGGTGTGGCCTCACTAACACCGTATACAATTGCAGCATAACCTCCCTAGTCTTAAACGCCATCCCTCTAGCAATGAAGGACAAAATTCCATTTGCCTTCTTAATCACCTGTTGCACCTGTAAACCAACTTTTTGCGACTCATGCACTAGCACACCCAGGTCTCTCTGCATAGCAGCATGTTTTAATATTTTATCATTTAAATAATAATCCCTTTTGCTTTTATTCCTACCAAAATGGATAACCTCACATTTGTCAACATTGTATTCCATCTGCCAGTCCCTAGCCCATTAATTTAGCCTATCCAAATCACTCTGCAGACTTCCAGTATCCTCTGCACTTTTTGCTTTACCACTTATCTCAGTGTCGTCTGCAAACTTGGACACATTGCCCTTGGTCCCCAACTCCAAATTATCTATGTAAATTGTGAACAGTTGTGGGCCCAACACTGATCCCTGAGGGACACCACTAGTTACTGATTTCCAACCAGAGAAACACCCATTAATCCCCACTCTTTGCTTTCTATTAATTAACCAATCCTCTATCCATGCTACTACTTTCCCCTTAATGCCATGCATCTTTATCTTATGCAGCAACCTTTTGTGTGGCACCTTGTCAAAGGCTTTCTGGAAATCCAGATATACCACATCCATTGGCTCCCCGTTATCTACCGCACTGGTAAAGTCCTCAAAAAATTCCACTAAATTAGTTAGGCATGACCTGCCCTTTATGAACCCATGCTGCGTCTGCCCAATGGGACAATTTCCATCCAGATGCCTCGCTATTTCTTCCTTGATGATAGATTCCAGCATCTTCCCTACTACCGAAGTTAAGCTCACTGGCCTATAATTACCCGCTTTCTGCCTACGTCCTTTTTTAAACAGTGGTGTCACGTTTGCGAATTTCCAATCCGCCAGGACCACCCCAGAGTCTGGTGAATTTTGGTAAATTATCACTCGTGCATTTGCAATTTCCCTAGCCATCTCTTTTAGCACTCTGGGATGCATTCCATCAGGGCCAGGAGACTGGTCTACCTTTAGCCCCATTAGCTTGCCCATCACTACCTCCTTGGTGATAACAATCCTCTCAAGGTCCTCACCTGTCATAGCCTCATTTCCATCAGTCACTGGCATGTTATTTGTGTGTTCCACTGTGAAGACCGAACCAAAAAACCTGTTCAGTTCCTCAGCCATTTCCTCATCTCCCATTATTAAATCTCGCTTCTCATCATCGAAAGGACCAATATTTACCTTAGCCACTCTTTTGATTTATATAAGAGTAGAGAATCTCCATATAAGTACATTTACTGATTAGAGATGGGGAAATTCTGAGGAAGAATTTTATTTAGTCATGGAGTGGTCATGACAGGGAACTCACTGCCCACAGGGGTTGTGGAAGTTATTGAGATGATTCATAATTTAAAATAAAATAGGATGGTCACTTGAAGAAAATAAACTTGCAGGGGAACAGGGATATCGAGGGGGAATGGGACTGACTGGATTGCTGTACAGAGAGTCAGCACTGACTTGAGTTCCCAAATGGATTCTGTCAGTGCTGTAATGACTGTATGACTGGAAATATATAATGTAGGTCCAGTACTATTTACAAAACTAGAAATAACAATACATGGATGTTATTACAGAACCATCAATAATATCTACAATACATACCATATAACAACATGAGACATATCTCTGTCCGACATTAAATTTTTAAAAATTAATTTACGGGATGTGGACAATGCTGGTCAGGCCAGCATTTATTGCCCATCCGCAGTTGCCCTTCCGAAGTAGTGGTGAGCTGCCTTCTTGAACTGCTGCAGCCTTGAGGTGTAGGTACATCCCCGGTGCTGGGTTGTTTTTTTTTTTTATAATTGTTTTTTATAAATTTAAAGTACCCAATTCATTTTTTTTCCAAATAAGGGGCAATTTAGCGTGGCCAATCCACCTACCCTGCACATCTTTGGGTTGTGGGGGAGAAACCCACGCAAACACGGATTTGCGCAAGTGAAGGAGACACAGCCGGAGTGAGACATATCCAGAGTGGGAATTTGGAACTTGGTAATTTGGTGCAGTGAGGTAATTCGGTGCATAGTGGGAGATGGTGCTTGTTCCCTATTGTTTTGTTCTCTCTCTTTCTTCTGGCCTGTAAATGTAAATCTGCAGGGAGAGAACCAGAGAGCATCTGAGACCCTGGGAAGGTCAGTAAGTGATTTTTATTCATTTTAACTTTTATTACCTTTTCAAATTGTGTGTGTGGGGGCGAAACTGAAATGACATCACAGAAAAGCTGTGACCTGATTGGCTGGTTGGGAATCTACACGAAATGTAAAAAATTAAGCATTGTTAAACTAATTAAACATAATTACTTAATTATAATTTAGAGGGGTATCTAAGCCAGAGATCGGAGAGTACTGTATTTAGCTTTCACATTTATAGTAGAAATCTAGTGCTAGGAAACATATAGTTAACAATAACTTTTTTCTTTCAAACTTTTAAATTTACTTTACTAATTAATTGACGCAATCTCAATTAGAGGGGTGCAGTGCTCTGACTGTGAATGTGGCAGGTCCGGGAGGCTTCTAGCATCCCGGATGGCTTCATCTGCAGAAAATGCACCCAACTGGAGCTCTCACAGGCCGCATGGTTCGGTTGGAGCATCAGTTGGATGCACTTAGGAGCATACAGGTGGCGGAAAGCGTCATAGATAGCAGTTATATAAATGTGGTCACACTCAAGGTGCAGGCAGATAAATGGGTGACCACCAGAAAGGGTAGGCAGTCAGTGCAGGAATCCCCTGTGGTTGTCCCCCTCTCGAACAGGTATACCCCTTTGGATACTGTCGGGGGGGGGATAGCCTATCAGGGGAAAACAGCAGCAGCCAGAGCAGTGGCACCACGGCTGGCTCTGATGCTCAGAAGGGAGTGTCAAAGCGCAGAAGAGCAATACTCATAGGGGACTCTATAGTCAGGGGCACAGATAGGTGCTTCTGTGGACATGAAAGAGACTCCAGGATGGTATGTTGCCTCCCTGGTGCCAGGGTCCAGGATGTCTCCGAACGGGTAGCGGGCATCCTGAAGGGGGAAGGCAAACAGGCAGAGGTCGTTGTACATATTGGTACTAACGACATAGGCAGGAAGGGGCATGAGGTCCTGCAGCAGGAGTTCAGGGAGCTGGGCAAAAGTTAAAAGACAGGACCTCTAGGGTTGTAATCTCGGGATTACTCCCTGTGCCACGTGTCAGTGAAGCTAGAAATAGGAAGATAGAGCAGCTAAACACGTGGCGAAACAGCTGGTGTAGGAGGGATGGTTTCCGTTATCTGGACCACTGGGAGTTCATCCGGGGTCGGTGTGACCTGTATAAGAAGGACGGGTTGCATCTAAACTGGAGAGGCACAAGGTTTGCCAGTGTCGCACGGGAGGGTTTAAACTAGTATGGCAGGGGGGTGGGCACGGGAGCAATAGGTCAGAAGGTGAGAGCATTGAGGGAGAACTAGGGAATAGGGCCAGTATGGCTCTGAGGCAGAGCAGACAGGGAGAAGTTGCTGAACACAGTGGTGGCCTGAAGTGCATATGTTTTAATGCAAGAAGTATTACGGGTAAGGCAGATGAACTTAGACTTGGATTAATACTTGGAACTATGATGTTGTTGCCATTACAGAGACCTGGTTGAGGGAAGGGCAGGATTGGCAGCTAAGCATTCCAGGATTTAGATGTTTCAGGCGGGATAGAGGGGGATGTAAAAGGAGTTGCGCTACTGGTGAGGGAGAATATCACAGCTGTACTACGGGAGGACATCTCAGAGGGCAGTGAGGCTATATGGGTAGAGATCAGGAATAAAAAGGGTACAGTCACAATGTTGGGGGTTTACTACAGGCCTCCCAACAGCCAGTGGGAGATAGAGGAGCAGAGAGGTAGACAGATTTTGGAAAAGAGTAAAAACAACAGGGTTGTTGTGATGGGAGACTTCAACTTCCCCAAAATTGACTGGGACTCATTTAGTTCCAGGGGCTTAGACGGGGCAGAGTTTGTAAGGAGCATCCAGGAGGGCTTCTTAAAAGAATATGTAGACAGTCCAACTAGGGAAGGGGCTGTACTGGACCTGGTATTGGGGAATGAGCCCGGCCAGGTGGTAGAAGTTTCAGTAGCGGAGCATTTTGGGAACAGTGACCACAATTCAGTAAGTTTTAAAGTGCTGGTGGACAAGGATAAGAGTGGTCCTAGGGTGAATGTGCTAAATTGGGGGAAGACTAATTATAACAATATTAAGCGGGAACTGAAGAACCTAGATTGGGGGCGGATGTTTGAGGGTAAATCAACATCTGACATGTGGGAGGCTTTCAAGTGTCAGTTGAAAGGAATTCAGGACTGGCATGTTCCTGTGAGGAAGAAGGATAAATACAGCAATTTTCGGGAACCTTGGTTGACGAGAGATATTGTAGGCCTCGGCAAAAAGAAAAAGGAGGCATTTGTCAGGGCTAAAAGGCTGGGAACAGACGAAGCCTGTGTGGAATATAAGGAAAGTAGGATGGAACTTAAGCAAGGAGTCAGGTGGGCTAGAAGGGGTCACGAAAAGTCATTGGCAAATAGGGTTAAGGAAAATCCCAAGGCTTTTTACACGTACAGAAAAAGCAAGAGGGTAGCCATGGAAAGGGTTGGCCCACTGAAGGATAGGCAAGGGAATCTATGTGTGGAGCCAGAGGAAATGGGCGAGGTGCTAAATGAATACTTTGCATCAGTATTCACCAAAGAGAAGGAATTGGTGGATGTTGAGTCTGGAGAAGGGTGTGTAGATAGCCTGGGTCACATTGAGATCCAAAAAGACGAGGTGTTGGGCATCTTGAGAAATATTAAGGTAGATAAGTCCCCAGGGCCTGATGGGATCAACCGCAGAATACTGAAGGAGGTTAGAGAGGAAATTGCTGAGGCCTTGACAGAAATCTTTGGATCCTCACTGTCTTCAGGTGATGTCCCGGAGGACTGGAGAATAGCCAATGTTGTTCCTTTGTTTAAGAAGGGTAGCAAGGATAATCCAGGGAACTACAGGCCAGTGAGCCTCATGTCAGTGGTAGGGAAATTACTGGAGAGAATTCTTCGAGACAGGATCTACTCCCGTTTGGAAGCAAATGGACGTATTAGTGAGAGGCAGCATGGTTTTGTGAAAGGGAGGTCGTGTCTCACTAACTTGATAGAGTTTTTCGAAGAGGTCACAAAGATGATTGATGCAGGTAGGGCAGTGGATGTTGTCTATATGGACTTCAGTAAGGCCTTTGACAAGGTCCCTCATGGTAGACTCGTACAAAAGGTGAAGTCACACGGGATCAGGGGTGAGCTGGCAAGGTGGATACAGAACTGGCTAGGTCATAGAAGGCAGAGAGTAACAATGGAAGGATGCTTTTCTAATTGGAGGGCTGTGACTAGTGGTGTTCATCAGGGATCAGTGCTGGGACCTTTGCTGTTTGTAGTATATGTAAATGATTTTGAGGAAAATGTAACTGGTCTGATTAGTACGTTTGCAGACGACACAAAGGTTGGTGAAATTGCGGATAGCGATGAGGACTGTCAGAGGATACAGTGGGATTTAGATTGTTTGGAGACTTGGGCGGAGAGATGGCAGATGGAGTTTAATCCGGACAAATGTGAGGTAATGCATTTTGGAAGGTCTAATGCAGGTAGGGAATATACAGTGAATGGTAGAACCCTCAAGAGTATTGAAAGTCAGAGAGATCTAGGTGTACAGGTCCACAGGTCACTGAAAGGGGTAACACAGGTGGAGAAGTTAGTCAAGAAGGCATACGGCATACTTGCCTTCATTGGCCGGGGCATTGAGTATAAGGATTGGCAAGTCATGTTGCAGCTGTATAGAACCTTAGTTAGGCCACACTTGGAGTATAGTGTTCAATTCTGGTCGCCACACTACCAGAAGGACATGGAGGCTTTAGAGAGGGTGCAGAAGAGATTTACCAGAATGTTGACTGGTATGGAGGGCATTAGCTATGAGGGCGGTTGAATAAACTCGGTTTGTTCTCACTGGAACGACGGAGGTTGCGGGGCGACCTGATAGAGGTCTACAAAATTATGAGGGGCATAGACAGAGTGGATAGTCAGAGGCTTTTCCCCAGGGTAGAGGGTCAATTACTAGGGGGCATAGGTTTAAGGTGTGAGGGGCAAGGTTTAGAGTAGATGTACGAGGCAAGCTTTTTTACACAGAGGGTAGTGGGTACCTGGGACTCGCTGCCGGAGGAGGTGGTGGAAGCAGGGACGATAGTGACATTTAAGGGGCATCTTGACAAATATATGAATAGGATGGGAATAGAGGGATACGGACCAAGGAAGTAGAAGATTCTAGTTTAGTCGGGCAGCATGGTCGGCACAGGCTTGGAGGGCCGAAGGGCCTATTCCTGTGCTGTACTTTTCTTTGTTCTTGTTCTTTGAGAGTGTGCAAACTACACACGGACAGTGACCCAGAGTCGGGATCGAACCTGGAACCTCGGCGCCGTGAGGCAGCAGCGCTAACCACTGCTCCACCATGCTGCCCTACATCCCTGTGCTGTTAGGGAGGGAATTCCAGGATGTTGCCCCAGGGACAGTGAAGGAACGGCAATATATTTCCAAGTCAGGGTGGTGTCTAACTTGGAAACGAACCTCCAGGTGGTGGGGTTCCCAGGTATCTGCTGCTCTTGTCCTTCTAGATGGTAGTGGCTGTGGGTTTGGAAGGTGCTGTCTGAGGAACCTTTATGAGTTACTGCAGTATATCTTGTAGATGGTATACACGGCTGCTACTGTTTGTCGGTGGTGGACGGTTTGAATGTTTGTGGAAGGCGACGCAATCAATCAGGCGGCTTTGTCCTGGATAGTGTTGAGCTTCTGGAGTGTTGTTGGAGCTGCACTCATCCAGCAAAGTGGAGCGTATTCCATTACACTCCTGACTTGTGCTTGTAGATGTCTGGTAGACAAGCTTTGGGCATCAGGTGGTGTTACTCGCCGTAGGATTCCCAGCCTTTGACCTGCCCTGGGAGCTACAGTATTAATACGACTAGTCCAGTTCAGTTTTTGATCAATGGTAACCCCCAGGATGTTGGTTGTGGGGGATTCAGCAATGAAAATGCCACTCAATGCCAAGGGGTGGTCGTTAGATCCTCTCTTGTAGGAGATGGTCATTGCCTGGCACTTGTGTAGCACGAATGTACCTTGCCACTTATTAGGCCAAGCTTGGATATTGTCCAGGTCTTACTGAATTTGGACATGGAATGCTTCATTATCTGAGGAGTTGAGAATGGTGCTGACCATTGTGCAGTCATCGACAAACATCACTGTGCAGTCATCGACAAACATCATCACTTTTCACCTTATGATGGAAGGGAGGTCATTGATGAAGCAGCTGAAGATGGTTGGGCCGAGAAAACTGTCCTGAGCAACTCCTACAGTGAAGTCCTGGAGCTGAGATGATTGACCTCCAATCACCACAACCATCTTCCTTTGTGCCAGGTATGACTCCAACCAGTGGAGAGTTATCCCCTGATTCCCATTGACTCCAGTTTAGCTGGGGCTCCTTGATGCCATACTCAGTCAAATGCTGCCTTGATGTCAAGGGGAGTCACTCTCACCTCACTTCTAGCATTCAGCTCTTTCGTCCAAGTTTGAACCAAGGCTGTAATGAGGTCAGGAGCTGAGTGACCCTGCGGAACCCAAACTGAGCGTCCAGGAGCAGGTTATTGCAGAATAAGTGCCACTTAATAGTAACTTTGATGACTCCTTCCATCACTTTGCTGATGATAGACAGTAGACCCACAGAGAAGTAATTGGCTGAGTTGGATTTGCCCTGCTTACTGTCCCCTTAAATGTCAGCCATCTCCTGGGGAAATCAGCCCTTTAATTGTGAACATTAGGAAAGAGACCACCCTTTTAGCCAGACAAATAAATGTGTCAAGCTGAGGGAACAAAGGATGTCAATGTCTTTGAGAGAGAGACCTGGGCCAAGCTTTGCAGAGTCTGCACCCTCCGTGGATTCACTTTTTTTTCTTCAGTTGCTGCAAGTGACCAATTGAAGGTGAGAATGAGAAAAGAAATGGAAAGGGGGAGAAAAGAAAGTGTTTTACTCACAGATGTTGGAGACAGAGTCTGTGAGCATCTCAAGCTCATTCAGGGTTGGAGGAACAACAGCTTTGCTCGGCAGAAACCTCCATGTCCAGCTTCCGCATTGAGACAATGGGGGAGCTCTGATTGGCGGAGAAACAGAGTCCTTCCGGTCCTCCAATCTTCCCATTGGGCACAAGTCAGCGGTAAAATCAGCGGGATTGAGCTCACCCTGCACATGCGCAGATTTCCCTCTCCCCGAGACATGCGCAGTCCTGGATTGGGGGAGGGGCTTCTCGCTCTGGCCGGAGCTGTTAGCTGGTTGCCTGGAAACCGTCTCGACGATGCGCTGGGGGAAGAGGGAACAGACGGGGGGGGGGGGGGGGGGGGGGGGTCGGCACCAGGGGTGGTGGTCGCGCGCCGGGCTTGTGCACTCAAATGCAGTGACGCCACTGCGGAACGGATTTATTCCTATTGGCTGGTTTAGAGGACGAGCTCCTTTGTGATGTCATAATGTGGAGGTTCGACAATGAGTGTCAGACGAAAACTTCCTCCTCTGGGCAACATCTGGGAGCAAATCAATGTCTCCCCCTTTCATAAGTTATAAGATATAGGAGCAGAATTAGGCCATTTGGCCCAACCAGTTTGCTCTGTCATTCTATCATGGCTGTGCTCATCCTGGCTTTAATTCCACCGTACTGCCAGTTCTCCATTACCCTTCAACCCATTAAAAATCTGTCTTCTCTAAATCTGGATTTAGCCCTTTACATAAATTGTGTGAGGTTGAGGGGAGGTTGAGGGGAGACCTGATAGAGGTATACAAAATTATGAGGGGCATAGACAGAGTGGATAGTCAGAGGCTTTTCCCCAGGGTAGAGGGGTCAATTACTAGGGGGCATAGGTTTAAGGTGAGAGGGGCAAGGTTTAGAGTAGATGTACGAGGCAAGTTTTTTACGCAGAGGGTAGTGGGTGCCTGGAACTCGCTACCGGAGGAGGTAGTGGAAGCAGGGACGATAGGGACATTTAAGGGGCATCTTGACAAATATATGAATAGGATGGGAATAGAAGGATACGGACCCAGGAAGTGTAGAAGATTGTAGTTTAGTCGGGCAGCATGGTCGGCACGGGCTTGGAGGGCCGAAGGGCCTGTTCCTGTGCTGTACATTTCTTTGTTCTTTGTTCATGGGAGTTTGCCAACTGGAGCGTTATTCTCAGTTAAATTCAGCCCTCAGCTCCATTGCTGTCTGTCATTGACATGAGCAACAGAGAGACAGAAAGGTTCCCGAGGCTCAAATGGGAAGTCAAACCTTGTGACTCGAAACCAACACCTCAACATTTGTCAGTCAAATCCATGTTATTTATACTGGGGTTTTTATTATTACATTTAGGCACTGGAGACAAAGGATGGGGGCTTTAAAGGGTAGCTTTCACTTTCTAACTTTGTATTGTCTATAGTATCAGCCGTGCTAAGTGGGCAGTTTTCTCACCTCTGAGTCAGAAGGCTGTAGATTCAAGTCCCAGTTCAGGGACTGGAGGACAAAAATTACATCCAACATTCCTCCTCGCAGCACTGAGGGAGTGCTGCACTGTCAGAACAGCTTTCTTTCAAATAAGATGTTCAACTGAGGCCCTGTCTATCCCTATCAGATGGATGTTAGAGATCCCACGGGCACTATTTTGAAGAAGAGCAGGGGAGTTACCCCAGTGTCCTGGTCAATATTTATCCCTCAATCAACATCACTAAAAACAGATCACCTGCTCATTATCACATTGTTGTGTGTGGGATCTTGCTGTGTGTAAATTGATTGCCACGATTCCTACATTACAAAAAGTGATGACACTTCAAAGTACTTAATTGGCTGTGAAGCACTTTGGGACGCCCTATGGTTGTGAAAGGTGCTATAGAAATGCAAGGTTTTTAATTGAAGATACTGATCTTGTTATCGAGAACATAATTAATTTCAGCCACCCCCAACTTACCATTTAATAAATTCACTTTAGTTTGGACAGCATTAAATCAATTAAGACAAAGGCAGAATTTTCTGGATAGTAAATACAAAAATAAGTTTATGAAAAGAAAAAGGTTTACTGAACTTTAAGGCATTGACTTTTCCAACTTCAGGTGGGGGATCAGTCTGTAGAAGAGTAACCCTCTCTGGCTCCTTTGACAGTAATTCTTGTGGAATTCAACCTCGGAAGTCTGGCTCCTTCTTTGACAGTAATTTCCTTGGAACTCGGCCTCAGGAGTCTTCAGTACTTGGCCAGCAAGGAAGGCGTTCAGAACCTCTACTTTTATCACCAAAGTGACCATTACCTCATAACATGACAATTGGTCAATTTGGTCACTAGATTAATTGAATTGGATCCCCAATTACTGACACCACCTTCTCTCATTAACTTAGGCAGAAATACAATAGAACTGTTTCATACTGTCCTTTTATCTGCTTCTATAGAATCCCTTATTTTACACTATCATATGATGAGGTTAATCTGACCTTGAAGGTCTCTCTTGCCAGTACTTTTACCTTCATTACACATTCCTTTTTTAAAAATTTATAAATTTAAACTACCCAACTATTTTTCTCCAATTAAGGGCAATTTTGCGTGGCCAATCCACCTATCCTGCACAATCTTTTTGGACTGTGGGGGTGTGACCCATGCAGACGCGGGGAGAATGTGTAAACTCCACATGGACAGTGACCCTGGGCCGGGATCTAACCCGTTCTCGGCACTGTGAGGCAGCAGTGCTAACCACTGCACCACCATGCAGCCCAAAACATTCTTTACATATACAGCAATTAAGCTTTTTAAGAAATTTAGAGTACCCAATTCATTTTTTTCCAACAAAGGGGCAATTTAGCGTGGCCAATCCACCTACCCTGCACATCTTTGAGTTGTGGGGGCGAAACCCATGCGAACACGGGGAGAATGTGCAAACTCCACACGGACAGTGATCCAGAGCTTGGATCGAACCTGGGACCTTGGCATTGTGAGGCAGCAGTGCTAACCGCTGTGCTACTCTGCTGCCCTGCTTTTGCATTTTTACAGCAAATAAAAATCAGTCTTTTACGAGAACTGCTGATTCATTATTGATTCATTCATTGTAACTGAATTAAGGATCAATCATCTGTTACTGATTGGTGGCTAAATAAAACAGTAATCTTTAATTAATATATTTGGTCACTCCAAGGTACACTGATTCAAAAAGACAGTTTGTGAAAGACAATAGCTTTATTTCTTACTCATCTTGATTGGATTCAACAAATAGCCTTGTGGTTGAGCCAGACATTGGCACAATTTAATGTTCTCTTTCTTGTCAAAATTATTGAAGAATTTATTTATTTCAACAATTAATGCTCACTCAGCAGCGTCGAAGCATTCACGTTTATACAGTATTAATTTCTGAAATAAAGATCTCGTCACACGTTAGAGTTTAACATGGCTTCTGTAGAAACCAACTATTTTCTAATACACCTGATAGTTAAAAGATAGCTATTTAACGTTAATATTAAGCCCCAGTTTTAAATACCCATTTTAAATTAAGGATTTCAACACTCATAACCTCAGGTAATCTCAAAACATATAGCTTCAACAGAACAGAGACACAAAACAGCACGACACAGCATAATTCCATTATTGATCAAAACAGCACTTTTACTGAGCTCCATTGTTCTAACAAATACATTTGTAAGACAGTGTGACATTAAAACACAAGTCGTACCAGATATCATTCCAGGGACAGGGCAGGCACTAGTGTCCACAATGTGCAAAATAGCAAAGTCAGCAGATGTCTGACACTCGTGTCCACAATGTGCAAAATAGCAAAGTCAGCAGAAGTCGGACACTAGTGTCCACAATGTGCAAAATAGCAAAGTCAGCAGAAGTCTGACACTAGTGTCCACAATGTGCAAAATAGCGAGGGCAGCACGGTAGCATTGCGGACAGCACAATTGCTTCAGAGCTCCAGAGTCCCAGGTTCGATTCCGGCTTGGGTCACTGTCTGTGCGGAGTCTGCACATCCTCCCCGGTGTGCGTGGGTTTCCTCCGGGTGCTCCGGTTTCCTTCCACAGTCCAAAGATGTGCAGGTTAGGTGGATTGGCCATGATAAAATGCTCTTAAGTGTCCAAAATTGCCCTTAGTGTTGGGTGGGGTTTCTGGGTTATGGGGATAGGGTGGAGGTGTTGACCTTGGGTCGGGTGCTCTTTCCAAGAGCCGGTGCAGACTCGATGGGCCGAATGGCCTCCTTCTGCACTGTAAATTCTATTATTCTAAGTCTAGTTTAAACTGGTTGTGATAATAGCACAGAATCGCATTCCATAACATACACAAGTATTCAGATATGAAACATTTAAAGCTAATGTTGCACATTGAAGATTGACAGCTAATCGTCAAATCAAACTCATTTGATTCTAACCTAAACCAACTGGGATTACATAGGGGTGTAGATGGCTAAAGACTGATATGATTTTGTATAACCGTGCGGGTCCGTATGGCCATCTTTATTCATGAATCATCTATACTTTGATCTAAATTATTCGCTGTCTCTATACTTTCACTTTTCCACTCTAACTTGAAGTAAATGCAAACTGATTTGCCGTAAGCAAGAAACCATTTCTGTATTATTTCAAAGTTAAATTGTGTACAAGTTGCTTCTTTTTAAGTCCTTTTTGCTAGCCGGACTTATTAGAGAATAAGATTTAAGTGGTTCTCAATTGTAAACAAATAGAGGCAATAAACGATTCTTGTTTGCACCCAATAAATTTTAACTCAAATTTCTACTGAGTTTTAGTGTCGCAAGTGCCACTAAATCCATATGGTAGGTCTCTACAACTGGCGTCGTTTGGCAAAAGGGGAGGAGCCAGCCAGGATGAAATCAGAAGACTGAAGAAAGACTAGAAGGATGGAAGACCCAAATAAAAACGGCTAGACTGCGCTAAGAAATATCTTTTTCACCCATTAAAAGTCTTAAAGCCGCCTCAAGCAGTGCTTCGATCCCTAGAAAGGACCGTTTTATAGACTGTGTTAATTCAGTCGGGTGCTGGTCGTTGAAACTAAAATAAAACAGGACTGAAAGAATAGTCGGGCTAGTGGACACAGATACACAAACATAGTTGGCGACCAAAAAGTAAGGCTGAGTTTATGGCAGACATGACTCCTAAAATAGATTCAGGACCTTCAAATGGTAGAGAACAGGTTCCCACAATGTCCAAGGGAGGTCGCGCTGTACCGGATGTCTCTATTGACGATATATTGGGTGATCTTAGATCTTTGATTTGTCGATAATATGGACTGTCTGAAGTTGCAAGAAAGATTGAATCAAAATATGATATCCCCATAGGACAGTGGTCCCTTGATAATATCAAGAAGGCATGGGGAAAAACCACACGTTTAAATGGAGGAAAACGTATGAAATGGTCTTTTGCAGTAATGGCACAACTCCAAAAACATCAAGAGACAATCGCAAAAGCTAAATTCGATCATGACCTTAAGTTCACTAAAGACCAACTAGCAGCAGTTGTTGAAGAATTATGCGATGCAAAATCTAAACTTGAACAATGTGATCAGATTAAAACATTATTGGAAAATGAAACCTTTAAAGTTCAACAACAATCATTTCAAATTGATGAACTCCAAAAGAAAGATACTGACTCAGAATCCAAACTTCAACAGTTAATATCAGAAAATGATGGTCTTAAAAGTCAAAATTGCCAGTTATTTGAGGAAAAATGTATGTTGGAAAATGACAAGGACACCATGAAATGTCAGAACAAATTACTGACAGACAAATTAACAGCTCAAAAGCCTTCAAATCTGTCTTTAATAAATCAGCTGAACTCTCCAAAGCAAACAGCGACACCAACGGGAAGAGTTGAAATGATTTTAACTAAGGCCCAAGATATACCAGTGATATCTAAACCAAATCCTATATTATTGCAAGCTGCTACTGACATGAAAACAATGAATACACTGATCGAAGTTCCACAGGGGGAGTCTGGCAAAATGAACTATCTGTCAAGGACACTTTTACCACAGAACAAACCTAATTCTTACTCTTGAGACCAACCACAAAATGCTGCTGGCACCAATCCAAAAGCTTCTCATGGCAGCTTTAATAGACTGTGAGATTTTTAAACAAGAAAAGTCTATTCGGTTAAGCAACGAGCCTCATGGCAAACAAAGTGTAATACAACTTAACCCATTAAGCACCAAACAACTTGGAGTTGAAGTGATAAAGACAACAACCTAGGTTGTAAACCATTTAAAAGATCTATCAAAAACCCATTTTGTCACTGGTTTAAAACCAGAACTGTCTGCAGCTTTAAACTTGATCCGACCCAGACCTCAGTCAGAAACCGCCTCTCCTCCTCCGTTACCGACAAATCTGTCCATAAGAGATATGAAATTCCTTTCTCGTGTTGAAGACGGCCATTTTGCGAGTTTCAGATTTCATGATTACAAACTGGTCTCCTTTGATGAAGGCCCGCCCCCTGGCTACAGGGATACGCCCCAAGTCACGTATCGTAAAAGTTGCCAAGAACTGTTAACTTGAGAAAACTGTCATTATTTTGAATGTTGCTTTGTTAATTTTAGGAAATTAACAAATCTTGTTAGCAGTACTCCCTTTAACAGAATCGATGAATTGATATACAGAAAACCAAGTTCATTCAGCGCAAGATTGGTTCAGTCATATGTTCAATAAATTGTGTTTGATATTTTAAAATAAATGTTTAAAATTAGCTTGAAAATTAAAACTTCAGACAATGTGTAAGGTGTTTTTAAGGAAAGTAACCCTGATTAAAAACAAATCCATGGAGAGAACACATTGTTCGAAGACACTTGATAAGGGAATTTGGCAGCAATCCAACTTTTACTCCCAGTCCATTTGAGTGACATTTTAAAAAAACGTTGAGATGCAAATGGCATCATTCCAAGGTATCCACCCATTATACACCCATTTTTGTTTCTGCAGGAAAATTAACCCTTTCAACAAGCTTTTGCGCATTATCCAGAAGATGTCAAAGACTTGACAACTCACATCTAATACAAAGTTTAAAAAAAACTTCTTTTTTTTTACAAACGTTTAATTGAGGTTTTTCTTTTTGCATTTCAACAACAACAAAATCAACAATATACATAACAAGAAAAATATAAACATGGTGCAAATTCCACCTTCCTCTCCCACAGGCCTTGCCATTACTTACCCCCCGAACCTACGCAAACCTAACCCCCTCCCTCCCCCTCCCTCCCCCCCCCCCTTTCTGCTGACGATTAGTTCTCTGCGAGGAAGTCGATGAATGGTTGCCACCTCCGGGCGAACCCCAGCAGAGACCCTCTCATGGCGAACTTAATTTTCTTCAGTCAGAGGAAGCCAGCCATGTCCGAAAGCCAGGTCTCCAATTTCGGGGGCTTTGAGTCCCTCCATGCCAACAATATCCGCCTCCGGACTACCAGGGAAGCAAAGGCCAGAACATCCGCCTCTCTCTCCCCCTGGATTCCCGGATCCAGCGACACCCCAAAAATCGCCACCCCCGTCCTCATTGCCACCCTCACATTTAATACTGTGGACATGGCATCGGCAAACCCCAGCCAAAATCCCCTCAGTTTTGGACATGCCCAGAACATATGGACATAATTCGCTGACCCCCCCCCCGCGCATTTCGCACACCTGTCCTCCACCCCATCCGGGCTGCTGTCATGTGAGCCCGGTGAACAACCTTAAATTGGATAAGGCTGAGCCTGGCACACGTTGCGGTAGTATTGACCCTTCCTAACGCGTCCGCCCAGAGGCCCTCCTCTATCTCTCCCCCTAGCTCCTCCTCCCACTTTTGCTTCAGCTCCTCGGTTTGAGTCTCCTCCGAACCCATAAGCTCTCTATATATGTCCGAGACGCTCCCCTCCCCTATCCATCCTCTAGAGACCACCCGATCCTGAATCCCCCTTAGCGGCAGGAGTGGGAAGGTTGGTACCTGCTTCCGCAAAATGTCCCGTATCTGTAAATATCGGAATTTATTTCCCCCCGCCAATGCAAACTTCTCCTCCAGCGCCCTCATACTTGGGAAGCTACCTTCCAAGAACCAGTCACCCATCCTCTCAATCCCCGCTCTCCGCCAAATTCAGAACCCCGCGTCCATCCTCCCCGGGGCAAACCGATGGTTGTTGCAGATTGGGGATCACACCGATGCCCCCTCTGCTCCCACATGTCTCCTCCACTGCCCCCAGACTCTCAGGGCTGCCACCACCGCTGGACTGGTGGAGTACCGCGCCGGCGGGAACGGCAGCGGCGCCGTCACCAATGCCCCTAAACTTGTGCCCTTACATGAAGCCGCCTCCATGCGCACCCACGCCGGCTCACCCCCCCCCCCCCCCCCACCTCCAAACCATGGCTATGTTAGCCACCCAGTAGTAATTGCTGAAATTCGGCAGCGCCAGCCCACCATCACCCGACTCCGCTCGAGTATTGCCCTCTTCACCCGCGGCGGCTTGCCACCCCCACACAAAGCCCACCATAATCATATTGATCCACTTAAAAAAGGACCGCGGGATGAAGATGGGGAGGCACTGGAAAACGAAAAGGAACTTCGGGAGGACCATCATTTTGACCGACCACCAGAGACAACGGGAGCGTGTCCCATCTTCGGAAATCCTCCTTCATCTGGTCCACCCACCGGGCCAGGTTCAATTTGTGTAGCCTGTCCCAATCCCTCGCCACCTGAATACCCAAGTACCTAAAACTGTCCCCTACCACTCTAAACGGCAGTTCCCCCAGTCGCCTCTCCTGACCTCTCGCCTGAACCACAAACAACTCGCTCTTTCCCATATTAGCTTGTACCCCGGAAACCGGCCGAATTCCCCTAAGATTCCCATAATTTCCCCCATCCCCTCCATTGGGTCTGAGACATACATCAGTAGGTCATCCGCATACAGCGAGGCTCTGTGCTCCACCCACCCCGGAACAACCCCTTCCTGCCCCTTGAGGCCCTCAGAGCAATTGCCGGCGGCTCTATCGGCAGCGCAAACAGCAGTGGGGAGAGGGGACATCCCGGTCTCTTCCCCCGGTGTAGCCTGAAATATTCTGAAGTCGTCCTGTTTGTTCATACACGAGCTACCGGAGCCTGGTACAGCAACCTAACCCAGTCAACAAAGCCCCTTCCAAACCCGAACCACTCCAGCACCTCCCATAAGTAATCCCACTCGACCCGGTCAAAGGCTTTTTCCGCGTCCATCGCAACCACCACTTCAACTTCCCTACCTTCCAGGGGCATCATGATCACGTTTAGCAACCTTCTTACTTTGGCCCCCAGCTGCCTACCCTTAACGATCCCTGTCTGGTCCTCCCCTATAACGTCCGGTACACAGTCCTCAATCCTAGAGGCCAGAAGTTTGGCATCCACGTTCAGCAAGGCTATTGGCCTATAAGAATCACACAGCTCCGGTCTTTGTCCCTTTTCAGAATGAGCGAGATCATGGCCTGTGACATCGTCTGGGGTAAAACACGTCTTTCCTTGGCCTCATTAAAGACCTTCAACAGTACAGACCCCAATATTCTGGAGAACTTTTTATAGAACTCGATTGGGTACCCGTCCGGTCCCGGGGCCTTACCCGACTGCATGCCCTTCAAACACTCCACTATCTCCTCCAGCCTGATCGGGGCCCCCAGCCCTTCTACCAGCTCCCCATCCACCTTCGGGGAAGTCAACCCATCCAAAAAGTGCCTCATCCCATCCGGCCCCGCAGGGGGTTCCGACCTATACAACCTACTATAAAAGTCACAAAAGGTCTTGCTCACTCCTGCCGAGTCCCCGAGTTCCCATCCCCGTCAACAACTTTCCCTATTTCCCTAGCTGCCTCTCTCTTTCTGAGCTGCTGTGCAAGCATCCTACTGGCCTTCTCCCTATGCTTGTAAATCACCCCCTTCGCCTTTCTGATCTGCTCCACTGCCCTTCCTGCGGTGAACAAACCAAATTCCGCCTGCAGCCTCCGGCGTTCCCTTAACAGCCCTGCCTCTGGAGCCTCCGCATGCCTCCTATCCACTCGCAGAATCTCTTTTACCAGTCGATCCGTTTCTGCCCTATCCGTCCTGTCCCTGTGAGCCCGGATCGAGATCAGCTCACCACTGCCTTCAGCGCTTCCCAGACCACCGCTGCTGAGACCTCCCCCGTGTCGTTTACCTGCAGGTAGTTCAGCATGCACTTCCTCAACCTCTCGCACACCAACAGCCCCACATCCAACCTCCATTGCGGGCGCTGCTTGCTATCCATAGTGACCTGTCCATCCAGTGCGGAGCATGGTCTGAGATCGTAATCGCTGAATAACCTGTGTCCACCACCCCCACCATCAGAGCCCTGCCCACAACAAAGAAATCTATTCGGGAATACACCCCATGTACGTGGGAGAAAGAAGAAAATTCCTTGGCCCTCTCGCTGCCTAAATCTCCATGGACCCCCCCCCCCCATCTGCTCCATGAACCCTTTCAGCTCCTTTGCCATTGCTGGCACCTTGCCCGTTCTCGAGCATGACCGATCCAGGCCTGGATCAATAACCGTGTTGAAATCCCCACCCATAATCAGCCTGTGCGATTCCAGGTCTGGAATCTTCCCCAGCACCCTCTTTATAAAATCCCCATCGTCCCAATGTGGCGCGTATATGTTGACCAGCACTACCTTCATCCCGTGCAGCTTGCCACTAACCATGATATATCGGCCTCCCACATCCGAGACTATCCTCCCCACCTCAAATGCCACCCGCTTGTTAATCAGAATCGCAGCCCCTCTTGTCTTTGAATCCAGCCCCGAGTGGAAAACCTGATAACCCAACCTTTCCTCAACCTGACCTGATCCACTACTTTAAGATGTGTCTCCTGCAGCATCACCACGTCCACCTTCAGTCTCCTCAGGTGCGCAAACACACGTGCCCTCTTTACCGGCCCATTTAGCCCCCGGACATTCCAGGTGACCAGCCTAGTTGGGGGGCAAAGGGCCCCCCCCCAAAAAAAAGGGGCAAAGGGGCTGGTCAGCCATTCCCTTTCTTGGGCCCGCCTCTAGCCCATGCGCCGCACCAGCTATAAGCCTTCTTAACACCTGTTTCAACCTGCCTTGCCACCTTCAGAGAATTATGGACTTGAATGAGCTGGAAGCTCATTCTTCCAGCGGAGCGGGCAGAGAGGGGAGCGATTTTTGGAGGGGAGAGCTGGAAGCTAAGCTCAGTTTTTGATTTTTAACTTACTTTTTCGGAGCAGGAAACCGGAAGTCGGCCGTGGGGAGACCTGGGAAGGTTGTATTACCCAATAAATTTGAAAGGTGAGGAAACCAGAGACATTACATGTGTAGTGTCTCCCACCCTCCCGCCTCCTCTAACCTAAAAAAAAAAGACTCAGTGCTGTGAGCAGGTAAGCTATTTTTTCTTTCATTTTTACTGGGAGACTAAGTAGAGTTGATAGCAGCGAGGGCAGTGGAATGTTCCTCCTGCAGAATGTCCGAGGTAAGGGAGACCACCGGTGTCCTTGCTGACTTCACCTGCGGGAAGTGCAGCCATCTCCAGCTCCTCACAGACCAGTGTTAGGGAACTGGAGCTGGATGAACTGAGGGTCATTCGGGAAGCTGAGGGGATGATAGCTAGAAGCAACAGGGACATAGTTACACCTGAGAACAAAGGTAGCTGGGTAACAGTTCGAGGTGGGAAGAGGAGGAAGCAGTCAGTGCAGGGATCCCCTGTGGTCGTTCCTCTCAACAATAAGTATACCGCTTTGGATACAGTTGGGGGGTATTACCTAGCAGGGGTAGGCTGCAGTGACCGGGTCTCTGGCACGAGGTCCGGCTCTGGGGCTCAGAAGGGAAGGGGAGATATTAGGAGAGCAGTAGTTATAGGGGACTCAATAGTTAGAGGTACAGACAGGTGGTTCTGTGGGCACGGGAGAGACTCTCGGATGGTTTGTTGCCTCCCGGGTGCCAGGGTCCATGACGTCTCGGATCGTGCCTTCAGGATCCTTAAGGGGGAGGGGGAGCAGCCAGAAGTCGTGGTGCACATTGGTACCAACGACGAAGGTAGGAAAAGGGGTGTGGATGTAACAAACGAGTTTAGGGAGTTAGGCTGGAAGTTAAAAGCCAGGACAGACAGAGTTGTCATCTCTGGTTTGTTGCCGGTGCCACGTGATAGCGAGGCTAGGAATAGGGAGAGAGTGCAGTTGAACACGTGGCTGCAGGAATGGTGTAAGAGGGAGGGCTTCAGGTATTTGGATAATTGGAGTACATTCTGGGGAAGGTGGGACCTGTACAAGCAGGACAGGTTGCATCTGAACCAGAGGGGCACCAATATCCTGGGATGGAGGTTTTCTAGTACTCTTCAGGAGGGTTTAAACTAATTTGGCAGGGGGATGGGAACCGGATTTGTAGTCCAGCAACTAAGGTAGCCGATGTTCAGGACGCCAAAGCATGTACTGAGGCAGTGGGGAAGGTAACACTGACAAAGGAGAGTACTTGCAGGCACGGAGATGGGTTGAAGTGTGTATACTTCAATGCAAGGAGCATCAGGAATAAGGTGGGTGAACTTAAGGCATGGATCGGTACTTGGGACTACAATGTGGTGGCCATCACGGAAACCTGGATAGAAGAGGGGCAGATATGGTTGTTGGAGGTTCCTGGTTATAGATGTTTCAATAAGATTAGGGGGATGGCATTGTTAATTAGAGATAGTATAACAGCTGCAGAAAGGCAGTTGGAGGAGGATCTGCCTACTGAGGTAGTATGGGTTGAAGTCAGAAATAGGAAAGGAGCAGTCACCTTGTTGGGAGTTTTCTATAGCCCCCCAATAGCAGCAGAGATGTGGAGGAACAGATTGGGAAACAGATTTTGGAAAGATGCAGAAGTCACAGGGTAGTAGTCATGGGTGACTTCAACTTCCAAAAAATTGAGTGGAAACTCTTTAGATCAAATAGTTTGGATGGGGTGGTGATTATGCAGTGTGTCCAGGAAGCTTTTCTCACACAGTATGTAGATTGTCCGACCAGAGGAGAGGCCATATTGGATTTGGTACTTTGTAATGAACCAGGGCAAGTGATAGATTTGTTAGTGGGGGAGCATTTTGGCGATAGTAGCCACAATTCTGTGACTTTCACTTTAATAATGGAGATGGATAGGTGTGTGCAACAGGGCAAGGTTTACAATTGTGGGAAGGGTAAATACGATGCTGTCAAACAAGAACTGAAGTGCATAAGTTGGGAACATGGGCTGTCAGGGAAGCACACAATTGAAATGTGGAACTTGTTCAAGGAACAGATACTACGTGTCCTTGATATGTATGTCCCTGTCAGGCAGGGAAGAGATAGTCGAGTGAGGGAACCATGGTTGACAAGAGAGGTTGAATGTCTTGTTAAGAGGAAAAAGGAGACTTATGTAATGCTGAGGAAACAAGGTTCAGACAGGGCGCTGGAAGGATACAAGATAGCCAGGAGAGAACTGAAGAAAGGGATTAGGAGAGCTAAGAGAGGGCATGAAAAATCTTTGGTGGGTAGGATCAAGGAAAACCCCAAGGCCTTTTACACATATGTGAGAAATATGAGAATGACTAGAGCGAGAGTAGGTCCGATCAAGGAGAGTAGCGGGAGATTGTGTATGGAGTCTGAAGAGATAGGAGAGGTCTTGAACAAGTACTTTTCTTCAGTATTTACAAATGAGAGGGGCCATATTGTTGGAGAGGAGATACTTGTTAGGAAGGAAGTTGTGTTGGGCATTTTGAAAAACTTGAGGATAGACAAGTCCCCCGGGCCTGACGGGATATATCCAAGGATTCTATGGGAAGCAAGAGATTAAATTGCAGAGCCGTTGGCAATGATCTTTTCGTCCTCACTGTCAACAGGGGCGGTACCAGGGGATTGGAGAGTGGCGAATGTCGTGCCCGTTCAAAAAAGGGAATAGGGATAACCCTGGGAATTACAGGCAGTTAGTTGTACTTCGACGGTAGGCAAAGTAATGGAAAGGGTACGGAGGGATAGGATTTCTGAGCATCTGGACACTGCTTCATTAGGGATAGTCAGCACGGATTTGTGAGGGGTAGGTCTTGCCTCACAAGTCTTATTGAATTCTTTGAGAAGGTGACCAAGAACGTGGATGAAGATAAAGCAGTGGATGTAGTGTACGTGGATTTTATAAGGCATTTGATAAGGTTCCCCATGGGAGGCTTATGCAGAAAGTAAGGAGGCATGGGATAGTGGGAAATTTGGCCAGTTGGATAACAAACTGGTTAACTGATAGAAGTCAGAGAGTGGTGGTGGATGGCAAATATTCAGCCTGGAGCCCAGTTACCAGTGGCGTACCGCAGGGATCAGTTTTGGGTCCTCTGCTGTTTGTGATTTTCATTCATTACTTGGATGAGGGAGTTGAAGGGTGGGTCAGTAAATTTGCAGACGATACGAAAATTGATGGAGTTGTGGATAGTGAGGAGGGCTGTTGTCGGCTGCAAAGAGACATAGATAAGATGCAGAGCTGGGCTGAGAAGTGGCAGATGGAGTTTAACCCTGAAAAGTGTGAGGTTGTCCATTTTGGAAGGACAAATATGAATGCGGAATACAGGGTTAATGGTAGGGTTCTTGGCAATGCGGAGGAGCAGAGAGATCTTGGGGTCTATGGTCATAGATCTTTGAAAGTTGCCACTCAAGTGGATAGAGCTGTGAAGAAGGCCTATGATGTGCTAGTGTTCATTAGCAGAGGGATTGAATTTAAAAGCCGTGAGATGATGATGCAGCTGTACAAAACGTTGGTAAGGCCACATTTGGAGTACTGTGTGCAGTTCTGGTCACCTCATTTTAGGAAGGATGTGGAAGCTTTGGAAAAGGTGCAAAGGAGATTTACCAGGATGTTGCCTGGAATGGAGAGTAGGTGTTACGAGGAAAGGTTGAGGGTGTTAGGCCTTTTCTCATTAGAACGGAGAAAGATGAGGGACGACTTGATAGAGGTTTATAAGAATTATGGAGTTTAATTTAGATAAATGTGAGGTGATGCATTTTGGCAGATCGAATCAGGCCAGGACCTACTCAGTTAATGGTATGGCGTTGGGGAGAGTTATAGAACAAAGAGATCTAGGAGTACAGGTTCATAGCTCCTTGAAGGTGGAGTCACAGGTGGACAGGGTGGTGAAGAAGGCATTCGGCATGCTTGGTTTCATTGGTCAGAACATTGAATACAGGAGTTGGGACGTCTTGTTGAAGTTGTACAAGACATTGGTACGGCCACACTTGGAATACTGTGTGCAGTTCTGGTCACCCTATTATAGGAAGGATATTATTAAACTGGAAAGAGTGCTGAAAAGATTTACTAGGATGTTGCCGGGACTTGATGGTTTGAGTTATAAGGAGAGGCTGGATAGACTGGGACTTTTTCCTTGGAGCGTAGGAGGCTTAGGAGTGATCTTATAGAGGTCTATAAAATAATGAGGGGCATAGATAAGGTAGATAGTCAACATCTTTTCCCAAAGGTAGGGGAGTCTAAAACTAGAGGGCATAGGTTTAAGGTGAGAGGGGAGAGATTCAGAAGGGCCCAGAGGGGCAATTTCTTCACTCAGAGGGTAGTGAGTGTCTGGAATGGGCTGCCAGAGGTAGTAGTAGAGGCGGGTACAATTGTGTCTTTTAAAAAACATTTAGATAGTTACATGGGTAAGATGGGTATAGAGGGTTATGGGCCAAGTGCGGGCAACTGGGACTAGCTTAATGGTAAAAACTGGGCGGCATGGACTGGTTGGGCCGAAGGGCCTGTTTCCATGCTGTAAACTTCTATGATTCTATGATTCTATGATCAGGGGAATAGACAGAGTCGACAGTCAGAGACTTTTTCCCCAGGTGGAACAAACCATTACAAGGGGACATAAATTTAAGCTGAATGGTGGAAGATATAGGGGGGATGTCAGAGGAAATTCTTTACCCAGAGAGTAGTGGGGGCATGGAATGCATTGCCTGTGGAAGTAGTTGAGTCGGAAACTTTAGGGACCTTCAAACGGCTGCTGGATAGGTACATGGATTACGGTAGAATGAGGGGATGTAGATTAATTTGTTCTTAACCTAGGACAAAAGTTCAGCACAATATCGTGGGCCGAAGGGCCTGTTCTGTGCTGTATTTTCCTATGTTCTATGTTCTAACCCCAAGGTCCCTCTGCTCCTGCACTCCCCTCAAAGTTGTACCATTGAGCTTATATTGTCTCCCCATGTTTCTTCAACCAAAATGCATTACCTCACATTTTACTGCATTGAAGTTCTACTGCCAGGTGTCTGCCCATTTGGCCAACTTATCAATGTCCCTCTGAAGTCGGTCAGCGTCATCCTCACAATTCACTATTCTCCTTAGCTTAGTATCATCTGCCCAATATAGGCCCAATACACACTCAGACCCACATCACAAGGACCAATTTACTGACACTTTGTTGGTGAGCTAAGTATAATGAGAAAATCCATAAGATTCACACCACCCTCAGTGAATCGAAGTAAAATTCACTTAGATAGCACAGGGTTCACAGTTTTACAAGATTCAAGTATAATGTGAACATCATTTCCCCCGCAGAGAGTAGGTCTAAAATGCATTGTCTGAGAATGTGGTGATGCAGGTTCAAACGATGCAATCAAAAGGATTGTTACTTGAAAAGCAGCAATTTGCCAAGTTATGGGGAGAAGGCAGGAGAATATCATTAATTGAAATGTCCATTCTGAGAGATAGTACTGACATGATGGGCCAAATAGCCGTCTTCTGTGTTGTATCAACGATGTGATTGGATGATTATGGTCTCCAATGCAAATACACACTTTCTTAAATGTGCAATCTAATACTGCACCCAGTACTCCAGATGTGATCTATAAAAGTCCTGCACATCTTTATTCCTGAACTCCAATTCCCTTGCAACAAAGGCCAACATGCCATTTACCTTTCGAATTGTTTGCTGTATTTTCACGCTAACTTTCTGTGTTCCTTGTCCCAGCATTCCCCAGTCCCAATGAACATCAAAACATACAAATTTCTCATCTCTTCACAAATATATTACTGTTCTTTTCTGACAACCAAAGTAAATAACTTCACACTTTCCTAAATGATACTCCATCTGCTATCTTGTTGCCCACTCCATTTACCTGTCCATGTCTCTTTGCAGTTTCCATACCCACCCACAGCTTACCTTTCCACTGAGCTTTGTATCATCAGAAAACTTGCACATTGTAATAATTACAGGACGAGCGGAGTGAAAGGCCAAACGGGTTCATTTTAAACTGAAAATAAAACCGCTATCACAGCACAAAACAAACATCCCAGCCCTGGACTATCGGCAACTGTCGGTCTGGTTCTGGGGGCTACATTTAAAGATCTGAACGAACCCCAGTGGGGCCAGCCTCCGCCCACTCACCACGGGAACTTGTATTCTACAAATCCCATGGGGAGATCAATCAGCGATCCCCCGTGGTCCTCGTGAGGTTTATCACACATACGTTACTCTGTCTCTTTTTCTAAGTAATAATATAAATGTAAATAGCCGAGACCCAGCAGATTCTTGTGGTACGGAACGTTTACTGTCTGCCAACTTGGAAATGCTCTCCATATGCCCAGTTTCTGATTACTATTCTAACCAATCCTCTAACCATCTTGCCCCCAACTCCGTGAGCCCTTAAGGCCGCCTAACAGGACCCAAACCATGCACGGAGTATAAAGGATGAAATACTGGGCGCTTGACAAGAAGGTTACAGACATTGGGCGGTATTAAGAGACCGAAGACAGTTACTGGGATGGAGAGGGGTTTATGGCTGTTGGGGATTTCAGACAAAGGGGAGCATTTGAAAGCAATTGAGGAGATACAACAATAGTGAGTATTTTTAGAGGCTGGGGAAGATTACAGCACTGTGTGCATTGTGGGGAATTAGACGATTTTACGGGAGGTAGGGAAGGTTGGAGGGGCTGGAGAAGATTACAGAGGTAGGTAGGGTTGTCGGGACGGTAGGGTTATAGGATCTGAAGGAGATTGCTGAGATAGGATGTGCTATCTCAGAGGAGAGCTACAAGAGAATACACAAAGCAGGAAGAGCTTAAAACAACTGGGGGTGTTCTTACAGTATTGCAGATGTTGTACCGGTTGTAGGAGGTGCAGAATATTACAAAGATAGAGAGCGTTCTAGTCTCTGAATGAGATTACAGAAATAGAGACAGTTATAGGGATTGACGGATTTTACAGAGCTAGGAAGGGTTGTAGGAGCTGGAGGATATAGGTTGTAGCCTCTGAATGACAAACGCAGATCAGAAGGGCCGTAGGTTTGGAGAATCTTAAAGAGAAATGGAGGGATCAAGGGGTGAAAATGTTAATTGATTGGGAGGGTTGTAGTGGTTGGAGTTGGGAACAGAGATCGATGGTCTGGAGGTGGTAATAGAGATAGGGGGCGGAGTTCTCCATTCCTGAGGCTAAGTGCCGGTGCCAACAGAGGATCTGCGGATTTTTGACGATGGGAAAATTGGCACGAACCCCTCAACGATTCCGGTCCCGGGGAGAGGCTAGCACCAGCGTCACGTGGAGCACCCATGGATCGTGCAGAAACCGGCTGGAGAATGGCCGGGTCCCGGGCCGCCCATGCGCAGGGCTGACAAGCTGCACCGGGCGTGCTGGAAAACATGCCGCCGGCCGTGCTGGACTGCATACCCACCCACCTCGACCCCACAGCCCACCCCCTGGCCAACCCCCACCACTCCCTCCAGCCCTAGCAGACGCCCCCGGCCAGCGGCACGGATCCTGGCCCAATGTGGCGGCGCAGGACACTGTTCGCAGCCGGCACACCAGGTTCACGACCGCTGGGACCACACGTGGCCCGTGCCGTTTGGAACTGGGCCCATCGGAGACGGATCATCGCGGGTGGGCCGGCTGATGATGTGGCAACGGCCTTGCGACTGTGTGTGCTACACGTCCCAATGATGCCAATTTGGAGGGGGCATCATGGTCAGTAACTCGGGCGTCAAACCGGCGCCTGCCCCGACTCCGGCGTCGGAAGCCATTCTCCACCCTGTAGCCGATCCCAATTTTGGTGTCAGCTATGGAGAATTCCGCCCAGGGAGTGTAATAAGGGCTGAAGAAGCTGACGCAGTTGTTGAGGATCGTTGGCTCTGTATCAAGTTACAGTTATGGGGAGGGTTGCAAGAGCTGAGGATAGAATCAGGGGTTGGAGAATGTTAGAGAGACATTTTTAAAAATCAACTAAAGAGGCAATTGAGCTCGGCCAATCCACCTGCCCTGCACAGCTTTTAGTTGTGGGGATGAGACCCACACTGACACGCGGAGAATGTGCAAACCCCACACAGGTCGTGACCCGGGGCCGGGATCGAACCCGGGTCCTTGGCTCTGTGAGGCAGCAGCAGTGTGTTAGAGAGACTTGGTCATTGGAACAGGAGGCAGCTTGTCCAGATCTGACAGAGGGAGGGCACAAGTGTTCAGAAGTGGGAGCCACACTGAGAACAGTCACACTGCCACAGGCCATTACTCCATTTTCATCATCGGACCCGGCTGCACTTCCTCGCAAGTCAAGACTGGGATGTGATTGGATATATTTCAGTGCGGTGTTGAACCATCAAGGTGAGGCTTGGCTCAATCCACTGCAAAGTGGTAATCTAATTGTGAGGGTCATTGGTCTCGATACACTCGGGGGCGGGGGGGACCACCCTGGATGGGCCGGCACCGTCAGATGAGGAGCCTGCAGGAGAATGGACATATGTGGTCAGTGGGAGGGATGGGTCAGGCTGTATGGCATTAACAACTCACGGGTGACAGGTCATCCCCCGCAACCTCCAGGGCCTGTTCCTCGTAGGATGTGAGGACTCTGATATCCGGCACCCCACCGCCTGTCTGGCAATTCTCCCATCTGTTGTGGGCCAACTTCTCCTGCCTCATACAGAGGAGGCATTGTGAGCTGCGTGCTTCGTTCATCGCGGGAAGGGGGGGGGGGGCGTACGGAGGGGAATGGGGACTATGGGGGGATGGAGAATATGGGGGATGGGGAGTATGGAGATGGGGAGTATGGGGGGGATGGGGAGTTTGGGGGGGCGATAGGGAGTACGCTGTGTCCATAACTGGAAAATATAGGTAGACACTAACCACTCGGTCCCGAGTTACTGACCATGATCCGATCCTGGCCTCTGCAACCTCCGCCCAGGCCCGGTTGACATCTGTGGGTGACAACCTCCTTCCCACCTCGGGGAACAGCGTGCCCCACGTCTCCTCCATGGCATCCAGTAAAAGCTCGAGCTCTGTATCCGTGAATCTCGGGGCCTGCTTTGAAATTGCATTAGTGCCACGTGGTGTGAATGCTGCCGCATTAGCATGTCCTAAATGGCTCCGGCAGTCACGCCCCCATCAGGATCGGGGAACACCTCCCATTCAGTCCTGGTGTCTACACTTAGCCTCTCAAACAGAGAATTCTGCCCCTTGTTCTTTGCTTCCTGACTTGATTCTCTAAATTGGGGAATTGTGGTCCCTGTGACATCACACTGTCGGGTATGATGCTATTGTGACAGAGTTCTGTGATGTCACGGTACCCACCATGTTTGTTTACGTCATCCCGCATCACCTCTTTCCATAGTTACCCAGTTTAACTCGCTGTTGACAGAATCTTTACCATTGATTTGGTCTTCTACCTGCCAACTGCTCACACAGAAAACGATTGCTAAAAGTGAACATTTTATCCAAGCACTCAGAACAATGATCGTGACTACGTGGATTATATATTGTTGGGCAAATGGTAAGATACACGGAGCAGTTTGTTCCGTTTCTATCGCAAAGATTGATGAAGTGAATACTGTAGAAATTATCCCCGGTGGAGATCAGGCACAACGTGTCAACAGTCAAAATACCTCAGCTGCTGTTGTGTCTGCAGAGGAGATCGAAGTTGGAACCGAACAGCCAGAAGAGGAGCTGAACCTCTAGGCCCTCATGTCAGAGATCAAAGGTCAGCTGTTGTGGAGGAGGGTGATCCTGGTACCGAGCGGCCAGAGTGACCAGCAGGATCTGGAAGTTTCCCTGGAGATCAGCGAAGGTGTGAGAGACTGTAAAATGATCGACGTGGACAAGCAGCGCACCTGAACCAATGGTTGAATCTCTTACTCCAGCTGTTAATCTTGATGACATTGAATGCCAAATTGAACTGCAGGAAAATAGCGTCAATGGCAGTAGTGATGTGGAAGACAGATCTGCCGGTGAGGTCTCCTCTGTTGCCATCGATCATCATCCAGAGGACCAAACCTCACTGCTCAGCAACACTGAGGGAGCCACTGTGGACAATACCCCATCTTCTTCATAGATGATGAAGAAATGGACAGTATCGATCTAGAATCCGCGTCGGACGCTAGGAGCTTCAGGTCCTCCGGATTTTTATTCGTGCAATTCCCGAGCAGCGGTGAGAATGACTCACTGCTGAGCAACATTGAGGGAGCCATAATGGACAATACCACAGCGAGAGGAATGGATGACATCGACCTGGAATCGCTGTTGGACTCAGAGACCTACAATTTCACCGGACGTTTACTCTTGCAGTTCCCGAGTGACACTGAGAGTGAGCAGTCTATTCGGAGACCATTACTGACACATTCTGTTGAGAGAATGCAGTGAAGAAAGGACTGAAAAAAAGTCAAGTCGCTTCAGACACCAGGAACATCGTTGAACGCTCAGCAGTTCGCGTCAGAAGTTGGAAAGCCGAAGTTGAAGAGAAGATCCGCAGAGGCCCTGGACAATATCCCATTCCCAATAGTGCTTTCCGCCCCGAATGCCGGCTCGCCAGTTGATTCGCCGAGGTAGAGCTCGGAGGGCCAGGCACGTTGAGGATCAGAGGGCACTGGGGTAGGGGGGAGGGGCCAGGTAGAGGGTGATGAGGGAGTGGGGTCGGGGGTCGGGAGGGTTGGGGGGGGGGGCTCTCTCGGAAATGGGATATTGTGCAGCACATTAAACAACTCTCTGCACAAACATTTTGATGCCTCTGTCACTTTCCTCCGCAATGCGGGCTGACCCCCGGACACTTTGCCTGTCTCTCCAGACAATCCCCCCTCTCCCTGGCACCAACCCACCCTCCGGCCGTGATCATCTCCCGGGAGCTGTGTCCCAGCCCCTGGGTGTTCGGATGTTGGCTGCTGCGTGTGTGGTGTTGACCCCCACACAGTCTCCAGGCATCAAGGTTCCATTGGAATGTGAGGCAATGACTCCCACATGCTACATGGTCCCACTTGGCACGACACATGGGATTGGGATTCAAGGGTTGGCATGGTGGCGCTGCAAGGGATTGCCCCCCCAGCGTTTCCCCTCCACCCTCCCATGGTGGCCCACCCCCAGCCGAGGGTTCCCCAACCCCCGCCGAGTACTGGGGTGGCAAGACCAGCCCCCACCCCCCGGTCTCTTTCCTGTGCACAAAGATTGCTTCTCCCCTTCTCAGCTCCCCACGGAAACCCTTCCGCCAGGTGCACGTTTTGAAAAAGGAGTATCAATGGGCGCCGGCGTGACCACTTGCTGGGGAGGCCGGGAAATGACAGGAGGCCGTTGGATGACAGGTGGCTCTCGTTAATTGTATGGAAAATGGGCCTTAAATCGGTGATAGTTGGTTTCTGCCACGCTACGGCGGGATTCCGAATTCACCGACGGGAGCAGGCCGGTTGCATTGCAAACTGTTTGGCACCTGGCGCGGTTACTGTTTTTGGCCTCTCCCACTATTTCCCGGCCTCGTTACGCTTGAGCACAGGTGTAATGAGGCCAGAAGATCATGCCCAGAATTTCTGTTGGCACTGGGGAGCTGAACTCAGAGATCGGGCCGCCATTTTGAAGAGCACTGTCTCCCTTTCAGGACCCCCACCCATCACCCACTCCCTACTTACGGGCCATGTACTCCCCCTCCCTTCAAACCCTCCCTCCACCCTCATATTATGGGCAAGCTCCCCCTCGCCCCTTGGAAGAGACAACCTGGGGTGGACCAGGCGGAACGGCACCCAGGGGGGTCATCAGAGACTCCAGGGTGGTCAGGGTAGCTGCAGGGTCGCCCTCTGGCCTTATCCCTGGTATGCGGTCAACTTTGCACTGTCCAGCTGGCACCCTTGCACTGCAACCCTGGCAACCAGGCAGTGCTCCTGCTGGCTCGGCAGTGCCATCCCAGCACCTTGTTCAGTTTGGGTTTAAAGTTAAAGCTAGTTTAATATTCTGATTCAGAATAAAGTTTTGTTTAACAATAGCCAAGCCGTAGTTTTTATGATGTCACTCCTGGAGTGAATCATTCTTTCTGCACACTCTTACAAAATAAACTAAAATATTGGGTTTTGGTCCAGTTTCCTAGACATCGTTGGGGCCGGGGCGAGGATCGTAGTATCGAGGCTGTCTGCTGCTCACAGGTAACCGGAGTCATTGTGATCCCCATAACCTTCAAAGGTTCCCCTGTATATATGGCCAACGTGGCCCTGGAGTCTCGCAGGGCTCGGGGCAAGATGCCCATCCGGAGTTGCCGGAATGTTTATTCCCTGACGGTGGAGACGTCAGCTCCCGTATCCGCCTCTATTTCTCGGGAATGGCCATTGACCAAGAGTGTTATCTTTATCAGGGACACCGTAGGGATGATGATGCAGTTTAGTATTGCTCATTCTGACAGCTCTGACTGGCTCATGTTTTTTGGCCACACTTACAGCAATCTTGCGGCTGACATTTGTCGTCCTCCCGGAAGGTTTGCCCAGTACTTCTAGGGTTTTGTGTCTGTCTAGAGATGCCAGAATGTCCTTGCTGAATGTCGAGTTGATGGTGAGTGTGGCACATGAGAGCTTTCAGAGGGAATTCTGTCCTGGTATTCCCAGGGATCGTCCCAGCCGTGTAGAATCGGTAACGCTGCAGGTTTATGGACAGTTTAGGGTCGTAATGTTTCTTTACTAAATCCACAAGATGGTTGAACATCTGGGCCCTTTCTCGCCTGTTATGGGCCAACTTCTCCTGTGGGACAGAGAGGGCAATGTGAGCCACATAAAAGCTTCAGTGGCGGCGGAAGGGGGAGCTGTGGCGGGTGACAGGCATGGGCACCGCTGCTGATGATGGGTGGGGTGCGCAGGTTGGTGCCAAGGTGTACTGGGGGTGGGGGTGCTGTGCAAACCACAGGGCCGTGAGAATAAGGGGGTGCAGCCGCGGTGGCGTGTGAGACTGGTGCGAGGTGGCGGATGCTAACTCACCCCTGCTGCCCGATGGAGGTCGTTGATCTTCTTGCGGCACTGGGTGTCGGTCCTCCTGGTGACACCCCCCGAGTTGATGGCCGCTGCCACTGCCTCCCATGCGGCACTGGCTGACCTGTGGCTGACCCTCCAACCACTTCGAGGAACAATTTATCCCGTGTGGACTCCACCGTGTTCAACAGTCTGGTGAGGTCAGCACGCCTGAATCACTGTGCGGGTCTCCTTGGCCGCATGGCTGTGTGCTGTCTGGGGTTTGCTCTGTGAAATGTGTGAACGTTGTGAGCTTTTGTCCTCTAGAAAATGAGTGAAGAATTGATAATGGAAAATAAGGAGCTGGCTGATGAATTGAACAGAATTGTATCATTGTTCATTAGAAAGGATCCAAGTAACTTTAGGGGTTGCCCATTTAAGGCAGATTTGAGAAGAAGTATTTTCTCTCCGAGCGGGATGTGTCATTGGAACACTCTTCCTCAAAAGGCAGTGGAAGCAGAGTCGGTGAATATATTTACAGCGAACTGGATAGATTCTTGACAAGTAGCAACATGAATGGTTGTTGGGGGCAGCTGGGAATGTGGCGTTGAGGTTACAATCAGATCAGCCATGATCTTGCTTTTCACCTGATTATTAAGCTGACGTTAGCCACCCTATTTCTGCTTCATCTTACACTTCAGTTCTTTTATCATCCTGGGAGCTCAACGAGTTGTCCTGCTTTTCCTTCTTGTACGAATAAACACTGACGGTGCCTGAAGTATTTAATCTCTAGAAGGGGACCACTGTTCTGTTACAGTTTTGCTGCCAATCGTTGGTTGCAATTAATCTGGAATAGGTTCTAAATCCCTTGAAATTGGTCCCAAGTGTTTTTATTCTCGATTCTTTCCTGTTCTTTTCCAGAGCTTATCTAATTTTTGTATGTTCTTATTTTCCCTTTTCCCTAAACGTTGCGGAGACCAGCAGTAAGCAGAAAAATGTGGCGAGAGCAGCGATCGCTAGATCAGCGAGGAGGATAACGGAGCAGTGAGAGCAGCGATCGCTAGATCAGCGAGGAGGATAACGGAGCGGTGAGAGCAGCGATCGCTAGATCAGCGAGGAGGATAACGGAGCAGTGAGAGCAGCGATCGCGAGATCAGCGGGGAGGATAACGGAGCGGTGAGAGCAGCGATCACTAGATCAGCGAGGAGGATAACGGAGCAGTGAGAGCAGCGATCGCTAAATCAGCGAGGATAATGGAGCGGTGAGAGCAGCGATCGTTAGATGAGCGAGGAGGATAACGGAGCAGTGAGAGCAGTGATCGCTGGATCAGCGAGGAGGATAACGGTGCGGTGAGAGCAGCGATCGCTAGATCAGCGAGGGGGATAACGGAACGGTGAGAGCAGCGATCGCTAGATCAGCGAGGAGGATAACGGAGCGGTGAGAGCAGCGATCGCTCGATCAGCGAGGAGGATAACGGAGCAGTGAGAGCAGCGATCGCTAGATCAGCGAGGAGGATAACGGAGCAGTGAGAGCAGCGATCGCCAGATCAGCGAGGAGGATAACGGAGCGATGAGAGCAGCGATCGCTCGATCAGCGAGGAGGATAATGGAGCAGTGAGACAGCGAGCGGGAGACCAGCAGCATGGATAAACGCTCCACTGAAACAGATTATTGGCTCAAATTCAACTTGTGTTTCATCCAATTTCTTCATTCAAATGTAGTTGTATGTAGACAAACTTAAAATGTTTACTGATATAATTTGCCTTTGTTCATCGATATACAATGTGTAAAATAGAAATTTTAATGTCATGTATTTAATTAAGTTTACTTTTTAATTAGGTTTACTTATTGGTTTTAAATTAATTAATTGATCTAGCTTGCATTAGAGGTATTTATATTAAATTCAATGTTTACAGATTTAACCCTACACGCCTCCTTGTGTTGTGATGATCGATGTGAATGTTTCTTCCAGCTCCAATCACACATTCACAGAGAGGGAAAAATGACAAAGAGAGGGGGAAAGAGTGAGAGTGTGGGAGAAAGACTGAAGGCCTCGGGCCCTGTTGACAGAACTCTGCTCACAGCCTGCTCAGTGTCTGCTCCCTCATGGCCTCTGTTTCAGTGCCAGCTCTGCTCAAAGTCTCACCCACTGTCACCACACTTTGTCCCAGGGTAGATGGGCATTATAACCTGCCTGCTTACCATTGGCTGGAGACTAATGACAATCCCACAATCCTGTGGGAGTATGAGCTTCCCCAATGAGGGGAGCGGAGAAATCATTAGCAGACTCCCTGTATAAATAAAGCTGGCCAGTTTGGAACTAGCAGGAAGGAGTAAGCAGCAAGTGAGGTTGCTGCTGTTGTGTATATATATGTTATTGTAAATAAATGTTATTTCTTTGTATCCTTGAAACTCGTGCTGGATTCTTCGTGGCCCTCACAAAACTGGCGACGAGAATTAAAGTGAATAGCTGTCTACACTACTGAAGCCATCTCCCTGGATTTTTGTTGGATACAGTTTGGAAGTAGTTTTCTATTACACCATGCCTCTGTATGGACGTTTGAATGTTTTTGATGCTGCGCTGGAAAGCTGGAACCAGTATGCACAACGGATGCGTTACTATTTCCGGGCAAACAATATCACCTAAAATGAGCGCCAGGTGGTCATATTGCTCACCGCCTTTGGCCCGCATACGTTTGGGGTGATTAGGAGCCTTACGTACCCAACTTTGCCGGACACCAAAACGCTTGAGGAACTTGCGAATTTAGTGGGGCAGCATTTTAACCCAGCCCCGTCCACGATAGTCCAACATTACCGGTTTAATACCGCTGAGAGGACCCCTGGAGAATCCCTTGCCGACTTTCTATCCAGGCCACGCAGGATTGTGGAGTACTGTGACTATGGTGAGACCTTGTCAGAAATGTTACGCGACCGTTTGGTTTGCGGTATTAATAATGCGGCCACCCAGAGAAAGTTGTTATCTCAGCCAACATTGACTTTTCAACAGGCCATTCAAATAGTATTGTCCCGAGAGAGTGCAGAACGAGGAGTGCAGGAGATACAGGGAATGGAAGTGCATGCCTTGGGGCACGACCACTTCTGTCCAAAAACGTCCCCCCGCACTCCTGCGGCACCTTGGGCGAGACGACGTCCGGATCGACGCCAGTGGCCGTCGGACATTCCTCCCCGAAGGGAGCCTTCTCCAGAACCAATGGATGAGGAGCCATGTCCGTGTCAGACTTGTAGGCGCCGACCCCGTCGCGGACGCCGGTCCTGGGGGCACCAGAGGCGCCGTCGTTCCGACCGAAACTGGGACCAGCCCAGAGGCCGTACCTTCCATGTGGATGAACCTGCGGCGACTACTCCTGAGGACGTGGAGACGGAGGACGACTGCCTGCAGCTCCATTGTGTGGCAGCTCCCCGTGTGGCCCCCATTAAGGTGACAGTACGGGTCAATGGTCACCCGCTTGAGATGGAGTTGGACACTGGCGTAGCGGTCTCCGTGATCGCCCAGAGGACATTCGACCGCATCAAGCAGGGTATACAGACCCTTACATGGACCGACACACAGGCCAGGTTGGCCACCTACACGGGGGAACCATTGGACAGCGCAGGAACTACGATGACCCCTGTTGTTTATAGACGCCAGGAGGAGCGTTTCCCATTTATCGTGGTGCGCGGCCATGGGCCCAGCCTGTTGGGTCGGGACTGGTTGCGCCATTTGCGCTTGCAGTGGCAGCACATCCTCCAAACAGTTTCTGGAGGGTTGACTGAGGTGCTAGGACGATACCCAGATGTATTCCAGCCCGGTTTGGGGAAAATAAAAGGGGCCGTAGCCCGTATCCAAGTCGAACCAGGAGCCACGCCGCGCTATTTCCGGGCGCGCCCGGTGCCTTACGCCTTGCTCGAGAAGGTAGAAGGGGAGCTCACTCATTTGGAAACTTTGGGTATTATCAGGCCCGTCCATTTCGCTGACTGGGCAGCACCAATTGTACCTGTAATGAAGCCAGATGCCACAGTTCGCTTGTGCAGCGACTATAAACTTCCAGTGAATACACGGCTTCCCTACTCGACCGATATCCAATGCCTCGCATAGTGGATCTCTACGCAAAGCTTGCAGGTGGACTCCCGTTCACAAAATGAGATGAGTCACGCCTACCTACAGTTGGAGCTGGACCCTGCCTCCCGACCATATGTAACGATTAATACACACCGGGGCCTGTATGAATGTACACGTTTGCCCTTTGGAGTATCCTCTGCCTGCGCTATTTTTCAACGCGTTATGGAGGGCATTTGAGAGGTTTACTGTGCGGCGCTGTCTACTTAGATGACGTTTCGATCACAGGGACGCTGGAGCAGGAGCATTTGGAAAATCTGGAGGCTGTCGTTAAGACTCTTTTCGGAGGCTGGCGTCTTTTTACGTCGCTCAAAGTGCGTCTTTCAGGCAAAGGAAGTAGTCTACCTGGGTTATTGGGTGGAACACGAAGGTTTGCACCCCGTCGCAGAGAAGGTGCGATCAATTCAACAGGCCCCCGCCCCGACTGACACTTCGCATCTTTGTTCTTTTCTTGGCCTCGTAAACTATTACGGGAAGTTCCTCCCAATCTGGCAACTACGCTGGCCTCGTTGCATCTTCTGCTAAAGACAAATCACACCTGGGTTTGGGGTCAGCCGCAAGAAACTGCTTTCCGGCGGGTAAAACAATTATCGTCGTCCGGGTTACTAACCCACTATGATCCTGGAAAGCCTTTGCTTGTCACATGTGATGCATCCCCGTATGGTATTGGAGTCATCCTGTCCCACAAGATGGAGAACGGTGCCGAGCGGCCGATAGCTTTCGCCTCCCGCACATTGACTGCAGCGGAAAAAAAGTATGCGCAGATCGAGAAGGAGGGCCTTGCAGTGGTCTTTGCGGTGAAACGTTTCCGCCAGTACGTGTATGGCCGCCACTTCACTTTCGTGACTGATCATAAGCCTCTGCTGGGACTTTTCAGAGAGGATAAGCCAATACCGCCCATTGCTTCCGCACGGATCCAGCGCTGGGCTTTGTTGCTCACTGCATACGAGTATTCTCTGGAGCACAAACCAGGAACGCAGATAGCGAATGCCGACGCACTGAGCCGATTGCCTTTATCGACCGGCCCCATGTCGACCCCCACGACCGGTGAGGTGGTTGCAACCCTAAATTTTATGGACACCTTGCCTATCACGGCATCACAAATCCGTGAGTAGACCCAGACGGAGCCAGTCCTGTCAAAGGTTCGACACATAGTCCTGTATAGTGGGCAGCAGAGACAGCTCCCAGGCGAGTTGCAGGCATTTTCCTCCAAGCTGTCAGAATTCAGCGTGGAAGACGGCATCCTCTTGTGGGGGACGCGTGTGATTGTCCCGGAAAAAGGACAGGAACTGATCCTAAGAGACTTGCACAATGGGCATCCAGGTGTGACCAAAATGAAAATGTTGGCCCGGAGTTATGTTTGGTAGCCAGGCATCGACACCGACATTGAGAAGGTAGCCCAAAACTGCTCCATTTGCCAGGAGCTTCAGCCGGCCGTGCCCCTACATCACTGGGAATGGCCAGGGCGGCCTTGGGCACGCTTGCATGCAGATTTTGCAGGCCCTTTTCAAGGATCCATGTTCCTTCTATTAGTCGACGCCCAGTCTAAATGGCTAGAGGTGCATAAGATGCAGGGGACAACGTCCTGCGCAACAATTGAGAAGATGCGTTTGTCTTTTAGTACACATGGCCTCCCCGAGGTGCTGGTCACGGATAACGGCACTCCATTCACCAGTGAGGAGTTTGCGAGGTTCATTAAGATGAACGGCATACGCCATATCCACACTGCCCCTTACCACCCGGCTTCAAATGGGTTGGCAGAGCGCGCAGTGCAGACATTCAAACGAGGCCTAAAGAAGCAGTCTTCCGGGTCAATGGACACGAGACTGGCTCGCTTTTTGTTTTTGTATAGAACCACCCCCCATGCGATGACTGGGGTAGCTCCCGCAGGACTCCTAATGGGCCGGAGACTTCGCACCTGCCTTAGTATGGTTTTCCCAGACATTGGCCCAAAAGTACGCCGCACACAAGAACGGCAGGGACAGGGTTTTTCTCGGCATCGGCCAATTCGGCAGTTTGCATCCGGTGACCCAGCGTTTGTTCGCAATTTTGCTGGTGGTGCCCAGTGGGTCCCTGGCGTAATCTTTCGCCAAACGGGCCCTATATCTTACCAGGTGCAAGCCCAGGGTCGTCTCCAGCGCAAACATGTAGACCACGTTCGGTCCAGAAGACTATCCCTTCCAAAGATTCCCCGCCCCCGGAGCTCATTTCTACAGCCGCAGAGACCAGAGACAATGGTCCTCACAATCTTCCTCTGGTGCCTCACTCAAAGCCTGCGCAGGTCGTTACAGAACCGCATGGAGATAGAGACGCCGAGATGACAGAGGCAGCAGACTCTGACTCCGAGATGGAGACACAGGACGCATCAGAGGGGGAATCCTCGGGCACACGGGCCGTGGATGTACAACCGTTACGCCGTTCATCACGGAAGCGCCGGTCTCCGTCTCGTTACACGCCACCCGATCCAGCGCCTCGTTCGAATGGTGTCCGGCCTGCGGCAAAACGAGTCCGACGCCCTCCTTCGCCAGGGTCTTCGGTGGATTCCTTGGACTTCGGCAGGGGGGTGGGGGGGGATGTTATAACCTGCCTGCTTACCATTGGCTGGAGACTAATGACAATCCCACAATCCTGTGGGAGTATGAGCTTCCCCATTGAGGGGGGCGGAGAAATCATTAGCAGACTCCCTGTATAAATAAAGCTGGCCAGTTTGGAACTAGCAGGATGGAGTAAGCAGCAAGTGAGGTTGCTGCTGTTGTGTATTTATATGTTATTGTAAATAAATGTTATTTCTTTGTATCCTTGAAACTCGTGCTGGATTCTTCTTGGCCCTCACAAAAAGGGGGCAATTACTAGGGGGCATAGGTTTAAGGTGCGAGGGGCAAAGTTTAGAGGAGATGTACGAGGCAAGTTTTTTACACAGAGGGTAGTGGGTGCCTGGAACTCGCTGCCGGAGGAGGTGGTGGAAGCAGGGGCGATCGTGATGTTTAAGGGACATCTTGACAAATACATGAATAGGATGGTAATAGAGGGATACGGACTCCGGAAGTATAGAAGATTTTAGTTTAGACGGGCAGCATGTTCGGCACAGGCTTGGAGGGCCGGAGGCCCTGTTCCTGTGCTGTACTTTTCTCTGTTCTTTGTTCACACTGCTCACAGACTCAGATTTTATGAATGCTCTGCTCACTGCATCAGCCTCCGTCACCACTCGGCGCAGGGCCACAGCCTCTGTGGCTCCACTGCTCCCATCCCCCCACTGAGCCGTTCACGGCCTCAGCCTCCGTCACCACTCGGCTCAGGGCCACGGCCTCTGTGACTGCACTGCTCCCATCCCATTACTGAGCCGCTCACGGCCTCGGCCTCAGTCACTACTGTTTGGGGCCTGAGCCTCTGTGACCGCACCACCCACTGCCTCGGTCTGAGAACATTCTGTTCACAGCACTGCCTTCTCCGAGGCCAAAATACTGTGGGTGGAGACTGCCAGTTAGCATGCAAATCAACACAAAAGACTTCAATTGCTGACTAAAAGGTGACAGGGTGGAAACATAGAAAATAGAAGCAGGAGGAGGCCATTCAGCTCTTCGAGCCTGCTCCACCCATCATTATGATCATGGCTGATCATCAAGTTCAATACTCTGATCCCGCCTTCCCCATATCCCTTTATCCCTTTAGTCCCAAGAGTGATATCTAATTCCTCTTGAATTACACAACTACCTTTTGGCCTCAACTACTTTTTGTGTTGGTGAATTCCACAGATTCCCCACTCTCTGGGTGAAGAAATTTCTCCTCACCTCAGTCCTAAAAGGTTTACCCCTTATCCTCAAACTATGACCCCTAGTTCTGGACTCGCCCACCATTGAGAACATTCTTTCTGAATTTACCCTGTCTAATCCTGTTAAAATTTTGTAATTTCTTTGGGATCCTCTCTCATTCTTTTAAACGCCAATGAATTTAATCCTAACCGATTTAGTCTCTCCTCATATGACAGTCCCGCCATCCCTGGGATCAGCCTGGTAAATCTTCGCTGCACTCTCTCCACAGCAAGAACATCTTTCCTCAGATAAGAATACTAAAACTGCGCACAATATTCCAGGTGTGGCCTCAGCAATGCCCTATACAATTGCAGTAAAACATCTCGATTCCAATCCTTAAATCCTCTCGCTATGAAGGCCAACATACTATTTGCCTTCTTTACTGCCTTCTGTATCTGTGCGCTTACTTTCAGCGACTGATGCACGAGGACACCAAGTTCTCGCTGAGTACCCACCTCTCACAATTTACACCCATTCAAATAATAATCTGCTTCACTATTTTTGCTCCCAAAGCTGTAAAAGGAGCATGGAGCTGAATATGGAACTGAAAGGGGATTTAGACATGAAGGGAGGGAGACTGGTACCGAACGAGTATCTGCCTTTACCACAGAACTTGGTGTCCAAGGCATTGCTGGACCCTGGTTCGATCCCGGCCCCGGGTCACTGTCCGTGTGGAGTTTGCACATTCTCGCAGTGACTGTGTGGGTCCCACCCCCACAACCCAAAAAAAGATGTGCAGGGTAATTGGATTGGCCGTGCTAAATTGTCCCTTAATTGTAAAAAATAATTGGCTACTCTAAATTTATTTTAAAAAAGAACTTGGTGTCCAAGCCAGAGTGAAAAAGGAGGTAGTCGAGACACTGATGGGTTAAACGTTGATAGTGAGGTATTTGATAGGCTGAATTTACTGAAAATCGGCAAGTTACCAGAACCGGATGAGACAGATTTAAGGATACGGAGTTTATATTAACTACAAAGGAGAAGAACACAGCAGGAGAACAGCAGAGGTTACAGAGATAGGGAGGGTCACAGGGGCTGAAGGAGGTTGCAGAATTCAGGAGTGTTGTAGGGGTAGACAATGTTACAGAGATAGAGAGGGTCGTCGGGGCTAAAGTACTTTTTACACAGAGAGGGAAACCTATATAGATAGCAGGATGCTGGGGACAGAGGGAGGGCTGTGGGGGATGTAGGGTTGTGCATGAAGGTCCCTCCTTCTCAATGTTGCCCCTCACCTGAGGTATGGTAATCCTCAGGTTAAATCACCACAAGTTAGCTCTCCCCCTCAAAGGGGAAAGCAGCCTATGGTCATCTGCAACTATTGCGACTTACTTACTTTACTGTAGGGGAGGGAACTATTATAGAGATAGGGAAGGTTGTTGGGGCTGTATGAAAGTTCAGGTGGGGTGTAACATCAATAGGAGGTTTCAAAGATAGGAAACGTTGTAGGGATGGGAGGAAGCTACAGAGAGAGGCAGCGTTGTAGGGATGGGAGGAAGCTACAGAGATAGGAAGCGTTGTAGGGATGGGAGGAAGCTACAGAGATAGAGAGAGTTGTCGGGGCTGGCGGATGTGACAGAGACAGGGAGAATTGTACAGTTGAGAGAAGGTAACAGGCATGGGGTGGTATTAAGAGTCTCAACACAGTAACTGGGATGGAGAGAGTTTTATGGCTATTGGGATTATCAGACAAGGGAGCAATTGAGGGTATACAGCAATAGTGAGTATTTTTAGAGGCTGGGGAAGATTACAGCACTGTGTGCATTGTGGGGGCATCGAGGATTTAACAGAAAAAAATAGGTTGGAGGGGGTTAAAGTGGTTTCAGGGATAAGGTAGGATTGCAGGGGCTTTAGGGTTGCAGCATCTGGAGGAGATTGCTGTAATTTGATGTGCTAACGGGCGTTATGGAGGGTGGAGGGGATGTAGGAACTGAAGAATATTACAACGATAAACAGGGTTATACCTCTTAATGAGGTTGGAGAAATAGGGATAGTTTTGGGATTGGAGGAGGTCACAGAGATAGGAAGGGTTGTAGGAGCTGGAAGATATAGGATGTAGCCTCTGAATGACAAACTCAGATCGGAAGGGGCGAAGGTTTAGTGGATCGTAAAGAGAACTGGAGGGTTCTAGTGGGAGGAAAATGTGAGATTGATGGGGATCGTTGCAGAGATTGGAATTGGTAACAGAGATAGGGCGAGTTAGATGGTCTGGATGTACCGAGAGAGATAGGGCGTGGGGTTCTGCGGTTCCCCAGCCGCGTGGTTCTCGGCGGCGCGCCATTCGCCGGCGGCGGGATTCTTTTTGTTTAAATATTTTATTGGAGGCATTTTCAAATATATACTTAACAAAGAAGAAAAACACAAAACAACCATGGCAACAGCGAACAGCCACAACATCCTTACACCCCCCCCCCCCCCCCCCCACCTCAACTTGGTGCCACCCCGGGCCTTCCCCACCCCCCCCCCCCCCGTTTTTTTAAAAGAAACATTTTATTGAGGTATTTCTTTGGCATTGTAACAGCAACAAAATAACAATGTACATAACAAGGAAAATATTAACCTAGTGCAAATACCACCTCCCTCTCCCACAGGTCCTACAATTACTTACCCCCCTAATCTATGCGAGTCTAACCCCCTCCCCCCCCCCCCCCCTCCCTTCTGCTGACGATTAATTCTCTGCAAAGAAGTTGACGGATGGTTGCCACCTCCGGGTGAACCCTAACAGAGACTCTCATGGCAAACTTAATTTTCTCCAGGCAGAGAGGAAGCCAGCCATGTCCAAAAGCCAGGTCTCCGATTTCGGGGGCTTTGAGTCCCTCCATGCCAGTAATATCCGCCTCCGGGTTACCAGGGAAGCAAAGGCCAGAACATCTGCCTCTTTCTCCTCCTGGATTCCCGGATCCGGCGACAACCCGAAAATCGCCACCTCTGGACTCATTGCCACCCTCGTATTTAATACCTTGGACATGACGTCGGCAAACCCCTGCCAAAATCCCCTCAGCTTTGGACATGTCCAGAACATGTGGACATGGTTCACTGGCCCCCCCGCACATTTCGCACACCTGTCCTCCACCCCAAAGAATCTGCTCATCCGAGCCACCGTCATGTGGGCCGGTGAACGACCTTAAATTGGATCCGGCTGAGCCTGGCACATGTTGCGGTCGGGTTGACCCGACTCAACGCGTCAGCCCAAAGGCCCTCCTCTATCTCTCCCCCCAGCTCCTCCTCCCACTTTTGCTTCGGCTCCTCAGTCTGCATCTCCTCCGATCCCATAAGCTCTTTATATATGTCCGAGGCGCTTCCCTCTCCTATCCATCCTCTAGAAACCACTCTATCCTGAATCCCCCTTAGCGGCAGGAGTGGGAAGGTTGGTACCTGCTTCCGCAAAAAGTCCCGCACCTGCAGATATCGAAATTCATTTCCCCCCGCCAATGCAAACTTCTCCTCCAGCGCCCTCATACTCGGAAAACTCCCCTCTATAAACACGTCGCCCGTCCTCTCGATCCCCGCTCTCCGCCAAATTCGGAACCCCCCCGTCCATCCTCCCCGGGGCAAAGCAGTGATTATCGCAGATTGGGGACCATATCGATGCCCCCTCTGCTTCCACATGTCTCCTCCACTCCCCCGACTCTCAGGCCGCCACCACCACTCGGACTGGTGGAGTACCGCGCTGGCGGGAATGGTAGAGGCGCTGTTACCAACGCCCCCAGACCTGTGCCCTTGCAAGAAGCCGCCTCCATGCGCACCCACGCCGGCTTCCCCCCCACCAGTCACCTCCTCACCATGGCTATGTTAGCCGCCCAGTAATAATTGCTGAAATTCGGCAGCGCCAGCTCACGATCCCCCTGACTCCACTCAAGCATTGCCCTCTTCACTCGCGGGGACTTGCCCCCCACACAAAGCCCACAATACCTTTATTGACCCGCTGAAAAAAGGACTGCGGGATGAAGATGGGGAGACATTGAAAAATGAATAGGAATCTTGGGAGGACCGTCATTTTTACCGTTTAATCTCTGCCCGCCAGAGACAACGGGAGCGCATCCCATTTCCGGATCCCTCCTTCATCTGATCCTCCAGTCGGGCCAAATTCTATTTAGTCGCAAATCCATCGCCACTCGGATACCTAGGTACCTGAAACTGTCCCCTACCACTCTGAATGGCAGATCCCGCAGTCGTCTCTCCTGATCTCTCGCCTGGACCACAAACATCTTGCTCTTCCCCATATTGAGCTTATACCCCGAAACCATCCTGGATGACCTGCATCAACTGCTCGGATGGTCGCAGCGCCACCACCCCAGGCGTCCGGTCCTCGGCCATGCTGTCTCCTGCTGCAGCTTCAACACAGCTCTTGGCTAACTTTTTATTTCTGCCTTTTCGTGCACTTCTGGTTCTTTGCTCCATACATGAATACGTGGAAACAGTGCCCAATTGATTCAGCCTTTGAATTTACCGTTTAAAACCAGAAAAAAGTCCAGGGGAAAGGTCCGAAAGTCCAACCAGAGCGGGAGCCACCAAATGTGCAACTTACTCCTTCATAGCCGCCACCGGAAGTCTCCCTCCATAGCCGCCACCGGAAGTCCAGAGTTGGTGAATTGGCCACTCTACATTGCTCCTTAATTGGAAAGAATGAATTGGGTACTCTAAATTTTAAAAAAAACACTCCTGTCTCTGCCTGGAACGGACCCACATTGGTCTTTGCTAATCTTTTCCTTTTCACATTCCTATAGGAGCTTTTCCAGTCATTTTTTATGTTTATCGCTCTCATATTCTATTTTCTCTTTATCAGTTTCTTGATCCTCCTTTGCTGAATTCTCAAACAAGTTCTCAATCCTCAGGCTTACGACTATTTTGGCCACTTTATGAGTCTCCTCCATTGATCTAATGGAATCTTTAACATTTCTTGCAGCCACGGTTGCATCACCTTTCCTGTTGGATTTTTGCTCCTTAAAGGAATCTATGTTTGTTGTATTTGTGTGAAATAAGAGTCGTCAAAGTCCCAGAGGACCAGAGTCTGCTTTGCCCTCTTGAGAGAGAGAGAGAGCTGACTGGTGGTGATTGAATCTGACGGTCACCACACCTCAGGCAAGGGGCAATGTTGAAAAGGTGGGGCCTTCATGGATAACCTCAGCCGGTACGGGAGTTGAACCCCCTGATGTTGGAGTCGCTTTGCATTACAAATCAGCCATCCAGCCAACTAAGTTAATTCTCCCTGGTGTGAACTCGTTGGTGTTTCCGCAGGTTGGATAACGTGGTGATGGCCTTCTCACACAGAGAGCAGGTGAACGGCCTCTCCCCAGTGTGAATTCGCTGATGTCTCCACAGGTGAGAGAAACCGTGGATATGTGGGGACTGCAGGTGGGATAACTGAGTGACTCCCTTCCCACACTGAGAACAGGTGAACGGCCTCTCCCCAGTGTGAACTCGCTGGTGTATCTGCAGGTTGGATGAGGAAATGAATCCCTTCCCACACTGAGAGCAGGTGAACGGCCACTTGCCGTATGAACTCGCTCGTGTATCTGCAGGCTGATCAACTGAATGAATCCCTCCCCACACTGAGAGCAGGTGAATGGTCTCTCTCCAGTGTGAACTCGCTGGTGTGTCCGCAGACTGGATAACTGACTGAATCCTTTCTCACACTGAGAGCAGGTGAACGGCCTCTCCCCGGTGTGAACTCGCTGGTGTGTCTGCAGGTCAGAATACTGAGTGAATCCCTTCTCACACTGAGAGCAGGTGAAGGGCCTCTCCCCAGTGTGACTGCGTCAATGAATCTCCAGCGCAGATGGGACTCTGAATCCCTTCCCACAGTCCCCACATTTCCATTGTTTCTCCATATTTTGGGTCTCCTCGTGTCTCTCCAGGGCGGACAATCAGTTGACGCCTTGTTCACACACAGAACATGTGTACGGTCTCTCCCCGCTGTGAATGGTGTGATGTTTTTTTCAGGCTGTGTAACTGGTTAAAGCTCTTTCCACAGTCAGTGCTCTGGAACACTCTCAGTCGGGTGTGTGTGTCTTGGTGCCTTTTCAGTCATACTGATGTTCAAAATCTTCTCAAGCTGACAGACGAGGCAAACATTTCTCCGTCTAGATTCAAAGTCCGATGACGTTCAGGCCCTGATGAATCGAGTGACCCAGTCTGATCGAAGTCCGATGACGTTCAGGCCCTGATGAATCGAGTGACCCAGTCTGATCGAGACGTTTAGTTTGAGATATCTGTCTGTAATTCCTCCTTTTCTAATATCTTGTAAAAACAATTTACAAAAGACATCAGTGTCAGTACAGCAGAAATTAAGAACAGACGGGGACTTCGGTTGCGACATGTCGGGAGCAGCCGCATATGAGGCAGCTCTCATCCGGGGACTTTGTTTTCCATCTTTCTCAGGCCTCTCCCCAGTGTGAACTCACTGGTGTGTCTGCAGGCTGGATAACTCAGAGAATTTATTTCCACACTGAGAGCTGGTGAACAGCCTCTCCCCAGTGTGAACTTGCTGATGTCTCCGCAGGTGAGATAACTGAGTGAATCACTTCCCACACTGAACAGTTGAATGGCTTATGCCCAGTGTGAACTCGCTGGTGTCTGTCGATGGGATAACTGAGTGAATCCCTTCCCACCCTGAGCAGTTGAACGGCCTCTCCCCAGTGTGAACTCGCTGGTGTGTCTGTAGGCGGGATAACACAGTGAATCCCTCCCGACACTGAGCACAGGTGAACGGCCTCTCCCCGGTGTGAATGCGTCGATGAATCTCAAGTTGAGATGGTGCATTGAATCCCTTCCCACAGTCCCCACATATCCACGGTTTCTCCATGTTTTGTGTCTCCTTGTGTCTCTCCAGGTCAGAAAATTAGTTGGAAGTCTCGTTCACATGTGTCACACCCCGCTGTGAATGGCACAATGTTGATTCATGGGGGGGGGGGTTCAGGGCTTTTCCAGTCACAATGATGTTTAAAATCCTTTTGAGGCTGTCAGATTAGGCAAACAGTTCTTCTTCCCTTGTAGATTCAAAGGCTGATGATAGTCAGATCCCAGGGAATCTGGTGACTCTGTCAGATCGAGACGTTACGTTTGAGATTTCTGTCTGTAATTCCTCCTCTTCTCATATCGTGTAAAAGGAGTTTACAAAAGACATCACTGTCAGCACAGGATAGAAATTCAGAACAGACAATTCTAGTTCCTGGAGAACATTCTTTCCTCTCTCATTCCCCAATACCGAGTCTCTAACGCCTCTTTCTCCCTGTCTTCAGGGAGCGGACTTGGAGGGGCAGAGTCTCGGTGCAGTCAGTATAAAGACCTTTCCTCGGGGATTCACGGCCTAGTTTCCAGGGAGTGGACTGAGAGGTCCGGATTTTCGGAGCTCAATGAAAAAACCTTTCCTTGGGGATTCACGGCCTACTCGCCAGGGTGTGATATTGGAGCCGGAATTTGAATACCTTACGTTGGGAATGCGCTGCCCAGTCTCCAGGTAACGGATCGGAGCTGGAGGACTGAGAGCCGCCTGGTCCTCCAGCCAATCAGAGTGAATGAGAGGCGGGTCTGGAGGACTGAGAGCCGACTGGTCCTCCAGCCAATCAGAGATAATGAGGGGCGGGCCTGGAGGACTGAGACTGCCGCTTGGCCCTCCAGCCAGTCAGAGTTAATGAGGTGCGGGGCTGGAGGACTGTGTCAGCCATTTGAGTGAATGAGGGGCGGGACTGGAGGACTGAGACAGACACATGGTCCTCCAGCACGCAGTGAATGAGGGGCGGGTCTGGAGGACTCAGAGAGCCGCTCGGTCCTCCAGTCAATCAGAGAGAATGAGGGGCGGGGCTAGAGGACGGAGACAGCCGCTCGGTCCTTCAGCCAGTCAGAGTGAATGAGGGGCGGGGTCTAACCTTATTGTTTTCCCCTCCCTATCCTCCACTCACTGAATAAATATTTTGGGCATTAACTTGAGCCTGGTCCTGGGAAAGAATTTCCCGAACCAGAATCAGGGAGCTGACAACTATTCATCAGGTTTTGCGGCTCCACAGAGTATTTCCAAATCTTTCCACCCACCTCCTTAGTTTTGCTCGGGCTTTCCAAAACGAACAGGCCCATTATTCCGAATGCGCATGCTCCAAACACCGACAATTCCGTTTGCGTCCCAACGTCGACCGGTAATGCGCATGTCCATAACAGAGAGGCAGCTGCGCATGTGCAGAGACCCTCCCCCGCCCTGACTTCCCGCTGAAATGTTGACGAAAGGAAAGAGTGGGCCACCGGAAGGACTTTGGCCCTCCAGCCAATCAGAGCGCGGGCTTTGTGTGAATGACTATTGAGCTTTACCCTGACTGATACTTCCTCTTGTCTCCAACATCTGTGAGTAAAATACTTTATTTTCTCCCCCTTTCCATTTATTTTCTCATTCTGATCTTTAATTGGTGACTTGCAGCAACCGAAGGGAAAGGAAGTGAATCCAGGGAGGGTGCAGACTCTGCAAAGGTTGGCCCAGGTCTCTCTCTCTCTCTCTGAAAGACATTGACATCCTTTGCTCCCTCAGCTTGACACATTTATTTGTCTGGCTAAAAAGATGGTACCTTTTATGATTCGCCAGACCCGAGAACACCAAGATCACCTGTCTGCCACCCCCGAGAACAAAACCACACAACCTAGTCAGATGTCCCCTGTCAAGCTCCACTTAACACAGGAGGAGGTTGTGTTGACCCTGTACAGTCTCACTCCACACCCCCTCCACAGAAACCAGATCCAATTCCCCCTTCCACTTTCTCCTCACCTCATTCAGTGGAGCTTGCTTAGCAGACTGTAGATATCTGAAATCCTACCCTCACCCACGTCAGCAAGAGATAGAATCCAAATCATCAGAGACGGCAGGCGTGCTAAAGGAAACGCCGAGATCTCCTTACGTAGGAAATCATGCATCTAAGAAAATTAGAGCTCGCGAGTTGTAATTTTTCCACCAGTTCATCAAAACCAATAAACCTGCCGTTCACAAACAAGTCACCAAACTTTTCCAGAGCTTCCCTCCTCGAGGACCTAAATCTAAATCCGTAGGCAAAATGTGGTGAGTCCCATAGAGAGGGGCCAACAACAATATTGAGCTGAGCCAATAGCGTTGCCTGAACTGTCTCCAAACCCTCAGTGTAGCCACCACCACAGGGCTCAAGGTACATTTCATAGGAGAAAACGGAAGCAAGGCATTAACCAAGGCCCGTAAACTGGACCCTGACAAGTGCCTGTCTCCATCTGCCCCCATATAGAATTCAGATCTCTGAATAACCCCAGCACCCTTTCAATATTGGCTGCCCAATAATAGAACAAAGAAAAGTACAGCACAGGAACAGGCCTTTCGGCCCTCCAAGCCTGTGCCGACCATGCTGCCCGACTAAACTACAATCTTCTACACTTCCTGGGTCCGTATCCCTCTATTCCCATCCTATTCACGTATTTGTCAAGACTCCCCTTAAATGTCACGATCGTCCCTGCTTCCACCACCTCCTCCGGTAGTGAGTTCCAGGCACCCACTACCCTCTGTGTAAAAAAACTTGCCTCGTACATCTACTCTAAACCTTGCCCCTCGCACCTTAAACCTATGCCCCCGAGTAATTGACCCCTCTACCCTGGGGAAAAGCCTCTGACTATCCACTCTGTCTATGCCCCTCACAATTTTGTAGATCTCTATCAGATCGCCCTTCAACCTCCGTCGTTCCAGTGAGAACAAACCAAGTTTATTCAACCGTTCCTCATAGCTAATGCTCTCCATACCAGGCAACATTCTGGTACATCTCTTCTGCACCCTCTCTAAAGCCTCCACATCCGTCTGGTAGTGTGGCGACCAGAATTGAACACTATACTCCAAGTGTGGCCTAACTAAGGTTCTATACAGCTGCAACATGACTTGCCAATTCTTATACTCAATGCCCCGGCCAATGAAGGCAAGCATACTGTATGCCTTCTTGACTACCTTCTCCACCTGTGTTGCCCCTTTCAGTGACCTGTGTGGACCTGTACACCTAGATCTCTCTGACTTTCAATACTCTTGAGGGGTCTACCATTCACTGTATATTCCCTACCTGCATTAGACCTTCCAAAATGCATTACCTCACATTTGTTCGGATTAAACTCCATCTGCCATCTCTCCGCCCAAGTCTCCAAAACAATCTAAATCCTGCTGTATCCTCTGACAGTCCTCATCGCTATCCGCAATTCCACCAACCTTTGTGTCGTCTGCAAACTTACTAATCAGACTAGTTACATTTTCCTCCAAATCATTTATATATACTACAAACAGCAAAGGTCCCAGCACTGATCCCTGCGGAACACCACTAGTCACAGCCCTCCAATTAGAAAAGCATCCTTCCATTGCTCCTCTCTGCCTTCTATGACCTAGCCAGTTCTGTATCCACCTTGCCAGCTCACTCCTGATCCCGTGTGACTTCACCTTTTGTACTAGTCTACCATAAGGGACCTTGTCAAAGGCCTTACTGAAGTCCATATAGACAACATCCACTGCCCTACCTGCATCAATCATCTTAGTGACCTCCTCGAAAAACTCTATCAAGTTAGTGAGACATGACCTCCCCTTCACAAAACCATGCTGCCTCTCACTAATACGTCCATTTGCTTCCAAATGGGAGTAGATCCTGTCTCGAAGAATTCTCTCCAGTAATTTCCCTATCACTGACGTAACGCTCACCGGCCTGTAGTTCCCTGGATTATCCTTGCTACCCTTCTTAAACAGATGAAATATGGCTAAGCCTGTCTCTCTCTCTCTGCAGGAATGTCCTGCAAATCCTCGGGGTCCTTCCCACCCAAATGAAAGAAGTAATCAGCGTATTGATTTTAACATTGGATGATTTGTGAAGAAAGATAAAAGATAGGGAGACATTGGAAAAGAAACAGCAACCTCGGAAGGATGTTCATGTTAACCATCTGAACCCTGTCGGCCAAAGACAGTGGGAGGTTGCCACCTCTGCAAATCTGCCCTGACCTCATTCACCAGCCGAGCAAACTGACATTTCTGAAGAGAGGCCCTCTCGTGGGCTACCTGGATTCCCAGATAACCAAGCTGGATCTGGCAAGGTTAAAAGGCAACATCCCCAGGTCAGCCCCCCTCTCTGGGGGATCACCAGATAATATGAGCTCTTGTCCGGATTTACTCTGTACCCAGAAAAGGAGTCAAAACTCCACAAAAGCTTCATTATCTCATCCATCATGGAGACTGGGTCCGTGATATAAAGAAGCAGATCATCTGCATACAGGGACACCCTGTGCTCTCTCCCTCGCCTCTCTAACCCTGTCCATCACCCGGAAAACCTCAACGTAGTAGCCAATGGCTTTATTCATAGTATTATCGAATTCCTACAGTACAGAAGGAGGCAATTCGGCCCATCAAGTCTGCACCGCCCCTCTGAAAGAGCATCCTACCTAGGCCCACACCTCTACCCTATTCCTGTAACCCAACCATCCCCTTTTGGACACTAGGGGGATGTTTATCACGGCCGGTCCACCTCACCTGAACATCTTTGGACTGTGGGAGGAAACCGGAGCTCCAGGAGGAAACCCACTCAGATACGAGGAGAAAGGGCAAACTCCACACAGACAGTCACCCAAGGCTGGAATTGAACCCGGGTCCATGGTGCTGTGAGGCAGCAGTGCTAACCACTGTGCCACCATGCCACCCCAAGGCAAACAGAAGCAGAGACAGTGGGCAACACTGCCTTGTGCCCCTATCCAACTGAAAATAACCTGAGCTCAGCATATTTGTATAAACACTAGTGGTGGGAGGCCTTTATAACAACGGATCCAAGGTATGAATTTCTGCCCCCCAATCTGCTCCATGAAGTTAGATGGGTTATTGATTAATAAGGGGATCAGGGGTTATGGGGAGAACGCAGGAGAATGGGGATGAGAAAATATCAGCCATGATTGAATGGCGGAGCAGACTCGATGGGCCGAGTGGCCTAATTCTGCTCCTATGTCATATGGTCTTATGAAAGTCACCACCACTTTGGCCACCCCGAAGGAATCACAGACCTGGGCATAGATCGGTCAGACTAGGATCCAAAACACAATTAAAGTCTCCCCCCAAGATTAGCTGATGTGTGTCCAAGTCAGGAATAGAGGTCAGTAATTTATTAATATAAACTGTGATCGTCCCAATTCGGAGTGGACACATGTACTGGGACTATCAAGGTGCCCACGAAAGACCCACTGACAATCACGTGTCTCCCATTCGGATCTGTCAGAATTCGAAAAGCTGAAAAAGAAACGCTTTTACTTATCAACACTGCGGTCCCCTGGGACCTACATCTGTCCCACCCAAGCCTTCCGTAACCGTGTCTGATCCTGACCCGCAAATGGCTCTCCTGCAAAAACACCACATCCGCATTCAAACTCTTCACATAAGCGAATATCCCTGATCTCTTCACTAGACCGTTCAACCCCCTCACATCCTCACATTCCAAATGGCCAGTCGGATTGAGGGTTTACCCCCACCCACCCCGTACCCCAGTCAGCCATATCCACCAAAAGAGATCATTCTAAAATGACTGAAAAAGTATCGGCATCGAGCCCACCTGAGTCGGCCACCAGGCCCCCAACAAAACAGAGCAAAGAGCAAGCTGTAGTCACTGTCGATAAACCCTCCCCATCCCCCAGCTCCCCATCCTCCAGCTCCCCATCCCCCAGCTCCCCATCCCCCAGCTCCCCATCCCCCAGCTCCCCATCCCCCAGCTCCCCATCCCCCAGCTCCCCATCCCCCAGCTCCCCATCCCCCAGCTCCCCATCCCCCAGCTCCCCATCCCCCAGCTCCCCATCCCCCAGCTCCCCATCCCCCAGCTCCCCATCCCCCAGCTCCCCATCCCCCAGCTCCCCATCCCCCAGCTCCCCATCCCCCAGCTCCCCATCCCCCAGCTCCCCATCCCCCAGCTCCCCATCCCCCAGCTCTCCATCCCCCAGCTCTCCATCCCCCATCTCCCTGCCTCTCAGTAAAACCACAACCAAAAGCCCGAAGAACCCCCTCAGACCCTTAGCTCAACAATCCTTGCTCAACAATCCTTAACGCCAAACAGAACCAACACACTCAGCCCATAATCTAAAACCTATACTATGTTAATGAGCTGCAGTTACCCCCACCACTTTGTTCCCATTAACTACCTTCTTCAGCTCGCAGGGCAACTCCCCCCCCGGGGCATATAAAACTGAGTAACCATAACAAACCCCCCTCCCACCTGCACCCAACTTTAAATAAAGGAAACCCCCACCCCCACAAAAAAACAGTCAAATACAAACTGGTACAAGAAACCCCAACAAGACCCCAAAACCACAATCCCTCTCCAAAAACAACAAGACCCCATATATAATACAAAAATACCGAGCCTGAGCTTCCTCACAAAAGCATCGGCATCATCCAGCGCCTCAAAAGTAGTGGTCTTTTGAATTAAAACTCACTGGGAGGTGTGCTGGGTAAACCACCCCAAACCGAACACCACGTATGAAAAGTGCAGCCTTGGGCTTGATAAATGCCGCCCTCTTTTTTGGCAGCTCCGCCCCCACATCCTGATGGGGCCTGATGGCATGGCTATCCCATTTGTAGTTACGGTGATCATTCGCCCACCTCAGGACTCGTTCCTTATCCCGGTAACTGTGGAACCTGACGGTAATTGCCCGAGGTGGCTCTCCTGGGCAAGGCGTCTGACAGAGCGAGTGATGGGCCCCATCCAGCTCAGGAAGGAACAACTGTTCACCCTCCCCACCATCTTCCCAAACATCCTGGACGTGTATTCAGTCGGGTGCGGGCCCTCCAATCCCTCCAGCAGCCCCATAACGCGAAGAGTTTGTCTCCTGAAGCGATTCTCTAAGTCGTCTACTTTGGCACATAGAGATTTGTTATTATCAGCCAAAAGACCATCTTAGCCTCTAAAGAGACAATCTGCTTGCTCTTCATCGAAAGAGCCGCCCTCGTGCCCTGCACCCTTTACCGTTTATCAATTGAATAGGAGCTGGGGGCTTCTCGGTTGATATAGGGAAATCCTCGGAGATAGTCGGCTGTTGCTAAGATGCCCATGAGCATCTCAACTGACAACACTATAACTTTCGCTTCGGCAGCAGCCGCCGCCATTTTGTTTCCAATGAGCCTGGAAAAGAATCTGAATCGGATGACGATTCTTTGCCCGCTGGCTTCTTCAAACTTGGTTTCTTGGACATTTCCACAGTAATTGAGCTTTATCCCATTGACAAATTTGAAATATCCCCAAACCCCCTCAAAGACCGGGTGAAAAAGATGGAAAACAAAGTCCCCGGATGAGAGCTGCCTCATATGCGGCCGCTCCCGACATGTCGCAACCGGAAGTCCCCGTGTGTTCTGAGTTTCTGTCCTGTACTGACACTGATGTGTTTTGTAAATTGTTTTTACAGGATATTAGAAAAGGACGAATTACAGACAGATATCTCAAACTAAGCGTCTCGATCAGACTGAGTCACTCGATTCATCAGGGCATGAACATCATCGGACTTTGAATCTAGAAGGAGAAATGTTTGCCTCGTCTGTTGGCTTGAGAAGATTTTAAAACATCAGTGTGACTGGAAAAGCACCGAGACACACACACCCGAGTGAGAGTGTTCCAGAGCACTGACTGTGGAAAGAGCTCTAATCAGTTACACAGCCTGAAAAAACAGCAGGAAGAGACCGTACACGTGTTCTGTGTGTGAACAAGGCGTCAACTGATTGTCCGCCCTGGAGAGACACAAATAGACCCAAAATATGAAGAAACGATGGAAATGTGGGGACTGTGGGAAGGGATTCAGAGTCCCATCTGCGCTGGAGATTCATCGACGCATTCACACTGGGGAGAGGCCATTCACCTGCTCTCTATGTGGGAAAGGATTCATTTCCTCATCCAACCTGCAGAGACACCAGTGAGTTTACACAGGGGAGAGGCCGTTCACCTGCTCCCAGTGTGGGAAGGGATTCACTCAGTTGATCAGCCTGCAGATACACCAGCGAACTCACACTGGGGAGAGGTTGTTCACCTGCTCCCAGTGTGGGAAAGGATTCACTCGATTCGATAACTTGCAGTCACATCAGCGAGTTCACACTGGGGAGAGGCCGTTCACCTGCTCCCAGTGTGGGAAGGGATTCACTCGCTTATCCCACCTGCAGACACACCAGCGAGTTCACACTGGGGAGAAGCCATTCACCTGCTCCCAGTGTGGGAAGGCATTCACTCATATGTCCAGCCAGCAGTCACACCAGCGAGTTCACACTGGGGAGAGGACATTCGCCTGCTCCCAGTGTGGGAAGGGATTCACTCGGTTATCCCACCTGCAGATACACCAGCGAGTTCACACTGGGGAGAGGCCATTCACCTGCTCTCATTGTAGGAAGGGATTCACTCGGTTATCCAACCTACAGAGACACCAGCGAGTTCACACTGGGGAGAAGCCATTCACCTGCTCTCCTTGTGGGAAGGGATTCACTCAGTTATCCCATCTGCAGGCACATCAGCGAGTTCACACTGGGGAGAGTTTGTTCACCTGCTCTGAATGTGGGAAGGGATTCCGTGATTCATCGCAGCTTCTGAGACACAAACAAGTTCACAAGTGATTACAGGGGTTGGATTCTGCTGTTAGTGTTGCTACTCTCAATTACATCCAGGACTACATTTTGTTCATTCTGACAGTTGGTCAATGGGGATGGTTGGAGAGTTTCCTCTACTGGACTGGCCGGTCTCATGACTTTGACTCCAGTGGGCTGTTGCTCTTCGAGCCTTGTTGCGAATACCTGGTTTCAAATTTCACAAGGATCACAGATTGAAAGTTGGTTTGGAAGTTGGAAGATGTTTCCTTCCCATTTCTGTTTGGATCCCCCTAAAGCATGCCACCTTGCCATGGAGATGGGCCATGGAGGGTACATGGTTCTTTTGTTTAATTTATCTCTTGTGTTTCTCGCAGAAGAAAATTATCAAGGTATGGGGCAGGTTGTCTGACATGGACTGAGAAACAACATTAAATGGTGTGATGGGAGACAGGCAATAAATAATATTTCAGGGGATTGGTTAGCTCAGTTGGCTGGATGGCTGGTTTGTGATACTGAGCGACACCAACAGCGTGGGTTCAACTGCCGTACCGGCTGAGGCCATCCATGAAGGCCCCGCCTCCTCAACATTGTCCCTCGTCTGAGGTGTGGTGACCCTCAGATTAAATCACCACCAGTCAGCTCACTCTCTCTCTCACAAAGGGGGATGCTCGTATGGAATTCTGACAATGGTACCAGCCAGTAACAAGGTTAAGATAAGTGAGTTATGTATACACGAGACCCAAGGATGGTCGATGAGGGGGTCTGGAAGGCATCCTGAGTTCATGAGTAACCCCCTAGCTGTCCATGAGCTGATCACGCAATTCCCTGCTGCCCAGTAACCACTTTCATTGGGTCTACCAGTCAATGTGTGTAATCTACAATCATTGTGATTGGATCGTGTCCGGCTGAGTTGGGCTGACTAACTATTTGAAATTGTATAAATGATGATGATTCTCTTTGTTCAGTGGAGAGGTATCTGCCTTTGCCCAGAGGCTTACTCCCCGCCGGTGTTACAACAATAAACTGTTTGGTGTTTGAAGCAGACCTGAATGTCGAGGGATTCTTTTGGATTCATTCCCGCTCACAGGAGCATAACCTACTTTTGTATTCAATTCCCCTCACAATAAACAATAACATTCAATTAGCTTTCCTAATTAGTTGCTGTACCTGTATACTCGCCTTTTGTGATTCATGCTCTTGGACACCCAGATCCCTCTGAATCTCAGAGCTCTGCAATCTCTCACCGTTTAGATAAGAAGCTTTTTTATTCTTCCTGCCAAAATGGACAATTTCACATTTTCCCACATTATTCTCCATTTTGCATATTTTTTCCACTCACTTAACCTATCTATATCACCTTGTAACCTCCTTATGTCCTCTTCACAATTCACTTTCCTACTTTTCTTTGTATCATTGGAACATAGGAGCAGGACTTGGCCATTCAGCCCATCGAGCCTGCGCCAACATTCAAGACAATCATGGCTGATCATCCACTTGAGTGAGTCTGTGTGAGTGAGTGAGTGAGTGATTGAGTGAGTATGTGGGAGTGAGTGAGTGATTGTGTGAGTGAGTGAGTGAGTGATTGAGTGAGTATGTGGGAGTGAATGAGTGATTCTGTGTGAGTGAGTTTGGGTGAGTGATTGAGTGAGTCTGTGTGAGTGAGTGAGTCTGTGTGAGTGAGTGAGTGAGTCTGTGTGAGTGAGTGAGTGAGTCTGGGTCCCCCACACTATCCCCATATCCCTTTGTGTTATTGCTATTTAGAAATCTGTCAGTCTCTGCTTTAAACACACTCAATGACTGAGCTTCCACAGCCCTCTGGGGTAGAGAATTCCAAACATTCACAACACTCTGAGTAAAAAAATGTCTCCTCCGAGACCGGTCCTAAGTGGCTTCCCCCTTATTTTGAAATTGTGTCCACTGGTTCCAGACTCCCCAACCAGGGGAAACATCTCACCTGCACCTCCCCTGTCTATTCCTTTCAGTATTTTGTAGGTTTCATTGTGATCACTTCTCATTATTTGACACTAGAGGATACAGGCCAGGTTTCTCCAATATCTCCTCTAAGGGCAGTCCTGCCATCCCCGGAACAAGTCTGGTGAACCTTTGTTGCCCTTTCCCTCTGGCGACAAGGGCAGTAAAACTGCACACAGTCCTCCAGCTGCGGTCTGACCAAGGTTCTATACAACAGGTACATTCTGGACAGTCTCACGACTTTGCATTTATTTTATCCTGGATAGTATGGGGGAGGCGGTGGCCTAGTGGTATTGCCGCTGGACGAGTAATCCAGAGACCCAGGTATTATTCTGGGGTTCGAATCCCACCAGGACAGATGGTGAAATTTTAATTCAATAAAAATTTGAAATTAAAAGTCTAATGATGACCATGAAACCATTGTCGATTGTTGTAAAAACCCATCTGTTTTACTAATGTCCTTCAGTGAAAGAAATCTGCCATCCTTACCTGGTCTGGCCCACACGTGACTCCAGAGCCACACAGATGTGGTTGACTCTTAACTGTCCCCCACTGTAATGACCTAGCAAGCCACTCAGTTCAAGGGCAATTATGAATGGGTAACAAATGCTGACCCAGCCCGTGATGTCTCCATCCCAAGAAAAGAGTTTTATCAGGTGGATCTAAAATAAATACATTTGTCTCGGTTCCATTGAGTCTACAGTACTGGGCCAGGCCAGTCGGTGCTCAATTGGTCTCTGTCAGTATTTATGCTCCACATGAGCCTCCACCCAGCCCTCTTCATCTCCCCCCATCAGCATATCCTTCTATTCCTTTCTCCCTTGTCAAGATACAGCTGTTCATGCAGCATTCATGCTGTTCACCTCAACCACTCACTGTGGTAGCGAGTTCCACATTCTCACAACTCGCTGGATGAAGAGGTTTCACTTGAAATCCCTATTGGATTATTGAACCCCTGAAAATGGATTGAAAATGCACGCAGCATTTGACAGAGATTGGATGAATTGTCAGCGCAGATGGGGCAGCACGGTGGTGCAGTGGTTAGCAGTGCTGCCTCACGGCGCCGAGGTCCCAGGTTCGATCCTGGCTCTGGGTCACTGACATGTGGAGTTTGCACATTCTCTTCGTGTTTGCGTGGGTTTCACCCCCACAATTGAAAGATGTGCAGGCTAGGTGGATTGGCCATGCTAAATTGCCCCTTAATTGGAAAAATGAATTGGGTACTCTAAATTTAAAAAAAAGAATTGTCAGCACGGATAGAGATAAATGTGTGTCCTGATAGACGTTCCAGAGACTTGTTTGAAAGGGGACCAAGGCTGGAATCTAAATGTTGAAGGGTATTTGACATATTGGAATGCATGAAGCTCGGAAAAGATGATGGGATTGCTCCTGTTCATTAAGGATTACATTAGTTCAGGACAGAGAGATCAACTTAGCCTGAACGTTAAGGGTGTGGAATCAGCTTTGCTCGAGATAAGAACTAATAAGTTACAAGGTCTCTTGTGTGAGTAGTTAATGGGCCTCCTAACAGTAGTTACATTGTAGGTAGAGTGTACAGGAAGTATTAAATAAGGCTTGTAATTAATGTACCACAATAATCATGGGTGACTTTAGGCATCAGTTAGGACGATGAGCCTGACGAATATTAATCATGAGGAAGTGACACCACAATGAGAAACTGACATCACACATCAGCAAGGTGACCGATATCCTTCAGAGAGCAATCAGACAGTGATCGTGCCCCATTTAACCAATCAGGGACTGATCATGGGCTGCTTGGGCCAATCAGAACCACAGGAAACTACCAGCCATGCATAGAGGTAGGTACTAGAAAGGGTTAATGAGCTACAATTCTCGAGCTCGGTGCACAACACAACATGAAGAAAGAGGATAGACTTCAGTCAACAGAACAAGAGACAGCTCCACAGTCACCTGGAAGCTGAGAGCTGGTGATCCAGAGTGAACGGACTGATCCACTGCCTTTGTTAATTATTGTGATTTTGTACTTATTACAATTAACTTAATAAATTCTGTGACAATATTCTTGTACCTGGAATGGTCTGCAACTAGTCAGGAGCTGCAGGTAAGTTTCACAACACAGTCTGACGTGTAATTGATTTGAGTGTTACAATTGAGATTGGAGCCAAACCCGGATCTTACAATAGGATCGAATTTCACATTTCATTTGGGTATCCTGCACTAACAGTGATGGCTTTTGTAAACTCCTTTTACAGGATATTAGAAGGGGAGGAGTTACAGACAGAAATTTCACACCAAACATCACATCAAGATGTGACAGAGTCACTCGATTCATGGGAGCTGAATATCATCGACCTTTGAATTTAGAATGAGAAATGTTTGTCTGTTCTTCAGCTGAAAGAGATTTTTACACATCACTCAGTGTACAGACACTGAGCCAGGCTCATCCGAGTGAGGCATCACTAAAAAAATCCATTTTATATTTTGCAGCTCACTCAAAGATGGAAATTTCAGCACACGTTTCTCCATCTTGTATTTTTTAATGTTTTGTTTGCCTGTTAAATATCCTTGCCCTCTGGATGTTTCATTACAGAACTCAGCTCGAAGACATCAAAACTTGTATCCAGCCTTGCCTGTGGGCCCCATTCATCAATTCAACTTTGCAGCAGCTCAGTCCCAGCTTTGGAAACATCTTCATCTTTCTGTGAGGCCCCGGCCCCATTGACTGTGACAGGGTTCATACTGTCTCCCTGAGATTGTTGATGTAAAGTCACATCAGACCCACACTGCCCGATTTCCAATCCAATTTATTTAAAGGTCCCAGAAGCCTGGCTCCAACCTTAAATGTTGTTCTGATCCTGTCAGTAACATTATTTTGGAACTCACTAGTACCACCACATAGGCAGCCATCAACATGCATCATAAAGATGCCCGAGAGTTTCCTGCCTTCGTACCAATAAAGCACGGCAGCTTCTGCCTTCAGGTAGGGACAACCTGACTTGGACAAAACTGATCTAACTGAGAAGTGCCATACACTTGAAACATTGTTCAAAACATGGACAAACTTATTGAACTTCCAAAGTCTTCGATCTCCATCTGGCACCGTAGGTGGTTGCAGAAACACTGCCCTCTGGAGGTGATCCCCCAGCGCAAATGCAGCTTTTATGTTTCTTGACTGAAGGTTCCGAGAAAAAGTCACGAAAAGGGCCAAAGAAATTTCAAATTTACCTTTCCCGCTGTGGGTGAGTCCACTCTGACCTCTTTCTCTCCAAAGACTTCTTCAAATTCCCGCGTCACTGACCTCACCTTGGGCCTTATAAGTTCCATCTGGTTGGACCTTTTCTGTGCAGATCCATCGATGTGATGATGCTGGCTGACCCCTATCTGGGACCTCTGAACACACGCCAAACTCTGTCCAACTGCCAAATCTTTCTGTTTCACCTCCCGTACGCCTTTATCCCCTCATATTTTGGCAGCTACAAAACCCTCTCGGTCACGGGGACTTCAGTATCGCCCCCAAACATATCCTTGGTGTAAAACCGACAATTCCCTGCCTGAAATGTTCCAGTTATTGAAATTGCATTGAATGGATGTCAAAGAAACAGACCAGAAACAGCTCCCTGAGGTTCTGAGGAGTCCCCAGTGGTCAGTCAAACTGAACTAAACACGGGTGGTATAAAACAAACAATACTCACCCCGGTATCTGCTGTCCACGGGGACTTTCCTTTAATCAGAGCCGTCAGTGGATCCTGTTCCTGACACCAGGTTGTTTTGGGACAAATGTCACTCAGAGTCTAGAGTTGGGTAAAGTTTGGGAATCTTTATTACAAACATGTAGGGAATGCTTCAGCGAACCAAAGCATCTCTGGGAGTAGTTACAATAACACACGTTTATACACAGTACAGTTGCAGCTGTTTTGTCTGCAGGTTAGTGGGAAAGTACAGGATGTACTTTAGCACCTTGATACTGCCGATACTTCCAGTCAAGGATGTTGGGGTCCCTGTCGGGACAGGAGATGTGTTGGTGAAATTTTGGCAGTACACTCGAGGTTGGCCTGGTTGAAGTCCCCGGCCACGATGAACAAGGCCTCCGGGTATTCTGCTTCATTGTTATTTATAGCAGTGCGGTGTACAATTCAGCAAGCGCCTTCTTCACTTCCGCCTGGGGTGGGATGTAGACCGCCGTGATGATGGCAGAAGAGAATTCCCATGGAAGGTAGTTTGGACGGCACTTCACAGTCGGGTATTCCAGATCCGGGGAGCAGTAGTTCGCCAGGGTCACCACGTCCGAGCACCAGGAGTTGGCGAGGAGACAAACACTTACACCCACTCCAGGTTCAGTCCTGGATGTGATTAACAGCAGAATCTAACCCAACATCACTTGTGAACCCTTTGGTGTTTCAGCATGTTGGACGACTGAGTGAATCCCTCCCCACAGTGAGAGCAGGTGAATGGCTTCTTTCCAGTGTGAACTCGCTGGTGTCTCCGCAATCTGGATGATGTTTGAAACCTCTTTGTGCAGTGAGAGCAGCTGAACGGTCTCTCCTCAGTGTGAATGCGCTGGTGGGACATCAGTAGCTGAGCGCTTTTGAAACCCTTCCTGCAGTCAGAGCATTTAAAGGGCCTGCTCTTGGTGTGAGTGACATTGTGGCTACGCAGGTTGGATAATTGAGTGAATCCCATATCACACACAGTGCAGATGTACGGCTTCTCCCCGGTGTGAACTCGCTGGTGTCTCTGCAGGTGGGATAACTGAGTGAATCCCTTATCACACACAGTGCAGATGAACGGCTTCTCCCCGGTGTGAACTCTCTGGTGTCTCTGCAGGTGGGGTAACCGAGTAAATCCCTTATCACACACAGTGCAGATGAATGGTCTCTCCCCGGTGTGAACTCGCTGGTGGGTCTGCAGGTTGTGTAAATGAGTGAATCCCTTATCACACACAGTGCAGATGAATGGCCTCTCTCCGGTGTGAACTCGTTCGTGTCTCCGCAGGCTGCCAATGTCAGTGAATCCCTTATCACACTGAGAGCAGGTGAAAGGCCTCTCTCCAGTGTGGACTCTTTCGTGTCTCCGCAGGCTGCTAATGTCAGTGAATCCCTTATCACACACAGTGCAGATGAATGGCCTCTCCCCGGTGTGAACTCGTTCGTGTCTCCGCAGGCTGCCAATGTCAGTGAACCCCTTTTCACACACAGTGCAGATGAATGGCCTCTCCCCAGTGTGAACTCGTTCGTGTCTCCGCAGGCTGCCAATGGCAGTGAATCCCTTTAAACACTGAGAGGTGAACGACCTCTCTCCAGTGTGACTGTGTTGATGCCTTGCCAGCTCGTGTGGGGCTGTGAATCCCTTCCCACAATCCTCACATTTCCATGGTTTCTCCATGGTCCAGGTGATCTTGCGTCTCACCGCGTTGACCAATCAGTGAAGCCTCGTCCACACACGGAACACCTATACAGTCTCTCCCTGCTGTGAATGGTGTAGTATTTTTTCAGGCTGTGTCACTGGTTAAAGCTCTTTCCACAGTCAGTGCTCTGTAACAGTCTCACACGGGTGTGTGTTTGTGTCTCAGTGCTTTTCCAGACACACTAATGTTTAAAATCTCGTGAAGCAGACAGAATAGACAAACATTTCTCCTTCTAGATTCAAAGGCCGATGATCCCAAGAATTGAGTTACTCAGTCAGTTCTTGATGTGATATTTAGTTTGAGATATCGGCCTCAAACCCCTCTCGTTCGAACTTCCTGCAAACAGATTTTACAATAGTAATCATTGTCAGTACAGGATAGAAACTCAGAACAGACAATTCTAGTTTATATCGAACATTCTTTCCTCTCTCTTCCCCTGAAATGCTGTAAATCTCAATCCCACACACTCCAAGGCAGGCCAGCAGCACGGTTCAATTCCCGTAACAGCCTCCCCGAACAGGCGCCGGAATGTGACGACTAGGGGCTTTTCACAGTACCTTCATTTGAAGCCTACTTGTGACAATAAGCGATTTTCATTTCATTTTCATTGTATCTAATATTCACCCTCCCAATTCTCCTGAAGGTGCTGATTCAGGCTCATTGACAGATCCAAGCTCACTGCTTCCTGTCCTGGACACAGAGACCTGAAAATCTTCATGCAGGCTGCCAGACAGATATATGTCGATATTACTGGATGAAAAATGTTTGTAATATACAGATTGTATTCACTTATTTTCCCTCCCAGTTTTCGTGAAGGCGCTGATTAACAAATCTAAACTCACTAAAACCTGTACAAGAGTAGAGAATCTCCATATAAGTATATTTACTGATTAGAGGTAGGGAAATTCTGAGGAAGAATTTTATTTAGTCATGACAGGGAACTCACTGCCCACAAGGGTTGTGGAAGTCGAGATGATCAATAATTTAAAGTAAAATAGGATGGTTACTTGAAGAAAATAAACTTGCAGGTGAACAGGGATATCGAGGGGGAATGGCACTGACTGGATTGCTGTACAGAGAGTCAGCATTGAGTTGAGTTCCCAAATGGATTCTGTCAGTGCTGCAATGACTGTAACTGGAAATATATAATGTAGGTACAGTACTACGTTACAAAAGTAGAAATAATAATCCATGTATTTTATTACAGAACCATCAATAATATCTACAATACATACCATATAACAACACTAGACATATCTCTGTCCAATATTAAATTTTTAAAAATTAATTTACGGGATATGGACAATGCTGGTCAGGCCAGCATTTATTGCCCTTCCCCAGTTGCCCTTCCGAAGTAGTGGTGAGCTGCCTTCTTGAACTGCTGCAGTCCTGGAGGTGTAGGTACATCCCCTGTGCTGTTTGGGAGGGAATTCCAGGATGTTGCCCCAGGGACAGTGAAGGAATGGCAATATATTTCCAAGTCAAGGTGGTGAGTAACTTGGAGGAGAACTTCCAGGTGGTGGGCTTCCCAGGTTTCTGCTGCTCTTGTCCTTCTAGATGGTAGTGGTTGTGGGTTTGGAAGTTGCTGTCTGAGGAACCTTTATGAGTTACTGCAGTGTATCTTGTAGATGGTATACACAGCTGCTACTGTTTGGAAGGTGGTGGAAGGTTTGAATGTTTATGGAAGGGGGTGCAATCAATTAGGCTGCTTTGTCCTGGATAGAGCTTCTTTGTTGTTGGAGCTGCACTCATCCAGCAAAGTGGAGCGCATTCGATTACACTCCTGACTTGTGCTTGTAGATGTCTGGTGGACAGGCTTTGGGGTATCAGGAAGCGTGTTACTCGTCGTAGGATTCCCAACCCTTGATCTGCCCTGGTAGCTACAGTATTAATATGGCTAGTCCAGTTCAGTTTTTGATCAATGGTAACCCCCAGGATGTTGGTTGTGTGGGTGTCAGCGATGGGAATGCCACTGAATGTCAAGGGGTGGTAGTTAGATCCTCTCTTTTCGAAGATGGTCATTGCCTGGCACTTGTGTAGCGCGAATGTAACTTGCCACTTATCAGCCCAAGTCTGGATATTGTCCAGGTCTTACTGAATTTGGACATGGACTGCTTCATTATCTGAGGAGTTGAGAATGGTGCTGAACATTGTGCAGTCATCCACAAACATCACCACTTCTCACCTTATGATGGAAGGGAGATCATTGATGAAACAGCTGAAGATGGTTGGGCCTAGGATACTGCCCTGAGGAACTCCTGCAGTGATGTCATGGAGCTGAGATGATTGACCTCCAATCACCACAACCATCTTCTTTTGTGCCAGGTATGACTCCAACCAGTGGAAAGTTATCCCCCGATTCCCATTGACTCCAGTTTAGCTGGGGCTCCTTGATGCCATACTCGGTCAAATGCTGCCTTGATGTCAAGGGAAGTCACTCTCACCTCACTTCTGGCATTCAGCTCTTTCGTCCAAGTTTGAACCAAGGATGTAATGAGGTCAGGAGCTGAGTGACCCTGCGGAACCCAAACTGAGCGTCCAGGAGCAGGTTATTGCAGAATAAGTGCCACTTAATAGGACCTTTGATGACTCCTTCCATCACTTTGCTGATGATGGAGAGTATTCCGACAGGGAAGTAACTGGCTGGGTTGGATTTGGCCTGTTTACTGACCCCATCAATGCCAGCCATCTCCTGGAGAAACCAGCCTTTAATTGTGAACATTAGGAAAGAGACCATCCTTTTAGCCAGACAAATAAATGTGTCAAGCTGAGAGAGCAAAGGATGTCAATGTCTTTAAGCGAGAGAGAGCGACCTGGGCCAAGCTTTGCAGAGTCTGCACCCTCCCTGGATTCACTTCCTTTCCCTTCAGTTGCTGCAAGTGACCAATTAAAGGTGAGAATGAGAATAGGGGGAGAAAAGAAAGTGTTTTACTCACAGATGTTGAAGACAGAAGTCTGTCTGCAGCTCAAGCTCAGTCAGGGTTCAAGGAACAACAGCTTTGCTCCGCAGAAACCTCCTTTTCCAACTTCCGCATCTGATTAGCGGAGGGGCAGATTATTTCCGGTCCTCCCAGTCTTTCCATTGGTGAACATCTGAGCGGAAAGGTCAGCGGAAGTGAGCTCTCCTGCGCATGCGGAGCTTCCCCTCTCCCTGAGACATGCGCAGTCCCGGGTCAGGGGAGGGGGCTATCACCGACGGCCGGAACTGTCAGCCGGTTGCCTGGAAACCGTTTCGAGGATGTGTTGGGGAAGAGAGAACAAAGGGTGGGGACGGGGCTCGCGCGTCCGCGCGCCTGCGTGTGCGCACTAATGCATTGACGTCACCGCGGAGCGGATCGATTCCTATTGGCTGATTTAGAGGATGATCTCCTTTGTGATGTCACAATGTGGAGATTGGACAATGAGTTTCAGACTAAAACTTCCTCCTCTGGGCAACATCTGGGAATCAAATCAATGTCTCCCCCTTTCAGAAGTTCATAATGTGGAGATGCCGGCGTTGGACTGGGGTGGGCACAGTAAGAAGTCTTACAACACCAGGTTAAAGTCCAACAGTTTTGTTTCGATGTCACTAGCTTTGGAGCGCTGCTCCTTCACCTGAGGAAGGAGCAGAGCTCTGAAAGCTAGTGACATCGAAATAAACCTGTTGGACTTTAACCAGAAGTTCATAAGATATAGGAGCAGAATTAGGCCATTTGGCCCATCGAGTCTGCTCTGCCATTCGGTCATGGCTGATCTCATCCTGGCCTTATCTCCACTGTCCTGAGAGTTCTTCAGAACCATTGAACCCGATTAAAAATCTGTCCAACTCTAAATTTACTCACTGTCCCAGCTCCACCGCACTCTGGGGTAGTGAATTCCACATATTCACAGCCCTTGGGAGAAACAGTTTTTCCTCAACTCTGTTTTGAATAGGGCAGCACTGTGGACCAGTGGTTAGCACTGCTGTCTACGGTGCTGAGGACCTGGGTTCGATCCCGGCCCCGGGTCACTGCCTGTGGAATTTGCACTGTCTCCCCGTGTCTGCGTAGGTTTCACCCCCACAACCCATAGATGTGCAGAGTTGGTGAATTGGTCACACTAAATTGCCCCTTAATTGGAAGAAAAAATAATTGGTTACTCTAAAAAAAAAAATTTTTAAAATTAAAACTGTTTTGAATTTGCTACCGCTTTTCGTAAGACTATTACCTCTCGTTCTGGAATGCCCCACAAGAGGCAGCAGCCGCTCCAAGTCTACTTTATCTTTCCATTTCTTTTCTCATCCTGAGGGGTCATTGGTAACTTGCAGCAACTGAAGAGAAAGGAAGTGAATCTAGTCGATATGTTCCACACATTTTGAGTTCAGTAATATAGACATATTTATGTCTGGCAGTCTGCATGGAGATTTTCAGGCCTCTCCAAGATGGGAAGCAGTGAGCAGGGATCTGTCAGTCAGCCTGAATCAGCACCTTTAGAGAATTAGGAGGATGAACATTACAGAGTGAGAATGGAGGGAGAGTGTGTTGGATGGAAACTAGAATTGCCTGTTCTCAATTTCCATTTATAAATTCCTTTTACAGGATATTAGATGAAGATTTGCAGAAAAAAAACGAACGTCACTTCAGGATTTGGAAGAGTCACTTGGTTTTTCAGGACCTGAATATTATCAGGAAAACTATCACTGCAAAAGACACATCTGGGGTTAAGGATTGCCAGTCAGGCGAAGGAACAGAATGGAAGTAAACACAGGAATGAAGAATCACATTGGGCTGGTTCCAGGAGAATTGAGTGACAACTTCAGCGACAAAACCATGGAGTGTGATTTTTGATTGTCTTAAAAGTAAAAGGGCAACATTCTATTTATAGTTTAAGGGATACGTTCCCTATAAAAATAGTGTTAAGGCATTGTTGCTTCTAGTTTGTTGCAGTAAAAATCATAAAACATGATGTTTTTGTCTTATGTCTCATTAATTTGTTCACTGGGTATAGAATTTATCCTTTAAAATTCCTGATCTTTTCAGAGATCTTACACAGTTGGTTTTGAGTCACAAGTTTCAACTTCCCATTCAGCCTCAGGCAACTTGCTGTCTCTTTGTTGCTCATGTCAATGACAGCCCAGTAACAGAGCTGAGGGCTGGAGATGCTGTGACCCATTGTAGGAGCTGGGATCAGTAGAAAGAAGAACCGTTGTTTCTGGTTGAGCTTTGTGTGAGGTGTCTGACCATGATGATATATGCAATAGCTAACCAGGTAATATGTTGTGATGAGGGTTTAGAAACAGACCCTGGGTAGACGAGTTCAGTGAAGCTGTGGGCTCGTCAGCTGTCCAGTGAAACCAGGCATCCAACAGCCACAGAGACCTCGAATATTGGACACTGGGTTTAATCCTGTTCTGTATTAAACAGAAGACCTAGTTGATACTGGGTGACTGTGATATAGTTAATCTTACCCTTTATTCAAAATTGAATAACATTGATTCAAGTAAAGTAACTACCATGTCAATCTGTCAGTAAAGTGGTGTCAGTTCATGCAGATCCATGTCTGAACTCAATTCCATTACTTATTTTTGTTACTGACTAGACTGTCTCTCTCTTCTCGCCTCTCTCTCTCCTGCCTCTCTCAGTCTCTGGTGCTCCTTTCTCTCTGGTGCCTCTCACTCCCTCTGCTTCCTCTCTCTCCCTCTGTCTCTCTCAGCTGCCAATCACTCTCTCTCTTCAGTGCTTAGGAAGGCAGGTGGGATAGTTTCCTTTGGTAGCCGAGGGCTGAGATTATGAGAATAGGGAGATTGTGCTGGAACAGCATCAAACACCAGTTAGACCACAGCCATATTACATGAAGGATGTGATCACACGAGAGAGACTGCAGAGGAGATTTATTTATTTATTTATTTAAATTTAGAGTTCCCAATTAATTTTTCCAATTAAGGGGCAATTTATTTTGGCCAATCGACCTACCCTGCACAAGTTTGTGTTGTGGGGGCGAAACCCACGCAAACGGGGGGAGAATGTGCAAACTCCGCACGGACAGTGACCCAGAGTCGGGATCGAACCTGGGACCTCATGCTGCCTGCTGCAGAGGAGATTTATGATGATGTTACCAGGGATGGAGAATTTTAACTATGAGGAAATATTGGATCTCCCCAGTGTGAATTCGCCGGTGTATAGTGAGTTGCTCCGATCGCATGAATCTCGTCCCACAGTGAGAGCACCTGAACGGTCTCTCATCAGTGACCAAACTGATGGGGCATCAGTTCCCCGGACATTTTATAGAATTTCCCACAGTTTAGACATTTGAAAGGTCTGTCTTTAATAATAATAATCTCTATTGTCACAAGTAAGCTCACATTAACATTGCAATGAAGTGAAAAGCCCCAAGTCGCCACATTCTGCCGTCTGTTCGGGTACACGGAGGGAGAATTCAGAATGTCCAAATTACCCAACAGCACGTTAGATAAACTCGGTCAGTTCTCACTGGAACGACGGAGGTTGAGAGGCGAGCTGATAGAGGTCTACAAGATTATGAGTGGTATGGACAGAGTGGATAGTCAGATGCTCTTTCCTAGGGTAGGAGAGTCAAGTACTCGGGGACAGAGGTTTAAAGTGCACGGGGAAATGTTCAGAACAGATGTGCGGAGCAGGTTTTTTACACAGGGTGGGAAATATATGGAACGTGCTGCCTGGGGAGGTGGTGGGAGCAGGTACGGTAGCAGCATTTAAGGGACATCTAGATAAATATATGAAAATGGTGGGAATGGAAGGATATGGACTCCATAAGTGCAGACAGTTTTAGTTCAGGCAGGTACCAGGGTCGGTGCAGGCTTGGAGGGCCGAAGGGCCTGTTCCTGTGCTGTATTGTTCTCTGCTTTTTTTTATTTAGAGTACCCAATTCATCTTTTCAAATTAAGGGACAATTTAGCATGTTCAATCCACCTACCTGTACATCTTTTGGGTTGTGGGGGTGACACCCACGCAAACAAGGGGAGAATGTGCAAACTCCACACGGACAGTGACCCAGAGCTGGGATTGAACCTGGGACCTCGGTGCCATGAGACTGCAGTGCTACCACTGCGCCACCGTGCTGTTCTTGTATTGTTCTATGTTCACCTCTTTCGGGACTCGTGAGAGGAAACCGGAGCACCCGGAGGAAACCCCACGTGGACACGGGGAGAGCGTGCAGACTTCCCACAGACAGTGATCCAAGCCGGGAATCGAACCTGGGACCCCTAACCACTGTGCTACTGTACCACCCCAATATGATCCCACTAGTATTTCAGCAAGGCGGATTACTGCATGAATCCCTTCCCACAATCAGATGAATGGCCTCTCCCCAGTGTGAATTCGCTGGTGGGCAGTGAGTTGAGATGATCGCCTGAACCCAGTCCGACAGCGAGAACACCTGAACGGTCTCTCATCAGTGTGAATATGTTGATGGGACATCAGCTCCCAGGAGCCTTCATAACATTTCACATAGTCTGGGCACTCCCACAGTGCAGACATTTGAAAGGAATTTTGTCAGTGTGAACTTGCTGGTGTCTCAGCAGTGTGGATATATGAGTGAATCCCTTCCCACACTCAGTACAGGCAAATGGTCTCCCCTGGTGTGAACTCGCTGCTGTTTCAGTCGGTTGGATGAATCAGTAAATCCTTTTCCACACGCACAGCAGGTGAACAGCTTCTCTCCAGTGTGAACCCGCTGTTGCGTCAGCAAGTTTATTGACCAAGTAGATCCCTTCCCACACACGGAGCAGATGAATGGTCTCTCCCCAGTGTGAGTGCGTCGATGAGTTTCCAGCTCAGACGGGAAACCAAATGCCACCTCACAATCTCCACATTTCCACGGTTTCGCGCCAGTGTGAATGCGCTTGTGTCTTGACAGGCCAGAAGATTGGCTGAAACCTCGTCCACACACACACAACCCATGTATGGTTTCTCTCCACTGTGAACGGTGTTTTTTCCTTCCATGTGAATCGATGGAATTCCCTGCCCAGTGAAGCAGTTGAGGCTCGTTCATTAAATGTTTTCAAGATAAAGATAGATCGTTTTTTGAAGGATAAAGGAATAAAGGGTTATGGTGTTCTGGCGGGAAAGTGGAGCTAAGTCGACAATACATCAGCCATGATCTCATTGAATGGCGGAGCAGGCTCGAAGGTCCAGATGGCCTACTCCTGCTTCCAGTTCTTATATTTTTATATTATGTTCAAAACCTGCTGATATTCAGTAACAATAACTTAAGCGACTCCGTCAGATCCTGATGTGATGTTTCCCAAATGCAAACCTTCCCCTTCCAATATCCTGTGAAATCTGTTTAGACAGAAAAAAGGAGTGAGAGAAAAGCCAGAAAAACACAAAGGTGGATTGTGAATATTGAGCTGAAATCTGGTCATTTGTGAGGCCGGCACTAGGAAAAGGTGACCTTCAAAACTGCCAGATGTTCACAAAAGAACTGATTCACTGATGTCGTTCAGGGAAGGGAACCTTCCACAGGTCTGGGCCAGAAAAGTTACAAGCCTTTGTGGGGGGAGGAGAGTGAGAAAAGATTGAGAGCAGAGGTGGAGAAGGCAAGGGAATTTATATTGACAGAATATCCCAAACCCTTAACCTCCACCTCCTTGAAGGACCAGGATATCGGGTCTGTGAACACCATCACATCCAGGTTCCCCTCCAAGGCACACACAGTTCTGACAGTAAGTAATGGGTGAGCAGAAACTTTCTCCACTTCAACATTGGGAAGACATTGCGTTCAGCCCCTGTAACAAACTCCATTTATTAGCCACTGACTCCATCCCTCACCCTGGTCATTGTTTTGAAATTGAGATTGAAAGAGATTGTCCAAATGGTTGGTGTGATATTTGACCCTGTGACTTGCTCCCAACCACATATTTACATCATCTTGAAGACTGGATTCCACCTCAGTAACATTGCCTGACTCCAGCCAAGGCTCAGAGCATCTGTTGCTGAAACTCTGATCTATTCCTTTGTTACCTCTGAGAGATCTATGCTCCTCGAATTGATACTTCCTGAGTATTCCTGATTTTATTTACTCTGTCTTAGGTGGCATTACCTGAAGGTGCCAAGACCACAAGACTTTGTAAGGTGCACCTTGTCCACCACCTTCAGCGGTATCAGCCCCAGCCTCGCACACAAAGTCTCCGCAGCACCTCAAAGCACACCCCCTCTTCCAGCGCTTTTCCTCCCACTTCACCTTAACTCCTCCATGGACACCTCATCCTCCTACAAAATCCCCTGTAAATCACAGAGACGACCCCCCCCCCACCGCCCCCGGTCCGCTGACAGCACAGCCTCCAACAGCGAGGAGACAGGCACTATTCGGAAGGTCGGGAAGACCTTCCTTGCAAAGTCCAGCACCCGCATATACCTAAAACATTCTCCCCACGCCAACCCAAACATCTCGGTCAGCTCCTCAAAGCTCGTAAACTGCCCTTCCAGAAACAGGGATTCTATAATTCTAACTTTTAAAAAATATTTCAGAGGAGCCAATTATATTTCTTTTCCATTTAAGGGGCAATTTAGCGTGGCCAATCCACCCAACCAGCACATCTTTGGGTGTGAATATAATTCTAACTTAGGATGAACACTCGTGTGCCCTACTGAACTTAACTTTACCCCTTGTCATTGTCAGCAATCCCTTCTTGGTGCAATATGTAGATAGTCCAACGAGGGAAGGGGCAGTACTGGATCTGGTATTGGGGAATGAGCCTGGACAGGTGGTTGAGGTTTCAGTAGGGGAACATTTTGGGAGTAGTGAGCATAATTCCATATGTTTTAGGGTACCTTCGCCACAGATTTTTGGGCACAAAAGGCAGGACGTCCCTTGAGGAAGTAGGATCCAGAGAGCAGGAGTTACATCCTTTTCCTTCCTTCCCTGCTCCCACCCTGCCTCCTCATTAAGACACTGGGACTCAAAGGGTGACCCAGTTTGATGGACAGGTTGTCTCTATTCGAAATAATGGGGGACAAGCTCCACCCAGCTATGAAAATAATGCCCCCAACGTGATGGCGGCCGCACATGCTCAGTGCTGCACATTGCCCCCAATAAAGATGGTGATCATTAACCGGGACGATTTAAGGGATCTTTGGCCCCGCTCAGTACAAATGGGATTGATGAGTTTTTGAGGGAGTTTGTAGATGACAGAACCTGAATAGAAATTGTACCGTCCACACGCCAGCTCCATCATACGCTCTGATCTGTGATTTTCCGCTTACAAATTACAGATCCGAGAAAAAAAGCATCCACCCCTCGCCATTTCCCGCACTGCGCATGCTTCATTCACTGCCCCTCATTCGCTCCGATTGGTTGGAGGACCAGCTGCTCCCATACAGTCCTCCAGTCCCGCCCCCTATTACTAGTGGTCAGGAGCCGCCGTCAATCATTCCCCTGGGCATTGTGATCTGGAGCATGTGCAGTGCGGTTGATGAGGTGAGACAGTAGCGCGCAGGCGCAATGCTATTGTTCGTCTGGAGGAGAGTCCTTTGTCCCGCGGAAGCAAAGTTAGTGTCAGGCGGTGGGAGGGAGGATCCGCAAACCCTTCACAATCATTGTCAGCTCCCTGATTTGCAGCTGCGGGGCTTCTCCCTCCTAGGAACAGGCCCAGGTTAAAGGTCACCATCCTGCTTCAGCGATTGGAGGATGGTTCACATCAGAGGATGGGGGAGGGGGGAGACAATAAATAAGAGCTTACACTTTGCACTCAAATCAATGACGACTCTGATCTCTGGAAAGGAAGGAAGCCCTGGGAGGTGGGCGGGGAGGATTCACAAACACCTGCTGGAGGCCCCAAACCCCCAAGAAGAACCCACAGATCCTGATTTTGCAGCTCCCGGGGCTTGTTTGCTTCAGCTGCGGCTGTCTTGTTGAAACAACAGAGTGAGCGGAGCATCAGGGTACCAGTGACCAGGAGAGAAAATTACCCATTTATTCTCACTCTACACAAAGGGACTTGAGAACTGAACCCAGCCAGAGTGGAGGGAGCGGGTAAACTGTAAGGAAAGGAATTTTGAAGATGGTTTGAAAGGTTTGGCAGACTGACAAACTCTCATGGTGAAAATTAAAGGTAAGCCTGCACGGGTCTGCGTGAAGAGGTGGGCGGTGTTGGGTGGGCTGCTGACAGAAATGTGAGGCCAGGGAGGGGGTGGTTGGCTGCCAGAACGGTTGGAACAGAGTTCTACATAGGTCCAGTCGACGAGTCAGACACCCAAGCAGCAAATCTCAGTGGATTCAAATATGGCCCATAAAATGTGGGCTGGTTTGGATCCCAGCATAGGGAGGAGGGAGAATGGATGTGATGAGGATTTACTGTTTCACAGAAAGAAGTGCAGAAAGCCTGTTCCATACAAATGAAAATTGTCTCTCCTTCATTTTTATTCGGTGTTGACAATGATGATGTTTAGAAACTCTTTTTATGGGAAATTTGAAATCTACAGGTGTGAAATCGTCGAACCTGGAGAGATACAAGGACATCCACACCACAGACAAACCATGGAAATGCGGGGCCTGTGGGAAGGCATTCATATCTCCACCCCAACTGGAAACTCATCTGCGTAGTCACTCAGGGGAGAGACCTTTCACCTGCTCCATGTGTGAGAAACAATTTAATCGATTGTTCAACCTTCGCACACACCAGCGAATTCACACTGGAGAGCGGTCATTCATCTGCTCTGTGTGTATGAAAGGATTCAGCAGTTCATCACACCTGCTGAAACACAAACGTGGTCACACTGGGGAAAGACCGTTCATCTGCTTCAAGTGTGGGAAGAGATTTACTAATTCACCTGACCTTCTAACACACCAGCGAGTTCACACCGGGGAGAGGCCTTTCAACTGCTCCATGTGTGGGAAGAGATTCACGCAGTCACAAAACCTAATGAGACACAAATAACTCAGTGGATTCAAATATGGCCCATAAAATGTGGGCTGGTTTGGATCCCAGCATAGGGAGGAGGGAGAATGGATGTGATGAGGATTTACTGTTTCACAAATGAGACACAAATGAGTTCACAAATAACTTTTGGAAGTAGATTCAGCTGAACGGATGATCTCAGTGTCAGTGACAAAGAAATCAATGAGCTCCTTGCACTTGTTTGAAGTCAGGAAAGAGATTTAAGAAGATATTCATGAAGAACAGAATCTGGGTTGTCTTTGCTTCCAGGAACAATCCAGAAATAGTGATCAGTTTAGGCAGAGGAGAGCAGGGCCAGGTAGAGCTGGATGTGTTGCTGCTGCCTCTGGTAATCAACAGTTCAACCAGTTGATAAGACTGCGCCAAGTGAAAAGGGAATTGGTAAGAGTGAGAAAATGGGCAGCAAATTATCTTCAGGTTTACAGATGATAAAAGTTGGGAAGTTGGTCAGGAGTATGTTGCAATCATCAAGTTTAAAGATAACAGTTGCATAGATGTTGGTTTCAGAGCAGACACACTGAGGTGAGGGCAATATTATTGAGCTGGATATAAACAGTCTTAGTGATGGTGCAAATATGTAGTCAAAAGCTCATCTGGTCAAATATGACATTGAAATCTGCATTAGTCGCACACAGTGCGCGTACCACCTACAAGATGCACTGCAGCAACTCATCAAGGCTCTTTAGACAGTACTTTTCAACCCTTGACCACCTCATACGACAAGAACAGCAGACACAGGAGAACACCATCACCTGCAGGTTCCCCTCCAAGCCACACAACATCCTGACTTGGAACTATGTCACTGTTCCTTCACTGTTGTTGGGTGAAAATCCTGGAACTCCCACCCTGGCTATGCTGTGACTCAACCTACACATCATGTATTACAGCGGTTTGAGAAGACAACTCACTACCATCTTCTCAAGGGCAATTTGGAGTGGGCAATGATTTCTCCCAGCAATATCCACGCCCTATGAAAGGATAAAATAAACACAGTTTCCAGGGAGGTGGATGGTGACTAGAGAATGGAGTTTGTAGCAGGGCCATAAGACAATGGCTTCACTATTTATTTTTTAAAATAAATTTTGAGTTCCCAATTATTATTTTCCAATTTAGCGTGGCCAATCCACCCACGCTGCACATCTTTGGGTTGTGGGGATGACACCCACGCAGACACTGGGAGAATGTGCAAACTCAATGACTTCACTATTTCCGATGTTTAATTGGAGGAAATGTCTGTTCACCCAATTCTGGATGTCAGACAAGTCAGGACGATGTGTGAATTGGAGGTGGTGGTTTTCATATACACCCCTTACTTTGGGGAAGTTGGGGGTTTGAGATTCTGTCAAAGTTATTGTTCAAGTTAGACCATAAGACCATAAGACACAGGAGCAGAAGTAAGGCCATTCAGCCCATCGAGTCCACTCCACCATTCAACCATGTCTGAAGTTGTAGTTGTATAAAATCTGTCTCTTTCACCTCTTGTCTCTCCACTTCTATTTGTCCCCTTCTGCTCCCAAAGTGTCCAGAGTCTAGTGTCGGCCCACTGACCCAGGGTGACCGGTCGCCATCTTGGTAGAAACAAAGTAGAAACTTGGTAGAAGTGGCGCACGTGTGGCCATTTTGGTGAAGGAACAGGAAGTGGAGGCTTCAGGGTCCCAGTGACCAGAAGAAAAATCATTCTGAACCCTGGACCAGCTCTACCCTCCCATCCAATAATTTTAATATTCAAACATAGTTTTCAGTTGATATTTTTGAAATTCTCTCGTACTGCCCACTGCAAAACCTTCATTGAACTACCTGTATCACAATGGCAGTTGAGCAAAACTCAGTGAGTTCCAGGATCTGCCTGAAAAGGCAGCGATACGATTCACTAATTAATTTTAAAAGAGAGGTGGATAGTTACCTGAGGATGAGAAGGTGCAAGGCGAGGGACATGAAACTGGACTGAGGGACTGAACAAGTCCGTTCTTTCTAAAAGTCAGCACAGGAAAGATGGGCTGAACAACCCCCATCGCCCCCCTCTTGTGCAATGCATCTCTACGATTCTCGGAACCTGAATGGAAGCAAAATAAAATCCGAAATCGTTATTGGTCATTTTACTAAATGTAAAGAGGACACTGTCCATCAAGAGCTACTTAAGAGCAGAATAAACAGGAGCAGTTGGAGGACATAGAGCCTGCTCCACTTTTTCTCCTTGTCGCCATTTTCCTTCTTTCCCCCTGTATCCAATAATCTGTTGAATTCAGTCTTGAATATACTCAGCGACTGAGCATCCACAGCCTTCAAGGTGTTGAATTCCAATTGACAAACTTGAATGAAGAGACGCCTCATCTTATTCACATATCGCCATTGACATCTCAAGATGTTTTACCGGAGGATAGGCAGACAGTGGTTCCTACAAATAGTTGTTTGTGGTTCATTGCAGTTCCTTGACAAGGTATTGGCTGTATTGTGAGTGTTGTGAAGGCTGAGCTGACTTTTCTGGTAGGCCTGCTTTCCAGAGATGATCAGACAAGAGTAATGCTGCTGGGCTCAACGCTTTTTCATCAACAATGATTCAGCCTCTGCAGGAAATTGAGAAAAGAGGCAGCATTGCTCTGCGGCCACACAGGATAGTACTGGTTAGATTCAATGTCTTTATCCAGAGGGTGTGGAACTTGCTGCCACAGGGACTGGTTGAGGAAAACAGCATGAATGCACTTAGCAAGTTGCAGACACAAGAGAGAAAGGAGTAGAAATACCTGCTGACAGAGAGAAGTGATAGGCTCATGGGGAATATATACACTGACACTGGGTACAATGACCTGTTTTTGTGCTGTCTATTGAGTTTCATTCTACTTTGATTCTTTTTACAGGGTATGGAATGGAAAGACTTACAGGCAGCAAACTCAAGGTTTGAGAGCCTTTTGATTTCTCAGGATATGAATATCATCGACCCCTGAATGTGGAAGGAGAAATGTTTGTCTTCTATGTGAAAGGAGAAATGTTTGCACAGAGTGCTGAATTTGGTGCATTTTGAGTGCTATAGTAAGAGTTTGGTGACCGAGGGAGTATAAGGCTTCATTTTTATCTAAAGTTTAGTCTTTCTTTTATTTAGTTAATTAACTTAAAAGTTGCTGTTTGGTTTTGAAGAAGGTGAATTTTCAATCAGCTTTAAACAAGCTTCTACTTGTAGGCACTTGCAGCTGGAGCTTGTTAATTAGTTAATTGGATTAGGCCAGTTTTCAGAGGCTAGATTCACAGTATAAAAGTGATCCCCTACAGTGCAGACTTTGTTTGCACTGAGTGCTGAATTTGGTGCATTTGAGTGCTATAGTAAGAGTTTGGTGACCGAGGGAGTGCTGAATTTGGTGCATTTGAGTGCTATAGTAAGAGTTTGGTGACCGAGGGAGTGCTGAATTTCGTGCATTTGAGTGCTATAGTAAGAGTTTGGTGACCGAGGGAGTGCTGAATTTGGTGCATTTGAGTGTTATAGTAAGAGTTTGGTGACTGAGGGAGTTAGGTGAGGAGGGAGTAAGGTGCTCCTTTCATTTTGTTTCCGACATTTCCGCAAAGAGTGAGAAGAGAGCCAGGAGTTTACAGAAAGTGTAGCTGACTGGGAGCAGAGTCGGAGGGCGAAGATCTAGTTAGTCCACAGGGCGGCTATATTCTGTCAGGTAAGAGGGGATGGAGGCTAGGCCAGTTGCATGCTCCTCCTGTAGGATGTGGGTGGTGAGGGATACCACCGGTGTCCCCGCTGACTATACCTGTGGGAAGTGCACCCAACTTCAGCTCCTCAAAGACCGTGTTAGGGAACTGGAGCTGAAGCTGGATGAACTTCGGATCATCCGGGAGGCAGAGGGGGTGATAGAGAAGAGTTACAGGGAGGTAACCACACCCAATGTACAGGACAAGAATAGTTGGGTTACAGTCAGGGGGAAAAAAACAAACAGGCAGACAGTGCAGGGATCCCTCGTGGCCGTTCCCCTTCAAAACAAGTATACCGTTTTGGATACTGTTGTGGGGGATGACCTACTGGGGGAAGGCCCTAGCGGCCAGGTCTCTGGCACTGAGTCTGGCTCTGGAGCTCAGAAGGGAAGGGGGGAGAATAGAAAAGCAATAGTTGTCGGAGATTCAATGGTTAGGGGAATAAATAGGAGATTCTGTGGTCGCGAGCGAGACTCCCGGAAGGTATGTTGCCTCCCGTGTGCCAGGGTCAGGGATGTCTCGGATCGTGTCTTAGAACATAGAACATAGAACAATACAGCGCAGTACAGGCCCTTCGGCCCACGATGTTGCACCGAAACAAAAGCCATCCAACCTACACTATGCCATTATCATCCATATGTTTATCCAATAAACTTTTAAATGCCCTCAATGTTGGCGAGTTCACCACTGTAGCAGGTAGGGCATTCCACGGCCTCACTACTCTTTGCGTAAAGAACCTACCTCTGACCTCTGTCCTATATCTATTACCCCTCAGTTTAAAGTTATGTCCCCTCGTGCCAGCCATATCCATCCGCGGGAGAAGGCTCTCACTGTCCACCCTATCCAACCCCCTGATCATTTTGTATGCCTCTATTAAGTCTCCTCTTAACCTTCTTCTCTCCAACGAAAACAACCTCAAGTCCATCAGACTTTCCTCATAAGATTTTCCCTCCATACCAGGCAACATCCTGGTAAATCTCCTCTGCACCCGCTCCAAAGCCTCCACGTCCTTCCTATAATGCGGTGACCAGAACTGTACGCAATACTCCAAATGCGGCCGTACCAGAGTTCTGTACATCTGCAACATGACCTCCCGACTCCGGAACTCAATCCCTCTACCAATAAAGGCCAACACTCCATAGGCCTTCTTCACAACCCTATCAACCTGGGTGGCAACTTTCAGGGATCTATGTACATGGACACCTAGATCCCTCTGCTCATCCACACTTTCAAGAACTTTACCATTAGCCAAATATTCCGCATTCCTGTTATTCCTTCCAAAGTGAATCACCTCACACTTCTCTACATTAAACTCCATTTGCCACCTCTCGGCCCAGCTCTGCAGCTTATCTATATCCCTCTGTAATCTGCTACATCCTTCCACACTATCGACAACACCACCGACTTTAGTATCGTCTGCAAATTTACTCACCCACCCTTCTGCGCCTTCCTCTAGGTCATTGATAAAAATGACAAACAGCAACGGCCCCAGAACAGATCCTTGTGGTACTCCACTTGTGACTGTACTCCATTCTGAACATTTCCCATCAACCACCACCCTCTGTCTTCTTTCAGCTAGCCAATTTCTGATCCACATCTCTAAATCACCCTCAATCCCCAGCCTCCGTATTTTTTGCAATAGCCTACCGTGGGGAACCTTATCAAACGCTTTGCTGAAATCCATATACACCACATCAACTGCTCTACCCTCGTCTACCTGTTCAGTCACCTTCTCAAAGAACTCAATAAGGTTTGTGAGGCATGACCTACCCTTCACAAAGCCATGCTGACTATCCCTGATCATATTATTCCTATCTAGATGATTATAAATCTTGTCTCTTATAATCCCCTCCAAGACTTTACCCACTACAGACGTGAGGCTCACCGGCCTATAGTTGCCGGGGTTGTCTCTGCTCCCCTTTTTGAACAAAGGGACCACATTTGCTGTCCTCCAGTCCTCTGGCACTATTCCTGTAGCCAATGATGACATAAAAATCAAAGCCAAAGGTCCAGCAATCTCTTCCCTGGCCTCCCATAGAATCCTAGGATAAATCCCATCAGGTCCCGGGGACTTATCTATTTTCAGCCTGTCCAGAATTGCCAACACCTCTTCCCTACGTACCTCAATGCCATCTATTCTATTAGCCTGGGGCTCAGCATTCTCCTCCACAACATTATCTTTTTCCTGAGTGAATACTGACGAAAAATATTCATTTAGTATCTCGCCTATCTCTTCAGACTCCACACACAATTTCCCATCCCTGTCCTTGACTGGTCCTACTCTTTCCCTAGTCATTCGCTTATTCCTGACATACCTATAGAAAGCTTTTGGGTTTTCCTTGATCCTTCCTGCCAAATACTTCAGGATCCTTAAGGGGAGGGGGAGCAGCCAGAAGTTGTGGTGCACATTGGTACCAAAGACATAGGTAGGAAAAGGGGTGTGGAGGTAATAAACAAGTTTAGAGAGTTAGGCTGGAAGTTAAAAGCCAGGACAGACAGAGTTGTCATCTCTGGTTTGTTGCCGGTGCCACGTGATAGCGAGGCTAGGAATAGGGAGAGAATGCAGTTGCACACGTGGTTGCAGGAATGGTGTAGGAGGGAGGGCTTCAGGTATTTGGATAATTGGAGCGCATTCTGGGGAAGGTGGGACCTGTACAAGCAGGACGGGTTGCATCTGAACCAGAGGGGCACCAATATCCTGGGAGGGAGGTTTTCTAGTACTCTTCAGGAGGGTTTAAACTAATTTGGCAGGGGAATGGGAACTGGATTTGTAGTCCAGCAACTAAGGTAGCCGATATTCAGGACGCCAAAGTGTGTAATGAGGCAGTGGGGAAGGGAACACTGACAAAGGAGAGTACTTGCAGGCACGGAGATGGGTTGAAGTGTGTATACTTCAACACAAGAAGCATCAGGAATAAGGTGGGGGAACTTAAGGCATGGATCGGTACTTGGGACTACGATGTGGTGGCCATCACGGAAACTTGGATAGAAGAGGGGCAGAAATGGTTGTTGGATGTCCCTGGTTATAGATGTTTCAATAAGATTAGGGAGGGTGGTAAAAGAGGTGGGGGGGGGGGGGGGGGGGTGGCATTGTTAATTAGAGATAGTATAACCACCGGGGCAGCAACGTAGCATGGTGGTTAGCACAATTGCTTCACAGCTCCAGGGTCCCAGGTTCGACTCCGGCTTGGGTCACTGTCTGTGCAGAGTCTGCACATCCTCCCCGTGTGTGCGTGGGTTTCCTCCGGGTGCTCCGGTTTCCTCCCACAGTCCAAAGATGTGCAGGTTAGGTGAATTGGCCATGATGAATTGCCGTTAGTGTCCAAAATTGCCCTTAGTGTTGGGTGGGGTTGCTGGGTTATGGGGATAGGGTGGAGGTGTGGACCTTGGGTAGGGTGCTCTTTCCAAGAGCCGGTGCAGACTCGATGGGCCGAATGGCCTCCTTCTGCACTGTAAATTCTATGATAACAGCTGCAGAAAGGCAGTTCGAGGAGTATCACCCTAATGAGGTAGTATGGGTTGAAGTCAGAAATAGGAAAGGAGCAGTCACCTTGTTAGGAGTTTTCTATAGGCCCCCCAATAGTAGCAGAGATGTGGAGGAACAGATTGGGAAACAGATTTTGGAAAGGTGCAGAAGTCACAGGGTAGTAGTCATGGGCGACTTTAACTTCCCAAATATTGAGTGGAAACTCTTTAGATCAAATAGTTTGGATGGGGTGGTGTTTGTGCAGTGTGTCCAGGAAGCTTTTCTAACACAGTATGTAGATTGTCCGACCAGAGGAGGGGCAATATTGGATTTAGTACTTGGTAATGAACCAGGGCAAGTGATAGATTTGTTAGTGGGGGAGCATTTTGGAGATAGTGACCACAATTCTGTGACTTTCACTTTAGTAATGGAGAGGGATAGGTGTGTGCAACAGGGCAAGGTTTACAATTGGGGGAAGGGTAAATACGATGTTGTCAGACAAGAATTGAAGTGCATAAGTTGGGAACATAGGTTGTCAGGGAAGGACACAAGTGAAATGTGGAACTTGTTCAAGGAACAGGTACTACGTGTCCTTGATATGTATGTCCCTGTCAGGCAGGGAAGAGATGGTCGAGTGAGGGAACCATGGTTGACAAGAGAGGTTGAATGTCTTGTTAAGAGGAAAAAGGAGACTTCTGTACGGCTGAGGAAACAAGGTTCAGACAGGGCATTGGAGGGATACAAGATCGCCAGGAGGAAACTGAAGAAAGGGATTAGGAGAGCTAAGAGAGGGCAAGAACAATCTTTGGCAGGTAGGATCAAGGAAAACCCCAAGGCCTTTTACACATATGTGAGAAATATGAGAATGACTAGAGCGAGGGTAGGTCCGATCAAGGACAGTAGCGGGAGATTGTGTATTGAGTCTGAAGAGATAGGAGAGGTCTTGAACGAGTACTTTTCTTCTGTATTTACAAATGAGAGGGACCATATTGTTGGAGAGGACAGTGTGAAACAGACTGGTAAGCTCGAGGAAATACTTGTTAGGAAGGAAGATGTGTTGGGCATTTTGAAAAACTTGAGGATAGACAAGTCCCCTGGGCCTGACGGGATATATCCAAGGATTCTATGGGATGCAAGAGATGAAATTGCAGAGCCGTTGGCAATGATCTTTTCGTCCTCACTGTCAACAGGGGTGGTACCAGGGGATTAGAGAGTGGCGAATGTCGTGCCCCTGTTCAAAAAAGGGACTAGGGATAACCCTGGGAATTACAGGCCAGTTAGTCTTACTTCGGTGGTAGGCAAAGTAATGGAAAGGGTACTGAAGGATAGGATTTCTGAGCATCTGGAAAGACATTGCTTGATTAGGGATAGTCAGCACAGATTTGTGAGGGGTAGGTCTTGCCTTACAAATCTTATTGAATTCTTTGAGGAGGTGACCAAGCATGTGGATGAAGGTAAAGCAGTGGATGTAGTGTACATGGATTTTAGTAAGGCATTTGATAAGGTTCCCCATGGTAGGCTTCTACAGAAAGTAAGGAGGCATGGGATAGTGGGAAATTTGGCCAGTTGGATAACGAACTGGCTAACCGATAGAAGTCAGAGAGTGGTGGTGGATGGCAAATATCCAGCCTGGATCCCAGTTACCAGTGGCGTACCTCAGGGATACGTTCTGGGTCCTCTGCTGTTGTGATTTTCATTAATGACTTGGATGAGGGAGTTGAAGGGTGGGTCAGTAAATTTGCAGACGATACGAAGATTGGTGGAGTTGTGGATAGTAAGGAGGGCTGTTGTCGGCTGCAACGAGACATAGATAGGATGCAGAGCTGGGCTGAGAAGTGGCAGATGGAGTTTAACCCTGAAAAGTGTGAGGTTGTCCATTTTGGAAGGACAAATATGAATGCGGAATACAGGGTTAACGGTAGAGTTCTTGGCAATGTGGAGGAGCAGAGAGATCTTGGGGTCTATGTTCATACATCTTTGAAAGTTGCCACTCAAGTGGATAGAGCTGTGAAGAAGGCCTATGGTGTGCTCGCGTTCATTAACAGAGGGATTGAATTTAAGAGCCGTGAGATGATGATGCAGCTGTACAAAACTTTGGTAAGGCCACATTTGGAGTACTGTGTACAGTTCTGGTCACCTCATTTTAGGAAGGATGTGGAAGCTTTGGAAAAGGTGCAAAGAAGATTTACCAGGATGTTACCTGGAATGGAGAGTAGGTCTTACGAGGAAAGGTTGAGGGTGCTAGGCCTTTTCTCATTAGAACGGAGAAGGATGAGAGGCGACTTGATAGAGGTTTATAAGATGATCAGGGGAATAGATAGAGTAGACAGTCAGAGACTTTTTCCCCGGGTGGAACAAACCATTACAAGGGGACATAAATTTAAGTTGAAAGGTGGAAGATATAGGAGGGATATCAGAGGTAGGTTCTTTACCCAGAGAGTAGTGGGGGCATGGAATGCACTGCCTGTGGTAGTTGAGTCGGAAACATTAGGGACCTTCAGCTATTGGATAGGTACATGGATTACGGTAAAATGATATAGTGTAGATTTATTTGTTCTTAAGGGCAGCACGGTAGCATTGTGGATAGCACAATTGCTTCACAGCTCCAGGGTCCCAGGTTCGATTCCGGCTTGGGTCACTGTCTGTGCGGAGTCTGCACGTCCTCCCCGTGTCTGCGTGGGTTTCCTCCGGGTGCTCCGGTTTCCTCCCACAGTCCAAAGATGTGCAGGGTAGGAGGATTGGCCATGATAAATTGCCCTTAGTGTCCAAAATTGCCCTTGGTGTTGGGTGGAGGTGTAGAGTTTGGGTAGGGTGCTCTTTCCAAGAGCCAGTGCAGACTCAGGGGACCGAATAGCCTCCTTCTGCACTGTAAATTCAATGATAATCTATGATTAATCTAGGACAACGGTTCGGCACAACATCGTGGGCTGAAGGGCCTGTTCTGTGCTGTATTTTCTATGTTCTATGTTCTATCTGCGGGAAGGTCAGTGTGACTGGAAAAAGCACCGAGACACATACATACGCAAGTGAATGTGTTCCAGTGAGCTGACTGTGAAAAGAGCCTTAACCAGTTACACAGCCTGAAAAAACATCACATCATTCACAGCAGAGAGAAACTGTACACGATGTTCTGTGTGTGAATGAGGCTCCAATCTGGAGAGACACAAGGTCATCGGCACCATGGAGAAACGGTGGAAATGTGGAGACTGTGGGAAGGGGTTCAAATCTCCATCCCTGCTGGAAGCTCATCAACGCAGTCACACTGGGGAGAGACCATTCACCTGCTGCCTGTGTGGAAAGGGATTTACTCAGTCAGCACACCTTATGAAACATCAACTTGTGCACAGTAATACGAGATCTTTTAAATGTTCTGACTGTGAGAAGAGCTTCAAAAGTGAAATGGATCTGCTGAGACACCAGCGAGTTCACACCGGAAAGAGGCCATTCACCTGTTCCGAGTGTGGGAAGGGATTCACTCAGTCAGCCAACCTGCTCACACACCAGCAAGTTCACCCTGGGGAGAGGCTGTTCCCTTGCTCCGTGTGTGGGGAAAGATTTAATCATTTATCTAACCTGCAGAGACACCAGACAGTTCATACTGGAGAGAGGTCGTTCACCTGCTCTGAGTGTGGGAAGAGATTCCTTCACTTATGGAACCTTGCTACACATCAACTTGTTCACAGTGATCAGAAACCTTTTAAATGTTCTGACTGTGAGAAGAGCTATAAAACTACATCTGATCTGCTGAAACACCAACACACTCACACTGGGGAGAGGCCGTTCATCTGCTGTGTGTGTGGAAGAGATTCACTTGGTCATCCCACATGCTGAGACACCAGAGACTTCACGAGTGACTGCAGGGGTTGGATTCTGCTGTTATTGCTGCTGTTAATCACATCCAGGACTGAACCATGTTCATTCTGACAGCTGGAGTTTGTTTCTGCTGATAATAATCCCTGTAACCAGTTGGAGTTTAATATTTTGATATTTGTCAAATAAATTAATGTTTCAGACACACACTTTGTTGGGTCCTTAATTTCTCCAGGATAAGAGGCAACTAATTTGTGTCCTGTCACAGACTGCTCCATTTTTTGGACTTTTCTCCTTTCTAACTCTATATTATTTCAATTCTCATACCTTATTACTTCCTTGGGTTTGAGGGTGAGACCCACACAGACACAAAATACTGTGTTTTCTGTATTGGACAATTACATTAAAATCTGGAACACATGTAGATATGGATTGGTGACTCCATGTCATGTGTATAAAGTATTGATGTTCTCTAGTTATGCTCTTCCCCACATTCTCTCCATATCCTCTCTCACAAAACCTTCCATTATTTTAAAGATTTCTATTAGGTTATCCCCACCGCCTTCATTTCTAAGGAGAGATGAGACCCAGCCTGTCAATCCTTTCCTGATATTTTATATGTACCTACACATTTCTGGTTTCACCATTATAAATCTTCTTTGCACCCTCTTCAGTGCCTCGGTATCATTTTATAATATCGTGACCGGAACAACATGCAGTGATCGGTGAGATACTTGATCCAAGAGTCACAGATAACCCAAAAAATGGGACCAAGCTAATATGCGATTTTACGCTGGTTTATTAAGAAACAACAGTTTAAAAATGATGCATAATGGACACACTAAACATCATACAGCCTGAGAATGATTTCCCAGTCCCAGAGGACAGACGGATGATGCAGAATGAGTACTGGTCTCCATGACTAGTGGCTGCAGTCTACTCTGGATGGTTCACTGCTGTGAGCCAGTGTGGGTGTTGGGTGAAGCCAGTATGGATCTTTTTAGAAATCTCTTCCTGTTTTAACCTTTACACAGACAAATGGTTTGCGGATGGATCCTGACATCCAATCATATCAGGATTAGAAATGTCAATTTAAGAGCCTGTGTTAGAGACCAGTCCTGGGCAGAAAGAACAGGTCTGTCCTGTGTTTGTCACCCAGCAAGCTGCTGTGGAAGATTTCTTCACAGGCGAGAAAGGAAGTGAGCTATTCCTATAATATTCAATAAATGCCTTCATATTTTATCATTTATTTCTTACAAATCTTCCCGTCTTGAGAAGTGAATATCCTTATTGACTTCTCTCAACTGATTTCTGATCAACCCACCTATTTCTACACTACAAGCTTGTTTTCATAATTTCTTGATTACGTCGATAACACATTTCGACAACATACTAAAACTGCTAAAATTATCAGAATCAGCAACACAAATGCTTGAGCTGCCACCAAGAATAAAAGTAAAAACCTTTCCAGTAAAATGTGATAACTGTTCACTTAGATTCATCTTTCCCAGCTGCAGAGCATCTCACACCATTCCAAATTATTGGCATGTTGAAAATACATCAGCTTCAAACAGAAGTTCATGCACGGACTTTAAAGATTCTCCAGCTCTCTGTTCACCTACCTCCACCTTGTGGATATTTTCTAAATCCAGATTCTAGATCCCTTTTCACTTTAATTTCACTCCCTCTGACAGATACAAGTGTGTATAATTAGATTCTGATTGTTTTAAAGTCTATTTTCCAGTGGAATATGTGTCAATATCATAATGATTTAAAATGTTGTCTCATTTTACTGACCACATTAATCACTCAATGTTGTTCTGTTATCGAATAGCTGAGTATGTCTGGGACCCGCTCTTCAGTGCAGCTTCCAGCTTCACCATGCATTTCCACATCAGCACACCCACACTGGTATCCCAGTATCAGGCTCCATGTGCCACACACGTCACTCTTGGACTTTCAGGTGATCTTACCAAAACATCTGGCGCGTGGGCCGGGGGGGGGGGGGGGGGGGGGGGAGATCTCTGTCGGAGGATCTGTACTTCTCTCTCCCTGCATGGCTCCAATGCCTCAGTCAATGGCCAATCAATTCAGTTTATCTTTTAAAGTTCAGAGGCAGGGACACATTTATCTCCAAGAGAAAGTTATCAATCTATTTGTCTGATCTACACTGCTTTTCACTAGAATGTACATCGATATAACATTGATCTATTCTATTGAGCTCTCCCCGGGGTGAGTTATTCCAATTTCCATTGGGTAATGTGATTTTCTCGATCTTATTCTGAGTGGGCCATCCTATTAATTATTATTCAGTTTCATTCAGGAGTCCTGGAGAAACTTTACTGTCCAATAGTATTGCATTCACACAATATTGTCTTTGTATATCAGAGACACAAATATTTGAAATCAGTTTGGAGATAACTCCCATATCTCCCGTTCTCAAACACCCTGTTTTGAAAGATAAGAAATGGGATAAAGCCAAATCTTTAAAAGGCAAATTATCACCGTGCTGTCAGTGGAAAGGGTTAACTTCTCGGTTTGTTTGCAAACATTCCCAACTCTGCCAATTGTGCTGACTTTAGGTGACTTTCCTTTTCAGATCAAAGATGAACCAAATACCATTTTAAACTTTGTTTTCCAATTCTTTTGGGAAGGGGGTTTCAGCTTTGCCCAATTGTGACTGTTTTCCCCCATTCTCCTTGAGGCACCTTTCCAAATCACAGGAATAAACCTGAAGAAAAATAAAGCAAGAACATTAGCTTTCACAGGTAAGCTTCAACCTTCTTAAAGAGGGTGAAGCCTCCCACAGTTTGTGAGTTCTGAAACATTACTCCAAGATCCAAGGACTAAGCATACAAATTGGCCAGGAGAAACAACAAACCTGAGGATTGGGAGCAGGTTAGAATTCAGCAAAGGAGGACCAAGAGATTGATTAAGAAAGGGGAAATAGCGTACGAGGGAAGCTTGCGTGGAACATAAAAAACTGACTGCAAAAGTTTCTATCGATACATGAAGAGAAAGAGATTGGTGAAGACAAATGGCTGAGCAACTCAATACATACTTTGGTTCTGTTTTCTCAAAGGACGACACAAATAACATACCAGAAATGTTGGGGAATGCAGGGTTCAGAGAGGGGAGGAACTGAAGGAAATCAGAGTAGAGAAATGGTGTTGGGGACATTGATGAGATTGAAGGTCGATAAATCTCCGGGGCCTGATAATCTACATACCAGACGACTTAAGGAAGTGACTCAAGGAATAGTGGATGTATTGGTGGTCATCTTCCAAGATTGTATAGACTCTGGAACCGTTCCTACAGATCAGAGGGAGGCTAATGTAACCTCACTATTTAAAAAGGGAGGTAGAAAGAAAATGCAATTATAGATTAATCGACGTGATTACGGCAGTGGGGAAAATTCTAAAGTCCATAATCAAAGATTTTATAGTGGAGTACTTAGAAAACAGTGGCAGAATTGGTCAGAGTCAACATGGATTTATGAAAGAACAAAGAGAAGGACAGCACAGGAACAGGCCCTTCGGCCCTTCAAGCCTGCGTCGACCATGCTGCTCGACTAAACTAAAATCTTCTACACTTCCAGGGTCCGTATCCCTCTATTCCCATCCTATCCATGTATTTGTCAAGATGCCCCTTAAACGTCACTATCGTCCCTGCTTCCATCACCTCCTCCGGTAGCGAGTTCCAGGCACTCACTAGTCTCTATGTAAAAAGCTTGCCTCGTACATCTCCTCTAAACCTTGCCCCTCGCGCCTTAAACCTATCCCCCCTAGTAATTGACCCCTTCATTCTGACCATCCACTCTCTATGCCCCTCATAATGTTGAAGATCTCTATCAGGTTGCCCCTCAACCTCCGTCGTTCCAATGAGAACAAACCAAGTTTATTCAACCTCTCCTCATAGCTTGTGCCCTCCATACCAGGCAACATCCTGGTAAATCCCATCTGCACCCTCTCTAAAGCCTCCACATCTGTCTGGTAGTGTGGCGACCAGAATTGAAACTATACTCCAAGTGTGGCCTAACTAAGGTTCTATACAGCTGCAACATGACTTGCCAATTTTTACACTCAATGCCCTGGCCAATGAAGGCAAGCATGCCATCTGCCTTCTTGACTAGCTTCTCCACCTGTGTTGCCCCTTGCAGTGACCTGTGGACCTGTACACCTAGATCTTGCTGACTGTCAATACTCTTGAAGGTTCTACCATTCACTGTATATTCCCTACCTGTATTAGACCTTCCAAAATGCATTACCTCACATTTGTCCGGATTAAACGCTATCTGCCATCTCTCCGCCCAAGTCTCCAAACGATCTAAATCCTGCTGTATCCTCTGACAGCCCTCATCGCTATCCGCAATTCCACCAACCTTTGTGTCGTCCGCAAACTTACTAATCAGACCAGTTACATTTTCCTCCAAATCATTGATATATACTACAAACAGCAAAGGTCCCAGCACTGGTCCCTGCAGAACACCACGAGTCCACAGCCCTCCAATCAGAAAGGTACCCTTCCATTGCTACTCTCTGCCTTCTATGACCTAGCCAGTTCTGTATCCATCTTGCCAGCTCACCCCTGATCCCATGTGACTTCATCTTTTGTACCAGTCTACCATGAGGGACCTAGTCAAAGGCCTTACTGAAGTCCATATAGACAACATCCACTGCCCTACCTGCATCAACCATCTTTGTGACCTCGAAAAACTCTATCAAGTTAGTGAGACACGACCTCCCCTTCACAAAACCGTGCTGCCTCTCGCTAATATGTCCACTTGCTTCCAAATGGGAGTAGATCCTGCCTCGAAGAATTCTCTCCAGTAATTTCCCTACCACTGACGTAAGGCCCACCGGCCTGTAGTCTCCTTGCTACCCTTCTTAAACAAAGGAACAACGTTGGCTATTCTCCAGTCCTCCGGGACATCACCTGAAGACAGTGAGGATCCAAAGATTTCTGTTAAGGCCTCAGCAATTTCCTCCCTTGCCTCCTTCAGTATTCTGGGATAGATCCCATCAGGTCCTGGGGACTTATCCAGCTTAATATTTTTCAAGACGCCCAACAACTCGTCTTTTTGGATCTCAATGTGACCCAGGTTATCTATACACCCTTCTTCAGACTCAACATCCACCAATTCCTTCTCTTTGGTAAATACTGATGCAAAGTATTCATTTAGTACCTTGCCCATTTCCTCTGGCTCCACGCATAGATTCCCTTGCCTGTCTTTCAGTGGGCCAACCCTTTCCCTGGCTACCCTCTTGCTTTTTATGTACGTGTAAAAAGCCTTGGGATTTTCCTTAACCCTATTTGCCAATGACTTTTCGTGACCCCTTTTAGCCCTTCTGACTCCTTGCTTAAGTACCTTCGTACTTTCCTTATATTCTACACAGGCTTCATCTGTTCCCAGCCTTCTCGTCCTGACAAATGCCTCCTTTTTCTTTTTGACGAGACCTACGATATCTTTCGTTATCCAAGGTTCCCGAAATTTTCCATATTTATCCTTCTTCCGCACAGGATCATGCCGGTCCTGAATTCCTTTCAACTGACATTTGAAAGCCTCCCACATGTCAGATGTTGATCTACCCTCAACATCCGCCCCCAATCTAGGTTCTTCAGTTCCCGCCTAATATTGTTAGAATTAGCCTTCCCCCAATTTACCACATTCAACCGAGGTCCGCTCTTATCCTTGTCCACCAGCACTTTGTATATTTAGATCCCACCCTGATCCCCTTGCAGCCACGTCTCTGTGATGCCCACAACATCGTACCGGCCAATTTCAATGTGCGCAACAAGCTCATTGATCTTATTACGTATCTTGCGATCATTAAGGTACAATACCCTCAGTCCTGCATTGACCACCTCCCTTCTCACACTTGTCACCTTTTTTGTTCTGCCTGAGGGTGATGTTCTACTATTTTTGTTCTCTATTTCCTCTTCAGTTATGACAGCTTCTAAGCTAACGTTCTGGTCCCCAACCCCTGCCATATTAGTTTAAATCCTCCCGAGTGACACAAGCAAACCTCCCAGCCAGGATATTTCATAGAATTTACAGTGCAGAAGGAGGCCATTCGGCCCATCGAGTCTGCACCGGCTCTTGGAAAGAGCACCCTACCCAAGGTCCACACCTCCACCCTATCCCCATAACCCAGTAACCCCACCCTACACTAAGGGCAATTTTGGACACTATGGGCAATTTAGCATGGCCAATCCACCTAACATGCACATCTTTGGACTGTGGGAGGAAACCGGAGCACCCGGAGGAAACCCACGCACACACGGGGAGGATGTGCAGACTCCGCACAGACAGTGACCCAAGCCGGAATCGAACCTGGGACCCTGGAGCTGTGAAGCATTTGTGCTATCCACAATGCTACCGTGCTGCCCCAATATTGGTACCCCTCGAGTTTAGATGCAACCCGTCCTTCTTGTACAGGTTGCACCTGCCTCCGAAGAGATCCCTCTGGCCCAGAAATCTGAAACCCTCCCTCCTACACCACTGGTTTAGCCACGTGTTTAGCTGCACTATCCTCCTATTTCTAGCCTCACTGGCACATGGCACAGGGAGTAATCCCGAGATTACAACCCGAGAGGTCCTGCTTCTTAGCTTACTGCCTAACTCCCTGAACTCCTTCTGAAGGACCTCATCCCTTTTCCTGCCTATGTCATTCGTACCTATGTATACTACGACGTCTGGCTGTTCACCCTCCCCCTTCAGGATGTCCTGTGTTCGTTCAGACACATCTTTGACCCTGGCACCAGGGAGGCAATACACCATCCTGGGAAAGGGAAATCATGCTTGACAAATCTATTGCAATTCTTCAAGGATGTAACTGATGAATAGTTGATGAGGGGAAGCCAGTGGATGTGGGTTATTTGGACTTTCAGAAGGCTTTCAACAAAGTTCCACATCAGAAAGTTAAACCGCATGGGTTTCGGGATTATATATTGAGATGGATAGAAAACTGGTTGGCAGGCAGGAAATAAAGAGTAGGAATAAACAAGTATTTTTCCGAATAGCAGTGACCAGTGGGGTACCGCTAGGATCGGTACCAGCACCTCAGCTATTCACTATATCCATGATTTAGATGAGGGAATAAATGTAATATCCCAAAATTTGCAGATGGCACAAAACTATGTGGTAGGATGAGCTGTGAAGAGGATGCAGGGATGCTTCAGTGCTATTTGGACAAGTTGAGTGGAAAAATGCATGGCAGATGTAGTACAATGTGGATAATACGAGGTTATCCAGTTTGGCAGCAAAAACAGGACGGCAGATTATTATCTGAATAACTATAAATTAAGAGAGGGGAATGTGCAATGAGACCTGGGTGTCTTCGCACACCAGTCACTGAAGGTAAGCATGCAGGTACAACAGGTGCTGAAGAAGAAAAATGGTATGCTGGCCTTATTAACAGGAGGATTTGAGTACAGGAGCAGGGATGTCTTGTTGCAATTATACAGGGCCTTGGTGAGACCACACCTGGGATATTGTCTGCAGATTTGGTCTCCTTATCTGAGGAAGGGTGTTCTTGCTATAGAGGGAGTGCAGTGAAGGTTTACCAGACTGATTCCTGGGATGGCGAGACCGATGTATGAGGAGAGATTCAGCCAGTTAGGATTATGTTTGCTGGAGTTCAGAAGAATGAAAGGGATCGTATGGAAACCTATAAACTTCTAACAGGACTAGACAGGGTAAATGCGGGAAGGATTCCCGATGGTGAGGGAGTCCAGCACCATGCGTCATAGTCGAAGGATATGGGGTAGACCACTTAGGACAGAAATTAGGAGAAATTTCTTCACCCAGAGAGTGGTCAGCCTGGGGAATTCACTACCACAGAAAGAGTTGAGGACAAAACATTGTCTGCTTTCAAGAAGCAGTTAGACACAGCTCTTCGGACAAAAGGGATCAAAGGATGTGGAGGGAAAGCGGGGAACAGGTTACTGAGTTGGATGATCAGCCATGATCATAATGAATGATGGAGCAAGCTCGAAGGGCCGAATGGCCTCCTCCTGCTTCTATTTTCTATGTTTCTATGTGAGGCTGAAGTTTGTCTTGAGGGAATCAAACATTTTGGTGCCTTTTCCAATTGTACAATTAAATTGTGATTCACACTGAATGGTTCACTTTCACTCAGTAATGATAACGTTTCACTTTTCTCAGCATAGACATTTTAGATTAAATACCAATTGTTCACTTCTCTTGTAGCTGGTGTGTGGAGATCATGTTCACTGCAGACCTGTCAGCAGAGAAACCGCACTGTGCTTCTGGATACATTCAATCTGCAAGTAGATGAATCTTTTAGACATGACCCTAGTGAAGGTCCTCCTAGCTAAGGAGTGAGATGTCCCTGTAGTTGTTGGAATCTCCTCTGTCACTGCTGATTTTATATATTGTGATGATTTTCCATCACACGTATGGAATGGTTCCTGTCACCCATCAGAGACGTCGGAGGTCATGAAGGTGTAACAGCCGAAGGGACTTTCCGTGTGTAAGCAGATCAGCTGGAATCCCATCCTTGTCGGGTGCCTTTCTGCTTGCTCAGCAATCAATGGCCTTTTCCAGCTCAACCGGTGAGGGTTCCTTGTCCAACTCAACCATGGAAGCTGCAATAGAGACAATCAGAGTCTGGGAGATGTCCAGCTCACAGCCGTGATCAACCCAGCAGGACATCTGTCTATTTCTGTTGGTGAGAACTTCACCAGCTTCCAATTTCAGTCGCACAACTTTGGTGATGGTCGGACAAAGATCCCCCTTGACCCCATCAGTCGTAGATTTCCATTGTCACAGGCAGCTTGGAATTATTGACAGAGGCTGGTCCAATGTTTATTTGCACAGGATCTCCCTGATATTTACACAACTGTCTTGGCTACGTTCAAGTAATGCAGTGTTCTAGCTGTTAGGTTTATGTTGCACATCAGGTCGACTTTGCTTTTTGCTTCAATGCCAGACGTCATCTCGGCTGAGTGAGTCTGAACCAGTCTTTGTTGTGGGTTCCACCTTTACCAAATGTTGCTGCTGCTGTGTCAGAAATGATTCAACTCAGCGACTTCCAAACTTCATCAGTGTCAATGTTGATGTAATGGTTTTTATGTACGTTTTTACAGTACCTGTATAATATTTCACTGTTTGTTTTGCTTCCTTCACAATTTTAATATCATAATGGACATAACACTGAAGGAGTCAGTAAGAATTGTCAGCAAGGATTAATCTGCACTTTCTAATTGGAGATGACAATCAGTGGAACCTTTTAGACACTGATTTGCATCAAAGATCACGTTAGGATTGAAGTACAAGTTCATAATTTTACTGTAAATGTGTTCCTGTTGAGAGTTTTTGAATTGAGGAGAAAGATCACAGGGGGGATTTAAAAAAGGGACATTTCAGCCCCAAAAATCAGTGACATTTTCAGAATATTAAACTGCAGCCAGTTATAGGGATTGTTAACATCAGCAGAATCAAACCAGATATTGTCAGACTATCAATCCTGGATGTGATTAGCAGCAGCAAAACAGCAGATTCCAATCCCTGCAGTCATTTGTGAACTCGCTGGTGTCTCAGCAGGTGTTGTGACTGAGTGAATCCCGCTCCACACAAGGATCAGGAGAACCGTCTCCCCCCGGTATGATCCCACTGATGTGTCAGCAGTTGGGATGCCCAAGGAAATCCCATCCCACACACGGAGCAGGTGAACGGCTTCTCCCCAGTGTGAATGCGTTGGTGCTCACTGAGGTCAGTAGACTGATTGAAACTCTCTCCACAGGTGATGCACCTGAATGGTTCCTCGTTTGTGTGCATTTGGTGGTGTGTCTGGAGGGTGAATACCTGAGTGAATCCCTTCCCACACACAAAGCAAATGAATGGTTTCTGACCCGTGTGAATTCGCTGGTGTTCAGTGAGGATGGATAAAGACTTGAATTTCTCGTCACAGGTTGTGCAGCTGAATGGTTTCTTCTCAGCGTGAACTCGCTGGTGTAAGCGAAGGGCAGATGACTGAGTGAATCTCCTCTCACACACAGAACAGCTGAACGGCCTTTCCCCAGTGTGAACGCGTCGATGGATTTCCAGCCGAGGTGAAGAATTGAATCCTTCACCAGAGTCCTCACATTTCCACGGTTTCTCCATGGTGCCAGTTTCCTCATATCTCTCCAGTTTGGACAGTCAGTTGAAGCTTTGTCCACACACACAGAACACCTGTATGGTTTCTCCTGGCTGTGAATCGTGTGATTTTTTTACAGGCTGTTTCACTGGTTGAAGCTCTTTGTACAGTCAATGTACTGGAACACTCTCATTCCATTGTGTGTCCTGATGCTTTTCCAGTCACAATGATGTCTGAAATGGTGTCACACAGGCAGAACACGCAAACCTTTCTCCTTGCAAATTCAATGACTAATGATATTCTGGCCATGGCGACTCAGTGACTCTGTCAGATCATGCTGTGATGTTCAGTTTGAGCTTCCTGTCTGTAAATCCACCCATTCAGCCCTGGAAAAGAAGTTTACAAAACGTTATATAGAGAGAAATCCTGAAAATACAATTCTATTTTCTATACAACATATTTTCCTCATTTGTACCTGCAAAACAGTAAACCCATACACTCTCTTGCACCCCACGCTGAATGCAAATCCCAGGGTGACTAATAGTCCCATATTTTACAGAAATGTATTTGAGTTCACTGCCCCAGTCTGCATGCTGCCTGGATGCTGGCTGTACTATAAACTGGATCTTTGTCACTGCACAGAACCATGTTCCTTACCGCTTCTATGTTCCAACAGCTCTGGCAGACGCCACCCTTAATATTTACCATGAGAGTTGGTCAGCCCGTCAAACCCAGCACAGCACCGTCACAATTATTTTCCTTACAATTTACCTCCTGCCTCCACTCTGGCTGTGTTCAATTCTCAAGCCTCTCTTTGCAAAGTGAGAATAAAATCAATTAATCAATCATTTTCTGTCCTGGTCGCTGGGACCCTGATGCCCGCTCACTTGGGCACACAAGTAAACAAGCCCCGGGAGCTGCAAACTCGGGACCTGCAGGTTCCTATTGGGGGTTTGGGGCCTCCAGCGGGTGTTTGTGAATCCTCCCCGCCCACCTCCCAGGGTTTCCTTCCTTTCCAGAGATCAGAATCCTCATTGATTTGAGTGCAAAGTGACAGCTCTTATTTACTGTCCCCCCTCCTCTGGTGTGAACCATCCTCCAGTCGCTGAAGTAGGAGGGTTAACCTGGGCCTGTTCCCGGCAGCTGCAAACCAGGGAGCTGACAATGATTCTGAAGGGTTTGCGGATTCTCCCACTCACCGCCTGACGCTGACTCCGCTTCTCCGGGACAAAGGACTCATCCGCAAGGCCAACACTGGAATTGCGCATGCTCCAAATTTCGTTCCTGAGCGTGCGCACTGGTGTCCAACTATAGCAGCCGCATTGCGCATGCTCTGCATCACAATGCCAGGTTGATTGACAGCAGCTCCAGACCAATACGAAGAGGGGACGGACCTGGATGTCTGAACGGGAGCGGCTGATCCACCAGCCAATCAGAGTGAATGAGGGGCGGGCCTGAGCCCGGATCTTCCTCATTGGTTGAAACTCTGCAGCATTTTGAAAGCTAATTTGTCTCAAACTCCAGGAGGAAACTGCACCTTTCTGTGTGTGGCTTTAAACAGATGAAACCCTATGGGTGTGGAGCAAATATTTCAACGTTTGTTCCTCAAATGTAGAAAGTTGAAACTATGTCCACACAATTCAGGGGCTGACTTCAAAATAGAACTGGGCAGACAGGGAATGTCTACAGTAACAGAATATGCTGGACAATCTCAGCAGGTCCGACAGCATCTGTGGAGAGAAAAGGGAGCAAATGTTTTGTGCCTGGATGACTCTTTGTCAAAGCCATCCATACTCGAAACATTAGCTCCCTTTCTCTCCCCAGATGCTGTCAGACCTGCTGAAATACTTGAATTTTTACTGCTTTTGTTTCAGATTCCAGCATCTGCAGTAATTTGCTTTTATCTGAAAGTCGACAGTATCTTGTTTTTGGGTCACTGTGCATCATTTTTCCCCCACTTACCATTACCTGTTTAAATGGGAAGAAGGATCTTTTAAAGAATGAGACACAGTAACTTGACACCCTGTTCAAAATGAAACTAAACTCATTGTCTGTCTTTACCAAGGATATAGATGCTACCCAGGCCATGGAGGCAGACTAGGAAACTTTGTCGCTAGAGCGGCACAGTAGCACAGTGATTATCACTTTTACTCCATAGTGCCAGGGTCCCGGGTTCGATTCCCGGCTTGGGTCACTGCCTGTGCAGAGTCTGCATGTTCTCCCTGTGTCTCCGTGGGGTTCCTCCACGTGTTCTGGTTTCCTCCCACAAGTCCCGAAAGATATGCTTGCTAGGTTAATTGGACATTCTGAATTCTCCCTCAGTGTACCTGAACAGGTGAGGAAATGTTAAAGTGAGAATGTAAATTACAGGGGAGCTGGCAATAATTTCCCAGTCTTTGCTGGAGGTGCCAGAGGACTGGAGAATTACAAATCTTATGCATTTGTTCAAAAAGGATAGCAATTACAGATCAGTTAGTTTAACATCATTGGTGGGCAAGCTTCCAGAATCAATTATTCCAGATAGAATTAAAAACCATGGAAAATTATGGACTGATTTGCAAAACCAGTATCAATCCACCTACCCTACACATCTTTGGGTTCTGGGGGTGAGACCCACACAGACAAGGGGAGAATGTGCAAACTCCGCACGGACAGTGACCCAGGGCCAGGATCGAACCCGGGTCCTTGGTGCCATCAGGCAACAGTGCTAACCACTGCGCCACCATGCCGCCCAACTGACATATTTCTAAATATCAACAACACAAAGGGATATGGGGATAGTGTGGGGGAAAAGGCATTGAAGTGGATGATCGGCCATGATCGTATTGAATGATGGTGCAGGCTCGATGGGCAGAATGGCCAACTCCTGCCCCTATGTTCCAATGTTACAAAGAGAGGTAGGAAATTAAATTGTGAACAGGACATAAGGAGGTTACAAAAATATATGTTAAATGAGTGGGATAAAATTTCCCAAATGGAGTACAATGTAGGAAAAGTTGTTATTTTAAGATGACTCCAATTTCTAGATTCTCCCACAAGAGGAAACATCCTTTCCACATCCACCCTGTCAAGGCCCCTTGGGATCTTATACGGTTCAATCAAGTCACCAAAACTCCATTGGACACAAGACCAGCCGTCCAATCATTCCTCATAAAACCAGCCTCCAATTCCAGGTATGAGTCCAGTAAACCTTCTCTGAACTGCTTACAACACATTTACATCATTCCTTAAATGAGGGCAATACTGTACACAGTGCTCCAGATGTGGTCTCACCAATGTCCTGTATAACTGAAGCATAATCTCCCTAGATTATCCAAAACCGAGATAGGCTGATTACAGAATGCATCCCTATGGAATTTTTAACATCTGTACTCTGCTCCAAGTCTGAAATATTGTGTAAAGTAGTATTGTGTAAAGTATGGGAGCCCTATCTTAAATTCATAGGCTCCAATTCAGCTGACTTGCTCCTCCTGGGTTTTCCATGACCAAATTCAATTCACCTTATTCATTTTAAGTCAACTATGTTGTTAGTCTGTTTCACAATATTTTGGGGTGTGCGAGCTGCATGGTTATCCTCCTGTTTTTATAGAATCTAATCTTTTTTCCACTCTCACCGTGTTAACACGATTACTGGTTGTTCAATTGATCCGGCATTTCACCTAGAGGCTCTGGTCCGTCAAATATCCTGTTCCGAATGAATTCTGCAATGCTTTGCTTGTATTTATGCGGCAATACCTCTTGTTCTGCTCTGTGCCCATTTTCCACCAATTTTTCTGTTACTCTGTTGTGTTTATTGTCATACAACGGTAAAACAAAATGTGAAAAATGAATTTTTAAAAATCTGTCAAACTCATCTGTGAAAATATTCAATGGCCCCAGACTCCACTGGTCCCTGTGGAAGAGAAACCCACAGACTAAAAACCCTCTGACGGAAGAGATGACTGGAAATATATAACGTAGCTACAGTACAATATTACGCTACTAGAAATAATAATAAATGTACTTTATTACAGAACCATCAATAATATATCTAATCTGTAACATATAACAACACTGGACATTTCTCTGTCTGGTATTAATTTACTGTCCCCTTAAATGTGAGCCATTTCCTGAGGAAACCAGCCCTTTAATTGTGAGCATTGGGAAAGAGACCATCCTTTTAGCCAAACAAATAAATGTGTCAAGCTGAGGGAGCAAAGGATGTCAATGTCTTTGAGAGAGAGAGAGAGAGACCTGGGCCAACCTTTCCAGAGTCTGCGCCCTTCCTGGATTCACTTCCTTTCCCTTCAGTTGCTGCAAGTGACCAATTGAAGGTGAGAATGAGAAAAGAAATGGAAAGGGGGAGGAAAGTGTTTTACTCACAGGAGACAGGAGGAGGTTTTACCTCCAATTTTCGCTTTGTGACGTCTAAATGAAGCCCTGAATAAATCAGCCAATAGAAATCATCATCTCCGCCATGACATCTCTGGGTTCCAGTTCGCACGCCCTTCACCTCCTCGAGACAAGGTTTCCAGGCAACTGGCTGACGGCTCCGGCCAGAGCGAGAAGCCGCTCGGTGATCGCCCCCTTCCCCCGGCCCGTGACTGCGCATGTCCGAGAGGGAAAGTTGCGCATGTGCAAAGGAGAGCCCGCCTCCTGACCTTCCTGCTGAGATGTCGACCAATGGGAAGAGTGGGAGGGCCTAGCTTGCAGCATGCGCGGGGGGGGGGGGGGGGGGGGTGACCCTGTTAACCGGGAGCTTATCTACCAGAGGACTTAAGTGGCCGTTGAAGTCACCAACCACAAAAGAATTAGTCGAAGCTAACTCTGCAAAATCCAGAAACACCTTCGTAATGAACTCCAGGGAGTAACTCGGGGATCTATAAACATTCACTCTCGAAACAGCATCTCCATGCACCAAACCTCTAATGATCACATATCTACCTCCTTTGTCCTTGATATACGTTTAAACCTTAAAAGGGATATTTGATCAATAAGGATTGTCACACGCCTGCTACTTGATGAAAAGGAGGAGGAAAAAAATCTTCCCCACCCAATCCCGTCTCAATTTAATGTGTTCCTCATCATCCAGATGAGTTTCCTGGAATAAAGCTCTTGTCAATTTTCTCCTGAAGAAAGGAGATGATCTTTTTCCTTCTGATAGGGTGATGGATGCCCCGTACATTCCCTGAGAAAATTTGAAGATTAACTGCCGCCATTAGTTAGGCGACAGAGAGAACAGAAGCAGTCTCCCCAAACTGCTCCTTTCACAGATAAAAGCCCTGTCTGTACCAGAGTAGGATAAAGTCAACAACACATAAACCCTCCCATAATAACAAAAATACAAAAGAATCACCACCACAATAGATCCAAGGGGACATTCCTCAATAAGACTGAGGACCCGGAGGATTAACCCCACTGCCAGACTGTCGTTACCCTCAGGATACCTTCCCCAAAATGAGGAGAAGAAAAGAAGGGCCAACAAGGGAATGGGGATTGAATATCCCTCCCACATTTTAGACCCACCCGTGAAGACCTGCATCCACCACAACGCACCCTTCGGCAATGGCACCACTCAATTCTGCCATGATTAACGCTCGGATAATAGAAGAAAGACGGCAGATAATAAGCATATGGCACATCTACCATAACTGAGATAAGATAACACGAGAACCTGTCACACTCAAGGAGGAGAAGACATTCAATCGGCGCTCACAGAATAACAACTCCCTTCAACAGGATAAAAGATAATAAATTCAGACAACACCATGATAGGGAAAGAGTCCAGATTAGAGCCTGAGTTAGTCTGAGCTGCAAACCATCCCTCCAAATCCTTGACCTTCATGGATTTAACGAAGGCCAAGGCACTAGATGGATTCTCGAAAGACTTGACGGAGTTGTAGATACAATTTTCAGAGTCTCAGGATAAAGCGACATAATTCACTCCCACAGCCTAGAGTTCCCTTCAAACTTCATCGAAGCCTCGATGCTCCGTTTGCGTTGCTGTTGAAAAATCCTCGAATAAGGAAATCCTCACTCCCTCATGGAGCCAAGTCCCATCTCATCTGACCCATCTCAAGGACCTTCTGGTGATCCTCAATAAGACTGAGGATCCGGAGGATTAACCCCACGGCCAGACTGTCATTACCCTCAGGACACCTTCTCCAAAATGAGAAGAAAAGAAGGGCCAACAAGGGAATGGGGGTCGAAAGTCCCTCCCACATGGAAGTGAATGATTACAGGCCTGGGGTGAAAACTATCCTTCGGCCTCAAAGACAGGATCCGATGCCTTTTCTAATTTGAAACACCCAGGCTTCACATCCAGCTTGAGAAAACATGGCAGCCGGTCCTCGAAGAACCTAACCGGAGCCTCACCCTCCACACCTTCTGGCAGGCCGACAACTCGGATGTTCTTTCTCTGACCCTCGGTTCTCCAAGAGTCCACCACATCACTCAGCTGGTTTTCCAAGGATTTAATTCTTGCCTCCCCCGAGGAGGCATCTTGCTCAACATTCAGGATTCTCTCTTCAGGATCGTCGATCCTTTCCTTGGTGTTTTACAGCTCGGCCTCCTGAGCTCACAGATGTTGAGTCAGCACACTCAGCCTCTGGTCAATAACACGGAAAATATCGCTGACATAGATCGCCCAATGATCCCACAGAATAAATGGGCAGGCTTGATGGGCCGAATGGCCGACTGCAGCTCCTATTTGTTATGATCTCTGTGACCAGGACAGGAAGTGGATCTGTCAATCAGCCTGAATCAGCACCTTCAGGAGAATTGGGAGGGTGAATATTAGATACAGCAGAGTGAGAATGGAGGGAGAGTGTGTGGGATGGAGATTTACAGCTTTTGGGGAATAAGAGAGGAAAGAATGTTCTCTAGGAACTAGAATTGTCTGTTTTGAATTCTATCCAGTGCTGACAGTGATGTCTTTTGTAAACTGTTTTTACAGGATATTAGAAGAGGAGGAATTACAGACAGAAATCTCAAACATCACGTCTCAATCTGGCTGAGTCTCTCAATTCCTTGGAACTGGATATCACCGGACTATGAATCTAGAAGGAGAAATGTTTGTCTGTTCTGTTGGCTTCAAAAGATTTTAAACATCAGTGTGACTGGAAAAGCACCGAGATATACACACCCGAGTGAGAGTGTTCCAGAGCACTGACTGTGGAAAGAGCTTTAACCAATTACACAGCCTGAAAAAATATTACACCATTCACAGCAGGGAGAGGCCGTACACGTGTTCTTTGTGTAGACGAGGCTTCAACTTATTGCCAAACCTGGAGAGACACGAGGAGACCTAAAACATGAATAAACCGTGGGAATGCGGGGATTGTGGGAAGGGATTCAGGGCTCCATCTCAGCTGGAAGCTCATCGATGCATTCACACTGGGGAGAGGCCATTCACTTACTCTGAGTTTGAGAACGGATTCACTACTTTAAAGAGCCTGCAGAAACATCAGCGACTTCACACTGGGGAGAGGCCATTCACCTGCTCTCAGTGTGAGAAGGGATTCACTACTTCATCAAACCTGCAGATACATCAGCGAGTTCACACTGGGGAAAAGCCGTTCACGTGCTCTCCGTGTGAGAAGGGATTCACTACTTCATCGAACCTGTGGAAACATCAGCGGGTTCACACTGGGGAGAGGGCGTTCACCTGCTCTCAGTGTGAGAAAGGATTCACTACTTCATCGAATCTGCAGATACACCAGCGAGTTCACACTGGGGAGAGGCCGTTCACATGTTCTAAGTGTGGGAAGGGATTCTCTCAGTTATCCAACCTGCAGAGGCACCAGCGAGTTAACAGGGGAGACGGCGTTAACCTGCTCTTAGTGAGAGAAGGGATTCAGATAGCCATACACCCTGCAGGAACACTAGCGAGTTCACACCTGGAAGAAGCCATTCACCTGCTCTGAGCAGGGGATACATTCAATGATCCGTCCCAACTACGGAGACACGAGCGAGTTAATTCTGGGGAGAGACCATTCATCTGCTCTCAATGTGGGGAGGGGGTTTGTGAATCATCACACCCGTTGTGACTCCAACATGTTCACAATAAATTACAGATGTTGGCTCCGTTGTTATTGTTTCTGCTCTCACTTCCATCCAGGACTGCATTTTGTTCATTCTGATATCTGGTGAATGGTGATGATTGGAGGGTTTCTTTCTGCTGGACTGGCCAGTCTAACACCTCTGCCTCCGGTGGGCTGACCATTTTTGAGGCTAGTTGCAATTACCTGGTTCCAAGTTTGACGCGGAGCACAGAACGAAAAGGTGTTTGCACTTTGGAAGATATTTAGTTCCCAAAGCAGCCATGAAGATGGGCTATGGTGGTTACATGGTTCTTTTGCCTAATTTATCTGGATGTTTCTTGCAGAAGGAAACTGTCATGGTATGAGGGGCAAGTTGTCTGTGGTAGATGGGGAAATTACAATAAACATATCACTGAAAGTGGCAACGCAGGTGGATAAGGAGCTAAGAATGCAGACGGCATGCTTGTCTTCATTGGTCTGGGCATTGAGTATAAAAATTGGCAAGTCATGCTGCAGCTGCACAGAACCTTAGTTAGGCCACACGTAGAATATTGGTTACACTTCTGGTCACCACATTAGCAAAGGATATGTCACCCAAGTCACATCCAAGGCTGGAATCGAACCTGGGTCTCTGGTATTGTGAGCAGCCGTACCACTGTGCTGCCGAACTGTATTGCTTGATTAGAGATGGGTGTATGGGAAAAACTTTATTTAGGAGCGAGTTGTCAGGAATTCTAACTTCCTGCCTATAAGGTTGATGGAAGCTGCAATGATTATTGATTTCAAAATGAAATAGCTTGGGCCCATTTAGGAACTAAACCTGCAGGGGAACATGGATAGAGAGATATAATTGCACTGACTAGTTTGCTCAACAGATTCGGTACGGTTTCAAATTAATGAATGGACTCCTTCTGTGCTATCATCACTCAATGACTGGAAAAATGAAACATAGATACACACCTATATCACAAAACTAGGAATAATAACAAATATATTTTATTACTGAACCATCAATAATATATCTAATCTGTACCATATAACAACAGTAGACATATCTCTTTCTGATAATTTACTGCTCCCTCAATTGTCAGCCATATCCTGGGGAAACCAGCACTTTAATTGTGAACATTAGGAAAGAGACCATCCTTTCAGTCAGACAAATAAATGTGTCAGGCTGAGGGAGCAAAGGCTGTCAATGTCTTTAAGAGAGAGAGAGAGAGACCTGGGCCAACCTTCCAGTGTCTGCACCCTCCCTGGATTCACTTCCTTTCCCTTCAGTTGCTGCAAGTGACCAATTGAAGGTGAGAATGAGAAAATGGGAAAGGGGCGAAAAGAAAGTGTTTTAGTCACAGGAGGAAGTTTCAGTCTGTGTGGGGCTAAATCAGTCACACAAAGCCCACACTTTGATTCGCTGGAGGAGAAGAGTCTGTCCGGTGTCACCTCTTTCTATTGGTCAAAACCTGAGGGAACGGTCAGGGGGTAGGCACTCCACTGCACATGCGCTGTTTCTCTTCTCCCTTGAACATGCCCAGTCCTGGGCCGCCTGCCGCACGGCAGATGGAGCGATTTCCCCAGCGCGCGGGATTGTGGGAGCGACGGACGCCATTACTCATCCAGGGCCCAGTCTCCAAACACCTGGGACAGTGTTCAAAAGGGGGGCAGGGCGCGGTGATCCCACCCTGATACAGAGTACATCTGGGTGGTCACTGGATTTGATTGTGACACCCCCTTATGGGAGAGGGGGGGCGGGGGCAACACGGTAGCACAAGTTGATAGCACTGTGGCTTCCCATGTTCGATTCCCCACTGGGTCACTGTCTGTGCGGAGTCTGCACGTTCTCCCCGTGTCTGCGTGGGTTTCCTCCGGGTGCTCTGGCTTCCTCCCATAGTTCAAAGACGTGCAGGTTAGGTGGATTGGCCATGATAAAGCCACCAAAAAGGTTAGGGGGGGTTATTGGGTTACGGGGATAGGGTGGAAGTGAGGGCTTAATTGGGTCGGTGCAGACTCGATGGGCCGAATGGCCTCCTTCAGCACTGTATGTTCTATATTCTATGTTTACAAAATATTTCGTTAACTTCAGGTGTAAAGATTTAGACACCTGGGTGACATATTGGGAGCAAGGTATGTTTGCTGATAGGTGATGTGAAAATAGTCAAACTGTTCATCAATTTGAAAGTTGAAACAAAATATGGGTCTTGGATGGTAACCGGAGGTGTTTGAACCCGGGAAATGCACTGGGGATGATTAATCAGTGTTTTCATCATTGATTCTCAGTATCATTATGTAATGAATTGTCATCAGCGAAAGAATCGTGTTTTTGAATAATAACTAATCAAACAAAAACTTCTGAGGCTGAGAATGCTGATGGCGACCGTTGTGGGACAACCCAGTCCCCACCAGGAGATACTCAGGATCAGCTTTATTCCGATGTATGAAGGAAGAGACCAATTTTATATAATCTAAGACTGACTCACCATTCACATTAAAGTCACCTCTTTTACACAGATAGTCACCTACACATTCTGTGAACCTGTTACTTACAATCATGTGTGAATCATGTCTCAAATTTCATTATTGTTTCTTATAAATAAATGCACCAGACGTTGTTCATGAAATGAAAATCGCTTATTGTCACAAGTAGACTTCAAATGAAGTTTGAGTGCTGAATTTGGTGCATTTGAGTGCTATAGTGAGAGTTTGGTGACTGAGGGAGTATAAGGCTTCATTTTTATCTAAAGTCTAGTCTTTCTTTTATTTAGTTAATTAACTTAAAAGTTGCTGTTTGGTTTAGAAGAAGGTGAATTTTCAATCAGCTTTAAACAAGCTTCTACTTGTAGGCACTTGCAGCTGGAGCTTGTTAATTAGTTAATTGGATTAGGCCAGTTTTCAGAGGCTCGATTCGCAGTATAAAAGTGATCCCCTACAGTGCAGACTTTGTTTGCACTGAGTGCTGAATTTGGTGCATTTGAGTGCTAGAGTGAGAGTTTGGTGACTGAGGGAGTGCTGAATTTGGTGCATTTGAGTGCTATAGTGAGAGTTTGGTGACTGAGGGTGTGCTGAATTTGGTGCATTTGAGTGCTATAGTGAGAGTTTGGTGACTGAGGGAGTGCTGAATTTGGTGCATTTGAGTGCTATAGTGAGAGTTTGGTGATTGAGGAAGTGCTGAATTTGGTGCATTTGAGTGCTATAGTGAGAGTTTGGTGACTGAGAGAGTTAGGTGAGGAGGGAGTAAGGTGCTCCTTTCATTTTGTTTCCTACATTTCCGCAAAGAGTGAGAAGAGAGCCAGGAGTTTACAGAGAGTGCAGCTGACTGGGAGCAGAGTCAGAGGGCGGAGGTCCAGTTGGTCCACAGGGCAGCTATATTCTGTAAGGTAAGAGGGGATGGAGGCTAGGCCAGTTGCATGCTCCTCCTGTAGGATGTGGGTGGTGAGGGATACAACTGGTGTCCCCGGTGACTATACCTGCGGGAAGTGCACCCAACTTCAGCTCCTCAAAGACCGTGTTAGGGAACTGGAGCTGAAGCTGGATGAACTTCGGATCATCCGGGAGGCAGAGGGGGTGATTGAGAAGAGTTACAGGGAGGTAACCACACCCAAGGTACAGGACAAGAATAGCTGGGTTACAGTCAGGGGGAAAAAAACAAACAGGCAGACAGTGCAGGGATCCCTCGTGGCCGTTCCCCTTCAAAACAAGTATACCGTTTTGGATGCTGTTGGGGGGGATGACCTACCGGGGGAAGGCCATAGCAGCCAGGTCTCTGGCACTGAGTCTGGCTCTGGGACTCAGAAGGGAAGGGGGGAGAATAGAAAAGCAATAGTTGTAGGAGATTCAATGGTTAGGGGAATAGATAGGAGATTCTGTGGTCGCGAGCGAGACTCCCGGAAGGTATGTTGCCTCCCGGGTGCCAGGGCCAGGGATGTCTCAGATCGTGTCTTCAGGATCCTTAAGGGGGAGGGTGAGCAGCCAGAAGTCGTGGTGCACATTGGTACCAACGACATAGGTAGGAAAAGGGGTGTGGAGGTAATAAACAAGTTCAGGGAGTTAGGCTGGCAGTTAAAAGCCAGGACAGACAGAGTTGTCATCTCTGGTTTGTTGCCGGTGCCACGTGATAGCGAGGCTAGGAATAGGGAGAGAGTGCAGTTGAACACGTGGCTGCAGGAATGGTGTAGGAGGGAGGGCTTCAGGTATTTGGATAATTGGAGCGCATTCTGGAGAAGGTGGGACCTGTACAAGCAGGACGGGTTGCATCTGAACCAGAGGGGCACCAATATCCTGGGAGGGAGGTTTTCTAGTACTCTTCGGGAGGGTTTAAACTAATTTGGCAGGGGAATGGGAACCGGATTTGTAGTCCAGCAACTAAGGTAGCCGATATTCAGGACGCCAAAGCGTGTAATGAGGCAATGGGGAAGGGAACACTGACAAAGGAGAGTACTTGCAGGCACGGAGATGGGTTGAAGTGTGTATACTTCAACACAAGAAGCATCAGGAATAAGGTGGGTGAACTTAAGGCATGGATCGGTACTTGGGACTACGATGTGGTGGCCATCACGGAAACTTGGATAGAAGAGGGGCAGAAATGGTTGTTGGAGGTTCCTGGTTATAGATGTTTCAATAAGATTAGGGAGGGTGGTAAAAGAGGTGGGGGGGGGGGTGGCATTATTAATTAGAGATAGTGTAACAGCTGCAGAAAGGCAGTTCGAGGAGTATCACCCTATTGAGGTAGTATGGGTTGAAGTCAGAAATAGGAAAGGAGCAATCACCTTGTTAGGAGTTTTCTATAGGCCCCCCAATAGTAGCAGAGATGTGGAGGAACAGATTGGGAAACAGATTTTGGAAAGGTGCAGAAGTCATAGGGTAGTAGTCATGGGCGACTTTAACTTCCCAAATATTGAGTGGAAACTCTTTAGATCAAATAGTTTGGATGGGGTGGTGTTTATGCAGTGTGTCCAGGAAGCTTTTCTAACACAGTATGTAGATTGTCCGACCAGAGGAGGGGCAATATTGGATTTAGTACTGGGTAATGAACCAGGGCAAGTGATAGATTTGTTAATGGGGGAGCATTTTGGAGATAGTGACCACAATTCTGTGACTTTCACTTTAGTAATGGAGAGGGATAGGTACGTGCAACAGGGCAAGGTTTACAATTGGGGGAAGGGTAAATACGATGTTGTCAGACAAGAATTGAAGTGCATAAGTTGGGAACATAGGCTGGCAGGGAAGGACACAAGTGAAATGTGGAACTTGTTCAAGGAACAGGTGCTACGTGTCCTTGATATGTATGTCCCTGTCAGGCAGGGAAGAGATGGTCGAGTGAGGGAACCATGGTTGACAAGAGAGGTTGAATGTCTTGTTAAGAGGAAAAAGGAGACTTATGTAAGGCTGAGGAAACAAGGTTCAGACAGGGCATTGGAGGGATACAAGATAGCCAGGAGGGAACTGAATAAAGGAATTAGGAGAGCTAAGAGAGGGCATGAACAATCTTTGGCGGGTAGGATCAAGGAAAACCCCAAGGCCTTTTACACATATGTGAGAAATATGAGAATGACTAGAGCGAGGGTAGGTCCGATCAAGGACAGTAGCGGGAGATTATGTATTGAGTCTGAAGAGATAGGAGAGGTCTTAAACGAGTATTTTTCTTCTGTATTTACAAATGAGAGGGGCGATATTGTTGGAGAGGACAGTGTGAAACAGATTGGTAAGCTCGAGGAAATACTTGTTAGGAAGGAAGATGTGTTGGGCATTTTGAAAAACTTGAGGATAGACAAGTCCCCTGGGCCTGACGGGATATATCCAAGGATTCTATGGGAAGCAAGAGATGAAATTGCAGAGCCGTTGGCAATGATCTTTTCGTCCTCACTGTCAACAGGGGTGGTACCAGGGGATTGGAGAGTGGCGAATGTCGTGCCCCTGTTCAAAAAAGGGACTAGGGATAGCCCAGGGAATTACAGGCCAGTTAGTCTTACTTTGGTGGTAGGCAAAGTAATGGAAAGGGTACTGAAGGATAGGATTTCTGAGCATCTGGAAAGACACTGCTTGATTAGGGATAGTCAGCACGGATTTGTGAGGGGTAGGTCTTGCCTTACAAGTCTTATTGAATTCTTTGAGGAGGTGACCAAGCATGTGGATGAAGGTAAAGCAGTGGATGTAGTGTACATGGATTTTAGTAAGGCATTTGATAAGGTTCCCCATGGTAGGCTTATGCAGAAAGTAAGGAGGCATGGGATAGTGGGAAATTTGGCCAGTTGGATAACGAACTGGCTAACCGATAGAAGTCAGAGAGTGGTGGTGGATGGCAAATATTCAGCCTGGATCCCAGTTACCAGTGGCGTACCGCAGGGATCAGTTCTGGGTCCTCTGCTGTTTGTGATTTTCATTAATGACTTGGATGAGGGAGTTGAAGGGTGGGTCAGTAAATTTGCAGACGATACGAAGATTGGTGGAGTTGTGAATAGTGAGGAGGGCTGTTGTCGGCTGCAAAGAGACATAGATAGGATTCAGAGCTGGGCTGAGAAGTGACAGATGGAGTTTAACCCTGAAAAGTGTGAGGTTGTCCATTTTGGAATGACAAATATGAATGCGGAATACAGGGTTAACGGTAGAGTTCTTGGCAATGTGGAGGAACAGAGAGATCTTGGGGTCTATGTTCATACATCTTTGAAAGTTGCCACTCAAGTGGATAGAGCTGTGAAGAAGGCCTATGGTGTGCTCGCGTTCATTAACAGAGGGATTGAATTTAAGAGCCGTGAGCTGATGATGCAGCTGTACAAAACCTTGGTAAGGCCACATTTGGAGTACTGTGTACAGTTCTGGTCGCCTCATTTTAGGAAGGATGTGGAAGCTTTGGAAAAGGTGCAAAGAAGATTTACCAGGATGTTGCCTGGAATGGAGAGTAGGTCTTACGAGGAAAGGTTGAGGGTGCTAGGCCTTTTCTCATTAGAAAGGAGAAGGATGAGGGGCGACTTGATAGAGGTTTATAAGATGATCAGGGGAATAGATAGAGTAGACAGTCAGAGACTTTTTCCCCGGGTGGAACAAACCATTACATGGGGACATAAATTTAAGGTGAAAGGTGGAAGATATAGGAGGGATATCAGAGGTAGGTTCTTTACCCAGAGAGTAGTGGGGGCATGGAATGCACTGCCTGTGGAAGTAGTTGAGTCGGAAACATTAGGGACCTTCAAGCAGCTATTGGATAGGTACATGGATTACGGTAAAATGATATAGTGTAGATTTATTTGTTCTTAAGGGCAGCACGGTAGCATTGTGGATAGCACAATTGCTTCACAGCTCCAGGGTCCCAGGTTCGATTCCGGCTTGGGTCACTGTCTGTGCGGAGTCTGCACATCCTCCCCGTGTCTGCGTGGGTTTCCTCCGGGTGCTCCGGTTTCCTCCCACAGTCCAAAGATGTGCAGGTTAGGTGAATTGGCCAATGATAAATTGCCCTTAATGTCCAAAATTGCCCTTGGTGTTGGGTGGAGGTGTTGAGTTTGGGTAGGGTGCTCTTTCCAGGAGCCGGTGCAGACTCAAAGGGCCGAATGGCCTCCTTCTGCACTGTAAATTCAATGATAATCTATGATTAATCTAGGACAAAGGTTCGGCACAACATCGTGGGCCGAAGGGCCTGTTCTGTGCTGTATTTTCTATGTTCTATGTTACTGTGAAAAGCCCCTAGTCGCCACATTCCGGCGCCTGTTGGGGAGGCTGGTACAGGAATTGAACCGGCTGCTGGCCTGCCTTGGTCTGCTTTAAAAGCCAGCAATTTAGCCCTGTGCTAAACATGCCCCGATATCTCCACCTGTCACTGGCCCTCTATCCAGCCCCACTGCTCCACGCCGCCACCCCTCACAACAGGAGAAATCTCATCTTATTGCCAGTTTCCTCCATCTTTGACAAAGAGACATCCAGAACGGTAGCTCCATTCTCTCTCCACCGATGCTGGCAGACCGGTGAGACTGTCCAGCATTTTCTGTTTTGTTTCTGATTGAGCATCTGCAGTAATTAGCTTTTATCTTAGGTGCATTTAAGTGTTCCCTGTGTGTGAAGAGATACACCCAGTTTTCCAATTTGTTGACGCCACGGTGAGTTCACTCCAGGAAGAGGCTGATTAAATGTTGTGTGTGTGGTGTCATGCGAGTGTCCCTTGAAGAAAGATTATTGTCTTATCACATGGCTTCAGTGATGTCATTTTGTGTATGGAGCTGGGCTGTCGCTGTCAGGTGTTTGGTCTCAGCTTCATTGTGTGCATTGAGTGCAGAGGAGGAAATAAGTGATTTTCCCTATCTCTCTCTATTTTCATTTGAAATATCTGTTCCAATAAAAAAAAACATTGGTTGTGGTTACCTGCTTTGGTATCTTAAAAATATATAGTTTGGTTTCCGGAAGGAGTTTAAATCTGCTGGTTGAGACTGGATCAGAATTTCAGGAAAAAGACCAGTCCCATTCAAGTGAGAATGCAGTGTGTGGTTTGAGTAGGGCTTTTTGGTTTATTGGATTTTGTTATTGAATTGGAACAGTTAAAGAGGGAATTCGTTAAATGTTATACATAGATTACTGTAGCTGTGTGGCGCCTTTATATATGTAATTGATCATTCTTGCTGTGTGTTTATATATATATGTTAACTATATTCTTCGAATAAACCTTGTTTTGATGAAGGTGTCTAGGGAGTCTGTTGAATCACAACTGAGGCGAAGGCTTTTGAAAATGAAAAATTTTGAAAAATGTTGCGCTCATCCTAGCCAAATTCAACATAAAGGTTGTAGATCAGGTGAACGCCATAATACATTTTGGAGTTGCCTAAGCCCTGGCCCATAACAGTGGGACGGGAGTCACTCACTCCCTGACAATATCCTGACACACCAGTGAGTTTCTGTTTGAATGTAGGGGTTGGATTCTTCTGCTATTGCTGCTGTTAATCATATCCAGGACTGAACCATGTTCACTCTGACAGTTGAGGTATTTTCTGTTGTTGTTAATAATCCCTGTAACTGGGCTGGGAATTTATTATTCTGGATTAATTTCAAATAAATTATCTCCCGTGAGTTTTTCAAGTCCTTGATGTCACCGAAAGGAAAAGGTAGGTTTTAAGCAGAGTGTTGAAGGAGGGGAGAGAAGTGGAGGGGGTCAAGGGAGGGAATTCCAGAGTTTAGGAACCTGGCAGCAGAAGACTGAAAGAGAATCAGCCCTGAATTATGGGGGAGTCGAGTCTCTGGAGGGGGGACTTGAACCCTTCAGCCTCAGAGGCGAGAGTATGAGATTGACTGAGCCACGGTGTTCGGGGAAGTGATATGAAGCCTCAGTCTCATCCTTTCCCTATCCTTTACCCCATTCCAGGAACAGCAAATCGAGCTGAGAAACTGGGCAGTAACTAAAAGGGATAAAGACAAAGGTTACAAAAATAATCCTCTTCCAAAGCGAACAGTTGTAATTGTGGAACTCACTACCACGGGTAGTGGATGAGGTGGATAGTATTGATGTATATCAAGGGTGGCTGGATGAACAGATGAAGGAGAAGAGAAGGATAAGAGTGGTGAGAATGTGGAGCTCGCTGCCACACAGAGTGTTTGAGGTGAACAATACAGGTGTATGTAAGGGGAAGCTGGGTAAACACATGAGGAAGAAAGCTGGAGCTTGATGAAGTAAAGTGGAGGAGTCTCGTGTACAGTATAAATAACAGGGACTGAATGGCCTGGTTCGGGTGCTGTACATTGTGAGCGAAGAACTTGCATCACAGAAGATTCCCACCTCTTCAGCCAATGAAATACTTATTAAAAAAACGTTTTGGCATTTGATGTGTTAAAAACTTTGTTTGAGATGCGGTGTTTTAACATGGAAAACATGCTCAAGTTTAGGGTGGGGATCTTAATGTTGAAACAGCGCCACGCTTATAAATGTAAAAATAGCGAGGATCAGAGGGGAGGGGCTAAAGATCAGGAAATAGCCAAGTTAAAACCTGCCCAGAATGCAGCAGAATGGGCTGAGCAAGCTGATACTGAGCTGAAAGGGACCAGGGTCTGGACAGACTCTGAACTAAAGAGGTTTGTGTACACACAGATATTGATCTGAAGCACTTTTTGTATTCACAGACCCTGAAGCAGATAATTCCAAGTCGTCCTAAGGGAATTTCAGGTGGTGCTGTTCCCATGTGTTTGCTGCCCTTGTCCTTCATGACAGTCAAGGTTATGGGTTGGGAAGGTGATGTTGAAGGAGGCCTGGTGAGCTCATAGATGATAGAATTTACAGTGCAAAAGGAGGCCATTCAGCCCTTCGAGTCTAAACCGGATCTTGGAAAGAACACCCCACTTAAGCCCATGCCCCCACCCTATCCCCATAACCCAGTAACCCCACCTAACCTTTTTGGACACTAAGGACAATTTACTTTGACCAATCCACCGAACCTGCACATCTTTGGATTGTGGAGGAAACCAGAGCACCCGGAGGAAACCCACGCAGACACGGGGAGAATGTGCCGACTCTGCACAAACAATGACCCAAGCCTGGAATCGAACCTGGGACCCTGGAGCTGTGAAGCAACTGTGCTAACCACTGTGCTACCGTGCTGCCCTTACCACTATGCTGCCCGAACCACTGTGCTACCGTGCTGCCCCTATTACTGTGCTAACATCCTGCCCTATCACTGTGCTACAGTGAAATATCTTGTAGATGGTACACACACTGCCACCATTGTGCTCAGGATGTCAAGAGAGTCACTGTTTCAGATGGTGAATGGGGTACTGAACAAGCAGATGCTTTGTCCTGTATAAAACATGATGTGGAGATGCCAGCGTTGGACAGGGGTGGCATAGTGAGAAGTCTCACAACACCAAGATAAAGTCCAACAGCTTTATTTAAAATCACAAGCTTTTGGAGCACTTCACCTGATGAAGGAGCAGTGCTCCGAAAACTTTTGATTTCAAATAAACCTGTTGGACTTTAACCTGGTGTTGTGAGACTTCTTACTGTATAAAACAGACTCCATAATTTGAATAAGACTGGCTGATAATTAATAATTGTTGTCGGAAAGGACTGTGACCGAGAAAACATAACCAATTTAGTCCACTTGAAAAAAAATCTGCTCTTCAAAGATATATTGGAAGAAATCCCATTTGATGTTTGTAGTTGAATTTATTGCCTCAGCAGCTCACTCAGATACCGGATTGGGAAAGGCATTGATTGGGCAATATTGGAAACAATGATCTGAAATGTTCTGTGAGTGAAACATTTTCTCTTGAACCCGGAATGGACAATGTCAGAGTTAAAGGCAATACCAGGCTAATGGGTGGGCTCGGCTGGTCTGTGTGAATTAGATGGTTGATCAGACTGTTCATGAACAGGTACTTGGTATTTGGGAGTAGTCGAGGAGTTCAAGTGGCTGTCTTCAATAAAGCATTAATTGCATTTGGACAGCACATTAAAAAAAAAAAATTAGAGTACCTAATTATTTTTTTCCAATTGAGGGGCAATTTAATGTGGCCAATTCACCTAACCGGCATATCTTTGGATTGCGGGGGTGAACCCACGCAGACACAGGGAGATTATGCAAACTCCACACAGTCAACTTGGGCTGGGGTCGAACCAAGCTCCTCAGCGCTGTAGGCAGCAGTGTTAACCACTGTGCCACCGTGCCGCCCTATTGGTCAGCACATTTGACTTAATAAAAAAATGCCAAGGATTTTCCAGGAACATTGTAAAACAAAGTTTCACGAAGGTTGTCGAAGATCATGATGTGACACAAAATACTGCTCTCAGAAATTCTACATCTCATTCCCCCACATATTCTCTCCTTCCTATTCATTTCAACGCTAACTCATTCCACTATCCTCCTGCTTTTCCCCAAAATCTCCTCCCCTGAAGGCGCTGACACTCGAGTTCAGTTTCACACTAAACTATTGCCCTCCCCAATATTTCACCCACGTGTCTAACCTTTACATATTAAGTTAACAAACTGTTTTGTTAAGGGGCGCCACAATCAAATCCACTGACTACCCATATGTACTGTGTGTCAGGGTGGAGTCATCCCCCCCCCCCCCCCCCCCCCCGGCCACACACCACACACACACACACATTTCATCCCATGCCAAGGAGTTTGGAGACTGGAAACAGGATGGGTAATGGCGGTTACAGCTCCCATAGCCCACCGCGGGGACGAAACCGGTCTATTCGCCGCGCGGGCGGCCCGGACTGCCCATGTCCATGGGAGCGATGGGGAGCTGCGCATGTGCAGAAAGATCCCATCTCCTGACCATTCAGCTGAGGTGTTGACCAATGGGAATAGTTGGAGGACCGGAAGGTCTCTGGTTCTGAAGGAAAAGGAAGTGATTCCAGTGTGCAGATTCTGGAAAGGTTGGGCCAGGTCTCTCAGTAAGTTCACGGATTGTGTGAAAATTGGTGGTGGTAAATAGTGAGTAGGCTAGCCTTTGGTTACAGGAGGATAATAATAATCTATTATTGACAAAAGTAACCCTGCAGCGTCCATCCAATCCAGAAAGTTCCAGATCATGATCAATCACAACCCCGTATATTTTAACCAACTGGAACAATCCGATACATCAAACACAATTTTAGTCCTGTTACATATTTCCGATAGGCTAGCAGCCTGCATGAAGATTTTCATCTCTCTGTGATGAGTGAGCAGTGAGCAGGGATCTGTCAATCAGCCTGAATCAGCACCTTCTGGAGAATTGGGAGGGTGAATATTAGATACAGCAGAGTGAGAGTGGAGGGGGTGTGTGTGGGATGTAGATTTACAGATTTGGGGAAATGAGAGAGGACCATCGAAACCAGAAAAGTTCTGAATTCCGATCCTGTACTGACAGTGATGTCTTTTGTAAACTCCTTTTACAGGATATCAGAAGAGGAAGAATTACAGACAGAAATCTCAAACCAAACCTCACGTCTCGATTTGACTGATTCACTCAATTCACCGGGACTTGAATATCTTCGGCCTTTGAATTGAGAAGGAAAAAGATTTGTCTATTCTTTCTGCTTCAGATGGATTTAACCATCAGTGTGATTGGAAAATCATCGAGACACGCATACCTGAGGGAGAGTGTTCCAGAGTACTGACTGAAAAGAGCGTTAACCAGTTACACAGCCTGAAAAAAACAGCGGGGAGTGACCATACCCGAGTTCGGTGGGAGCCTTCAACTGATCGTCCAACCTGGAGAGACACAAGGACACCAGCACCATGGAGAAACCTTGGAAATGTGGGAACTGTGGGAAGGGATTCAGATTCCCATCAGCACTGGAAACTCATCGACGCATTCACACTGGGGAGAGGCCGTTCACCTGCTCTCAGTGTGAGAAGGGATTTGCTAAGTTATCTAATCTGAAGAAGCACCAGCCAGTCCACGTCGGGGAGAAGCCATTCACCTGCTCCACGTGTGGGAAGGGGTTCAGTACTTCTTCCAGACTGCTGACACACCAACTAGTTCACACTAGGGAGAGACCGTTCAGCTGCTCTCACTGCACAAAGATGTTTCGAATCTCATCCCATCTGCTGACACACCAGCTCCTGCACACCGGAGAGAGGCCGTTCACCTGCTCTCAGTGTGGAAAGGGATTCACTCAAATAAGCAACCTACAGGCACACCAGCGAGTTCACACTGGGGAGAGGCCGTTCACCTGCTCTGACTGTGGGAAGGGATTCACTCGGTTATCCCACCTGCAGAGACACCAGCGAGTTCACACTGGGGCGAGGCCATTCACCTGCTCTGACTGTGGGACAGAATTCACTTGGTTATCCCACCTACAGACACACCAGCGAATTCACACTGGGGAGAGGCCGTTCATTTGCTCTGACTGTGGAAAGAGATTCACTCAGCTACCCAATCTGCAGGCACACCAGCGAATTCACACTGGGGAGAGGCCATTCACCTGCTCTGAATGTGGGAAGGGATTCACTCTCTTAGCCACGTTGCAGGCACACCAGCGAGTTCACACAGGGGAGAGGCCATTCACCTGCACCGTGTGTGAGAAGGGATTCACTCGGTCAACACTTCTGCTGAGACACCAGCAAGTTCACGAGTGAAGAGAGGGGTTGGATTATGCTGTTATTACTGCTGTTAATCACATCCAGGACTGAACCATGTTCATTCTGACACTTGGTGAAGTGGGAGGGTCGGAGAGTTTCTTTCTGCTGGATTGGCCGATCTCACAACTTTGCTTCCAGTGGGTTGATGCTCTTTGAGCCTGGGAGAGCGCATTTCCACTGAATTGATCCACAAAAATTGATGAAGGACATTTATTTTATCCTGAATAATAATAGTGTTTTCCCCCCATTACAGGTAGATCTAAAATAAATACAGAAAGAACTGGAAAAACGCAGCAGGTCTGGCAGCATCTGTGAGAGAGAAACAGAGTTAACGTTTCACGTCCAATGTAACTCTACTTCAGAACTAAAGAGAGGGAGAAATGTGATGGGTTTGATGCTGGTGAGAAAGGGGGAGGGTCAGGGAGAACAAAAGGGAAAGTCAGGGATTGGTGAGATTAAATGACAAAAATGTCCTGGAATGACTTCCAGTGGAGGCCATGAATTTATCGGCTGCACACAAGGTGGCTGCATCTTGGAAGCTTGGATTTCTGGCCCTTTCTGCCCAGTTAATGGCGACTTAGTTTGTATAAAGTGCAGAATAAGTGGAGGGAAGTGGTTTCTCCTCCAAAGTGGAATATCAGCAGGTTACAACACCCGGCAAAAGTTGAGTAAAGCCTTGGCTTGAGATGGAGGATCTGTGTGGTGCAGCAACTGAGAGTATGGTGGAGTTGGAGGATGTTTCGGCAGCAACGGAAAGAGATGCAAGAGAACTGGTCCAGGGTGATTGAGGAAGCAGTAGCCCCTCTTCGTGGGACTTTGGAGTGGGTTGTGGAGCGCCTGGAGTCAGAAGGTGCAATGATCCGAGAGGTGGAAAGGATGGTGTTGGATCACAGTGATCAGATTGTGTTGCTGGAGGCAGAGATAGTGATGCTGGGAGAGGCCTGCAAGGTGCTGAGGGCGAAGGTGGACGACCAGGAGAATCAGTCCAGGCGACAGAATCTGTGAATTGTAGGTCTGAGGAAGGGGTGGAGGGAACGAGTGCCACGGGCTATGTATTGAAAATGTTCACGAAGCTGGTTGAGAAGGGGGTCTGCGATAAGGCCCCGGAGGTGGATCGGGCTTCCCAATCATTACAACGGAGGCTGAGAGCTGGTGAGCCACCGTGGGCAGTGATCGGCCGGATGCACAAGTTCCAGGAGAAGGAGAGGATTCTGAGGTTGGTGAAGTCAATGTGAGACTGTAGCTGGGAGGGGAATCTGATCCGGATCTACCAGGACATTGGGGCTGACCTGGCCAAATGGCAGGCGGGTTTTAACAGAGCTCAGGTGGCGCTCTTTTGACCAAGCTCCGGTTTGGGGTGTTGTACCCGGACAAACTCTGGGTGACTTTCGCAAGGGCAAACGGCATTATTTTATGATGCCAGAGGAAGCGGATGACTTTGTCAAGGAGCTTGGGTTGGGGGAGGACTAATGGTGGGATCGTTCTGTCTCGACGTGTATATACAAGTTTTGTAAATGTTATGTTGTTTTGTGCATGTTATGACTCAAGCTCGTATGGGTGGGTTCTTCCCGGAGGTTGAGGACAGATGTGAGAGGTACAGGAGGGGGCCTGTCAATCATGTTCACATGTTTTGGGTGTGCCCGAAGTTGGGGGATTCTGGCCATTGATTTCCGAGACCCTGCCGGAAGTGTGGGGGTGACGATGGAGCCGTGCTCTTTGGTGGGGCTTTCTGGTGTTTCAGATCTGCCAGAGCTGCTGGAGGGGAAGTGGGTCTTCACCACTCTGATTGCCCAGTGGCGAATCTCACTGGGTTGGAGGTCGGTCGCCCCACCGAAGGTATTCGCATGGTTGGGGGATTTGGCGGAATTTCTACAGTTGGAGAAGACTAAGTACGTTCTCCGAGGGTAAAGAGGGTTCTACGTAAGATGGAGGGTCTTTCTGTCTCTATTTGAGGATCTGTTTGTCGCCGGGGTTGGGGGGGGGGGGGCAGCAGTTGGGAAAGGAATGTTGGGGTAGTTTAGGGAAGAAAAGGGGGAAAATGACAAACTGTTTGAAAGCCAATGGTATTCGGTTGTTTGTATAATTGATTGTGTTTGGAATAAAATACATATATTAAAAACGCGAACTAAAAGTCGAATGATCTTGTCCATTGTTGGTAGAAAAAACCCATCTGGTTTACTAATTCCCTTTAGGGAAGGAATCTGCCTCCTTACCTGGTCTAGACTACGTGTGACTCCAGATCCACAGCAATGTGGTTGACTCTGAAATGGCCCAGCACAAAGCTGTAAGAATCCGCAAGGATGTTTATTCCATAGAATGGAATTCTACAGTCCCAGAAGGGGACCATTCGGCCCATCGAGTCTGCACCAACCGTACCCAGAGCAGCTACCTCAGTCTATTCCCCCGCCATATCCCCATAAACCCACTTAACCTGTATATCTTTGAACTGTGAGAGGACTCCAGAGCGATGGAGGAAACCCATGCAAACACGGGGAGAATGTGCAAACTCCACACAGACAGTCACCCAAGGCTGGAATTGAATCCAGGTCCCTGGCACTGCGAGGCAGGAATGGTATTATGAATGAAACCGGACTATTTGCATGCCAGACATCAAAAGCAGCAATCAATAGACAGAGCTAAATGATCCAACAACCAATCGATCAGATTTGAGCTCTGCAGTCCTGCAAGTAACTTTGAGCCACACAAATGCCAGGCAATGACCACCTCCCTCATGAGAGAATCTAACCACCTCCCCATGACATTCAATGGCATTACCATTGCTAAATACCCCACTATCAACATCTTGGGGGTTACCATTGACCAGAAACTGAACTGGACGAGCCATATAAATACTGTGGCTACAAGAGTGGGTCAGAGGCTGGGAATCCTGCTGTGAGTCACTCACCTCCTCATTCCTGAAAGCCTGTCCATTATCTCGAGTTCAGGAGTGTGATGGATCACTCTCCAGTTACCTGGCTGAGTGCATCTCCAAAATTAAATAAGGTCGGCACCTTCCAAGACAATGCAGCTTGTTTCACTGGCACCCACCCACAAACATTCACTCCCTCCACCACCCAAGGCACAGGAGCAGAAGTGTGTGTACCATCTAGAAGATGCACAGCAGGAACTCACCAAGGCTCCTCAGGCAGTACCTTCCAAACCCATGACCACTACCATATAGGACAAGGACAGCAGACACATGGGAACAGCACCATGTGGATGTTCCTCTCCAAGCCACACACCATCCTGATCTGCAAATATATTGCTGTTCCTTCAGTCGCTAATAGCACAGTGGATATACCAACATCACATGGACTGCAGTGGTTCAAGAAGGCAGCTCACCACTACCTTCTCTAAGGAAACTAGGGATGTTCAATAAATGCTGGGTCTAGCCAGCAAGGCCCACATCCTGTAACTATATGTATTTTTTAATTTAAAAATTCAGTTGGGCCAATAATGGACTTGGGAGAAATAATACAAGTAAGAAGTGCTCACAAGTTGAACGGGGGTAAAGAGAGAGTTGGAGAATCTTTTACGTCCATGTTTCATCTACTCCTTGAAACATCTGTCCCACTGTACCAGTAACCAAGAACTCACAGCGCTCCTTCAGGAGACGAAAAGATCGAGTAGATGTTACCCCAGGTGGAGCCAGAACAGTACTGGAAAATAACGGAGTGAAATTGAGTGAGGGGTCAGAGAGAGAGTTCTCCTCTCCCTCAAGGTGTGGAGTGTAAGAATCCTGGGGGACTCCCTGCTTCGGGTTTTCTTGCTAATTAGTGAACATTAAATTAAATTCTACGACTGGCTGTGGATTTATTTTGAATTTGATTGTTCCACTCCTGTTTTTATTCCTGTTGAGATTACGCTCTGGGTAAGGATGGTTGACAGGTGACAGGATGGGAAATTGTGGTTTGGGTCTTCGCTGACCAAATGTTTTATTGATCCGAAAGGTGTAAAAGGGACCAAACTCCAGCAGAAATCGAACAGAGCTGAGAACAGACAACTTGCTGTGTGGGAACAGGGAGATAAACAGATCCCAGAGGACAGAGAAAACAAGAATGCCTGGAATCCTAGACAACACCCCGAGTGTCAAGGCCATCATGTTTTCACTGCTTGACATGGGAATGCTGACTCCCTGTACTGGGGACGGAGCGTGGGGAAGACAATTGTTTGCGAGTTTGATGTGGCTTGAGCGGGTACAGATGGTTCAATGGCAGGTTTTGTAATTGGTCCGTTCAAATGTTAGCTCAGCAATGATTGGGTTAAATCAGTCTCCACAGACTTTGTGATGTAATAAAGTATAAGAAGGGATTCCCCGAGCACAGAGATTTGTTGCGGTTTTACATATTCCACTGACTGGGACCATGGCATCTGGGGCAGAGCAGGGAGCATTTACCTGGAGATGGTGCTTCTACCCAGAGTATAATGGTAATGCTGCTGCACTTTGATACAACTGCTCAGACATTAGCATGTGTCAGCTACTGAATAAAATCTAACCGCTGTCCCCAATAAGGGTTATCACTGTGAATCATTCCCGAATTTGGGAAAGAGGGATAAAGGCTGTATTGACTCCCGGAAGCCCATTGTCTAACATCGCTGTGTCAAAAATAAAATCTCATCTGTCCCTCTGGCTCCTTTGTCAATTACCTTGGAGGGACTCACTTTCTGTTAAAAGAGTCTGTCAGGGACGGCATGGTGATGCAGTGGTTAGCACTGCTGCCTCATGGCGCTGAGGACCCGGATTCGATCTCAGCCCCAGGTCACTGTCTTTGTGGAGTTTGCACATTCTCCCAGTGTCTGCATGGGTCTCACCCCCACAACCCAAAGATGTGCAGGGTAGGTGGATTGGCTCTGCTAAATTGCCCCTTAATTGGATAAAACATAATTCGGTACTCTAAATTTATTTTTAATAAGAGCCTGTCAACCCCTCTCACCCACTTTCCCAAAAGTGCATCAATCTAATCATGAAAAGTCTCAAAAATCAACATTTTTATAACAAATGTTAATTAATGAAACAAACAATGTGAGAAAGACAAAATGACTTGAGGATCAAAGACAACCAGAGTAAAGAATGTTCACAATGTTCAGGATCCAAATTGTTTCTCTTTGGTTCCTCTGTACCCTGTTCCCGTGACTCCCTGCTTTGGACATGAGAACTGAACCCTGTGGGTCACGATACCAAAGCCCCCCCCCCACATTGTCCCAAACCTTGTGCCCTGATTGGTAGAGCCCCATTTCCAGTCCATCCTCCAGCGCCTTCCTGTCTCTCTGCTGGTGAGGTGCCCATGGTAATGTGATAGGAGGATGTATTCGATCTATAATCAATAGGGAGTGTGTGGGGAACAGTGATTTATAGTTTGAGAGGGAAAAGTATGTTCTCTGATGACTAGAATTGTCAGTTCTGGATTTCTACCCTTTACTTACAGCGATGTCCTTTGTAATCACCTTTCCCAGGCGATGAGCAGAGAGGTTTTGCAGACAGGAAACACAAACCAAACATCCCTATTCTGAGCTGTGTCATAGAGGAATCATGGAATTTACAGTGCAGAAGGAGGCCATTTGGCCCATTGAGTCTGCACCGGCTCTTTGAAAGAGCACCCTACTTAAGCCCATGCCTCTACCCTACCCCTTTTACCCAGTAACCCCAGCTAATCTTTTTTGAACACTAAGAGCAATTTATCATGACCAATCCATCTGACCTGTACATCTTTGGACTGGGAGGAAACCGGAGCACCCGGTGGAAACCCACGCAGACACGGGGAGAAAGTGCAGACTCCTCACAGAGAGTGACTCAAGCCGGGAATTGAACCTGGGACCCTGGAGCTGAGAAGCAACTGTGCTAACCACTGTGCTACCGTCCTTTTAGATTGGACACTATACTAGTCAGTAACAAAAATATGTAATTAAATTGAGTTCAGACAGAGATCTGCATGAACTGACACCACTTTGTTGACAGATTAACAGAGTAATCACTATACTTGAATCAATGTTATTCACTTTTGGAATTAAATGAATTAAGGGTCAGATTAACCATATCACCCCCAGTATCAGATAGGTCTGTTTTTTACAGAACAGGGTTAAACCCAGTGTCCAATATTAGAGGTCTCTGTGGCTGTTGGATGCCTGGTTTCACTGTACAGCTGACAAGCCCACAGCTTCAGTGAACTCGTCTACCCAGGGTCTGTTTCTAAACCCTCATCACAGCATATTACCTGCTTAGCTATTTATATATGGTCAGACAGCGAACAAATAGCTCAACCAGAAACTATGGTTCTTCTTTCTACTGATTCCAGCTCCTACAAGGAGTGACAGCATCTCCAGCCCTCAGCTCTGTTGCTGGGCTGTCATTGACATGAGCAATGGAGAGACAGAAGTTGCCTGAGGCTCAATGGGAAGTTGAAACTTGTAGCTCTAAATCAACTGTGTAAGATTTCTGAACAGATCAGTAACTTTAAATGATAAATTCTAAACCCAGTGAACAAATTAAAGAGTCATAAGGCAAAAACTTCAGATTTTATAACTTTTACTGCAAAAAACTAGAAGCAACAGTGCCTAAACACTGTTTTTATTAGGAATGTATCTCTTAAACTATAAATAGACTTTGCCCTTTTACTTTTTTTGAAATTTTAGAGTACCCAATTTATTTTTTCCAATTAAGGGGCAATTTAGCAATACCAGTTTACCTACCCTGCACATCTTTGGGTTGTGGGGGTGAAACCCACGCAAACACGGGGAGAATGTGCAAACTCCATACGGACAGTGACCCAGAGCCGGGATCAAACCTGGGACCTCGGCGCCATCAGGCAGCAGCACTAACCACTGTGCCACCATGCTGCCACTTTGCCCCTTTACTTTAATGGGGTAATGCCCGCATTGGACTGGAGTGAGCACAGTAAGAAGTCTTACAGCACCAGGTTAAAGTCCAACAGGTTTGTTTCGAATCACTAGCTTTCGGACAGCTCCTTCCTCAGGTGAATGAAGAGGTGGGTTCCAGAAACATACATAGACAAAGTCAATGATACAAGACGATACTTTTGAATGCGAGTCTTTGCAGGTAATTAAGTATTTACAGGTCCAGACGGAGTGACTGGAGAGAGGGATAATCACAGGTTAAAGAGGTGCGAATTGTCTCAATCCAGGACAGTTGGTAGAATTTTGCAAGCCCAGGCCAGATGGTGGTGGGGGGGGGGGGGGTGAATGTAATGTGACATGAATCCAAGGTCCCGGTCAAGGCCGTACTCGTGTGTGGAACTTGGCTAAAAGTTCCTGCTTGGCGATTCTGCATATACGCGCGTCCTGAAGGCTGCCTTGGAGAGGCTACTCCCAATTAATAATAATAATAATCTGCATTTTTGTCACAAGTAGGCTTACATTAACACCACAATGAGGCAGCACGGTGATACAGTGGTTAGCACTGCCGCCTCATGGCGCCGAGGTACCAGGTTCGATCCCGGATCTGGGTCACTGTCCGTGCGGAGTTTGCAGTCTCCCCGGTTTGAGTGGGTTCGCCCCCTCAACCCAAAGATGTGCAGCCTAGGTGGATTGGCCACGCTAAATTGCCCCTGAATTGGAAAAAATGAATTGGGTACTTTAAATTTTAAAAAACCACACAGCAATGAAGTTACTGTGAAACTCCCCATGTCGCCACATTCTGGCGCCTGTTAGGGTACACTGAAGGAGAATTTAGAATGTTCAATTCACCTAACAGCACGTCTTTCAGGCATTTTAGAACGAGAGGTAATAGTCTTAGGATAAGATGGGCAGCATGGTAGCACAGTGGTGATCACAGTTGCTTCACAGCTCCAGGGTCCCAGGTTCGATTCCGGCTTGGGTCACTGGCTGTGTGGAGTCTGTATGTTCTCCCTGTGTCTTCGTAGGCTTTGTACGGGTGGCCTGGTTTCCTCCCACAGTCCAAAGATGTGCAGGTTACGTGGATTGGGCATGTAAAAGGTAGATTGGCCATGATAAATTGCCCTTAGTGTCCAAAAAGGTTAGGTGGGTTTACTGGGTTACAGGGATGGGGTGGAGGCATGGGCTAGGGTGGGGTGCTCTTTCCAGGGGCTGGTGCAGACTCGATGGGCTGAATGCCCTCCTTCTGCACTGTAAATTCTATGATTCCACCGGGTGCTTCAGTTTCCTCCCACAAGCCCCGAAGGACATGCTGTTAGATAATTTGGACTTTCTGAATTCTCCGTGTGCCCAACAGGCGCCAAAATGTGGCGAGTTGGGCTTTTCAGAGTAACTTCATTGCAGTGTTAATGTAAGCCTACTTGTGACAATAAATATTATTTTTAAAAAGTGGTAGCAAATTCCAAAGAGTTGAGGAGAAGCTTCTTCTCCCAAAGGGCTGTGAATCTGTGCAATTCACTACCCCAGAGTGCGGTGGAGCTGGGACAGTAATTTTAGGGAGGAGTTCGACAGATTTTTAATCGGGGTTGAAGGGTTATACTCGATGGGCCAAATGGCCTCATTCTGCTCCTATATCTTATGAATTTATGAAAGGGGGAGACATTGATTTCCTCCCAGATGTTGCCCAGAGGAGAATGTTTTAGTCTGAAACTTATTGTCCAACCTCCACATTATGACATCGCAAAGGAACTCGGCCTCTAAATCAACCAATAGGAATGAGTCCGCTCTGGGGTGACGTCACTTGCCAGCGCGCAGACGCGGGAGCCCCGCCCCATCCATTGTTCCCCATCCCCCACATATCCTCGAGACAAGGTTCCCAGGCAAACGGCTGACAGTTCCGACCGTCGATGGTTTCCACAGCCCCTCACCCGGGTCTGCGCATTTCTAAGGGAAGGGGAAACTGCGCATGTGTAGGGGAGCTCACTTCTGCTGACCTTCCTGCTGAGGTGTTGACCAATTGGAAGATTGGAGGACCGGAAGGATTCTGCTCCTCCACCAATCACAGCTCCCCCATTGTCTCAATGCGGAAGCTGGACATGGTGTTTTCTGCCGAGCAAAGCTGTTGTTCCCCCAACGCTGAATGAGCTTGAGCTGCACACAGACTCTTGTCTCCAACATCTGTTAGGATAACACTTTCTTTTCTCCCTCTTTCCATTTCTTGTCTCATTCTGACCTTCAACTGGTGACTTGCAGCAACTAAAGGGAAAGGAAGTGAATCCAGGGAGGGTGCAGACTCTGCAAAGCTTGGCCCAGGTCTCTCTCTCTCTCTTAAAGACATTGACATCCTTTGCTCCCTCAGCTTGACACATTTATTTGTCTGGCTAAAATGATGATCTCTTTCCTAATGTTCACATTTAAAGGGCTAGTTTCCCCAGGAGATGGCTGACATGAAAGGGAACAGTAAACAGGACAAATCAAACCCAACCAATTACTTCCCTGTCGGAATACACTCCACCATCAGCAAAGTGATGAAAGGAGTCATTAACAGCGCTATCAAGTGGTACTTACTCAGCAAAACCTGCTCACAGACGCTCAGTTTGGGTTCCGCAGGGTCACTCAGCTCCTGACCTCATTACAGCCTTGGTTCAAACATGGTCAAAATAGGTGAGAGTGACTGCCCTTGGTATCAAGGCAGTATGAAATGAAAATCGCTTGTCACAAGTAGGCTTCAATGAAGTTACTGTGAAAAGCCCCTAGTCGCCACATTCCAGCGCCTGTTCGGGGAGGCTGGTATGGGAATTGAATCGTGCTGCTGGCCTGCTTAATCTGCTTTAAAAGCCAGCGATTTAGCCCAGTGTGCTGAACCAGCATTTGACCGAGTATGGCATCAAGGAGCCCCAGCTAAACTGGAGTCAATGATAATCGGGGAAAATTCTCCGCTGTTTGGAGTCATACCTGGCACAAGGGAAGATGGTTGTGGTGGTTGGAGGTCAATCATCTCAGCTCCAGGAGTTCCTCAGGGCGCACTCCTTGGCCCAGCCATCTTTCGCTGCTTCATCAATGACCTCCCTTTCATGATAAGGTGAGAAGTGGGGATGTTTGTGGATGACTGCACAATGTTTACCACCATTCGTGACTCCTCAGATAATGAAGCAGTCCATGTCCAAATGCAGCATGACCTGGACAGTATCCTGATGTGGGCTGATAAGTGGAAGTTACATTTATGCTACACGAGTGTCAGGCAATGACCATCTCCTACAAAGGAGGATCTAATCACCGCCCCTTGACATTCAGTGGCATTAGTATCGCTGAATCCTCCACAACCAACATCCTGAGGGTTATCATTGATCAGAAACTGAACTGGACTAGCCATATTAATGTGTTGGCCACCAGGGCAGGCCAAAGACTACAGCGAGTAATGCACCTCCTGACCCCCAAAGCCTGTCCACTATATACAAGGCACAAGTCAGGCGTGTAATAGGATAATCACCACTTGCCTGGTTGAGTGTAACTCCAATAACACTCAAGATGCTGCTCTACACCATCCAGAACAAAGCAGCCTGCTTGACTGCTCCCCATTCCACGAATATTCAAACACGCCACCACCGACGAACAGTGACAGCCGTGTATACCATCTACAATGTGCACTGCAGTAACTCACCAAGGTTCCTCAGACAGCACCTTCCAAACCCACAACCACTACTATCGAGAAGGCCAAGAGCAGCAGATACCTGGGAACCTCAGTACCTACAATTCAAGGACTGCAGCGGTTCAAGAAGGCAACTCATCACCACCTTCTGAAGGGCAACTAGGGATGGGCAATAAATGCTGGCCTCATCATCGATGTCCACACCCCGTAAAATAATTTTTAAAAATGTTATATCGGACAGATATATATCTAGTGTTATATGGAATGTATTAGATATATTATTGATGGTACAGTAATAAAATACATGTATTATTATTTCTAGTTCTGTAATATAGTACTGTAGCTACATTATCTATTTCCAGTCATACAGTTATTGCAGCACTGACGAAATCCTTTTGGAAACTCAAGTCAGTGCTGACTCTCTGCACAGCAATCCAGTCAGTCCCATTCCCCCTCGATATCCCTGTTCATCTGAAAGCTTATTTTCTTCATATTCTATTTTGAACTATTGATCATCTCAACTTCCACAACACTTGTGGGCAGTGATTTTCCGGTCATGACCACTCCATGATTAAATAAAATTCTTCCTCAGAATCTCCCCATCTCTAATCCGTAAATATACTTAGATGGAGAGTCTCTACTCTTGTACAGGTTGTAATGAGTTTAGATTTGTTGATCAGCATCAATCAGCACCTTCATAAGAATTGGGAGGGGAAGGAAGTGAATCCAGTCTGTATATTACACACATTTATCGTCCAGTAACAGAGACATATATCTGTCTGGCAGCCTCGGTGTCCAGGACAGAAAGCTTGGATCTGTCAATCAGCCTGATTCAGTGCCTTCAGGAGAATTGGGAGGGTGAATATTAGATACAGCAGAGTGAGAATGGAGAGAGAGTGTGTGGAATGGAGATTTAGAGCATTTGAGGGAAAGAGAGAAGAAAGAATGTTCGATAGAAACTAGAATTGTCTGTTCTGAGTTTCTGACCTGTACTGACAATGATGATTTTTGTAAAATATTTTTGCAGGAAGTTCGAACGCGAAGAGTTTGAGGCCGATATCTCAAACTAAATATCACGTCAAGAACTGACTGAGTCACTCAATTCTTGGGAACCGAATATCATCGACCTTGGAATCTAGAAGGCAAAACGTTTGTCTATTCTGTCTGATCAAGAGATTTTAAACATCAGTGTGTCTGGAAAAGCACTGAGACACACACACACACACCCGTGTGAGACTGTTACAGAGCACTGACTGTGGAAAGAGCTTCAACCAGTGATACAGCCTGAAAAAATACTACACCATTCACATCAGGAAGAGACTGTATACGTGTTCTGTGCGTGGACGAGGCTTCAACTGATCGTCCAACGTGGTGAGACGCAAGATCACCTGGACCATGGAGAAACCATGGAAATGTGAGGATTATGGGAAGGGATTCACAGCTCCATTCGGGCCGGAAAGGCATCAACACAGTCACACTGGAGAGAAGCCATTCACCTGCTCTGACTGTGGGAAGGAATTCACTCGGTTATCCAACCTGCAGAGACACCAGACAGTCCACACCGGGGAGAGGCCGTTCACCTGCACTGTGTGTGGGAAGGGATTTACTCAGTTATCCACCTTGAAGGTGCACCAGCGAGTTCACACTGGGGAGAGGCCTTTCACCTGCTCTGACTGTGGGAAGGGATTCACTCAGTTACCCAACCTGCAGAGACACCAGACAGTCCACACTGGGGAGAGGCCATTCATCTGCAGTGTGTGTGATGAGGGATTCACTCAGTTATCCACCCTGCAGAGACACCAGAGCGCTCACACCGGGGAGAGGCCGTTCACCTGCTCTGTGTGTGATAAGGGATTTGCTCAGTTATCCAACCTGCAGACACACCGGCGAGTTCACACTGGGGAGAGGCCATTCATCTGCTCGGTGTGTGATAAGGGATTTGCTCAGTTATCCAGCCTGCTGAGCCACAATGTCATTCACACCAATGAGAGACCCTTTAAATGCTCTGACTGTGGGAGTGGGTTTAAAAGCTGTCCGGTACTGATGATCCACCAGCGCCTTCACACTGAGGAGAGACCGTTCAGCTGCTCTCACTGCGCAAAGAGGTTTAGAACGTCATCCAACCTGATGAAACACGTGCGAGGTCACACCTACCAATGAAGCAGAATACCTGGAGGCCTTGTTCATTGTGGCCGGGGACTTTAACCAGGCCAACCTCAAGAGTGTACTGCCAAAATTCCACCAACACATCTCCTGTCCCAACAGGGGCCCCAACATCCTTGACCACTGCTACACAAACATCAAGGGCATCTCTCGATCCATCCCCCAACCGCACTTCGAAAAATCGGACCACAAGACGGTGCTCCTTCTCCCGGCATACAAGCAGAAACTTAAGCAGGAGAATCCGGTTAAGAAAGTCATGCAGTGCTGGTCCGAGGAAATGGAAGAGCTCCTACGTGACTACTTCGAGTCAGTGGACTGGTCCATATTCAAGAACTCAGCAGTCAACCTAAACGGGTATGCCAGCACCATCACAAACTTCATCAGTAAGTGTGTAGAAGATTGTGTGTCAAAGAAGGTAGTACGTATATTGCCCAACCAGAAACCATGGTTTAATCGGGAGATTCACTTCGTACTGAAGGCATTTAAGGCAGGCGACCCTGACCTATACAAGAAATCTAGGTACGACCTCCACAAAGCCAACAGGGCGTCAAGAAACAATACCAGACTAAGCTAGAATCACAGACTAATGACATGGACTCGCGTCGGTTGTGACAAGGCTTAAACAACATAATGAGCTGTAAAGCCAAGTAGAATCTTCGGCAACAGGGCACCCCTCCCCGACAAATTCAATGCATTCTATGTTCACTTCAACAGGAAACCAACAAACCTTTGTCAACTGCTCCAGCAACCTTGGACACACCCACACTCACCATCACAGCCTGCGAAGTCAGATCGGCCTTCTTGAAAGTGAACCCTCGGTAAGCGGTGGGTCCTGACGGGATCCCTGGTCATGAACCCAGATACTGTGCAGACTGGCGGATGTGTTTCCGGACATCCTCAACCTCTCCCTACTCCGTTCCGAGATTCCCACCTGCTTCAAGAAGACCACCATCCATACCGGTGCCAAAGGAGAACCAGGCAACGACTACCATCCGGTGGCCTTGACATCGATCATTATGATGTGCTTCGAGAGGTTGGCCATGAGACACATCAACTCCAGACCCCCAGAGTGCCTTGATCCACTGCAATTCGCATACCACCGCAACCGGTCCACCGCAGACGCCACTGCCATCTCCCTGGCCCTACACTCATTCCTGGAGCATCTCGACAACAAGGACCTCTATGTCAGACTTCTAGTCATTAACTACTGCTCTGCCGTCAACTCCATAATCCCAGCCAAGCTCATATCAAAACTCCAAAACCTAGATCTTGGCTCCTCCCCCTGCAACTGGATCATCAACTTCCTGAAATGAAAGTGAAAATCGCTTATTGTCACAAGTAGGCTTCAAATGAAGTTACTGTGAAAAGCCCCTAGTCGCCACATTCCGGCACCTGTTCGGGGAGGCTGGTACGGGAATTGAACAGTGCTGCTGGCCTGCCTTTGTCTGCTTTAAAAGCCAGCTATTTAGCCCAGTGTGCTAAACCAGCCCCTGACAGGAATCAGTAAGGATAAACAACAATGCCTCCTCCTTTGCGATAGTCGTCAATAGTAGGGCTCCACAAGGCTGCATACTTAGCTCCCTACTATACTCGCTGTACACACACCACTGTGTGGCAAAATTTGACTCCACCTCCATGTTTGTCGATGACACGGCTGCAGTGGGTCGGATCTCAAACAACAATGAGTCAGAGTACGGGAGGGAGATAGAGCATGGTGTAACTACAACAATCTCCCCAGCAATGTCAGCAAAACTAAGGAGCTAGTCATTTCCTTCAGGAAGCAAAATATCGTACACACCCCTGTTTGCCTCAATGGTGCCGAGGGGGAGATGGTTGCCAACTTCAAATTGCTAGGTGTGCAAATCACCAACAATCTGTCCTGGTCCACCAACATCAACACTACGACCAAGAAAGCACAACAGCGCCTATACTTCCTCAGGAAACTCAGGAAATTCAGCATGTCTACATGGACTCTTACCAATTATTACAGGTGCACCATAAAAAGTATCCTATCTGGCTGCAGCACAGCTTGGTATGGCAACTGCTCGGCCCAAGACCGTAAGAAACTACAGAGAGTCGTGAATACAACCCAGTCCATCACACAAACCTGCCTCCTATCCATTGACTCTGTCATGACTGATATGTTCCCAGTGCCCCGTTCTATCCCTGCAGCACTGCAGTTTAGTTCCCTCAAATGCCGATCCAATTCCCGTTTGAAATCTTCCATTGTCTTCATTTCCACACAACACCTTCCCCTCACAGGCAGTGAGTTCCAGGTCATTACCATTCGCCACATCAAAATATTCCCCGCCCCTCCAACCCGATTTTCAAATTTGCTGATGAGATCGCCACAGTGGGTCGGATCTCAAACAATGACGAGACAGAGTACAGGAATGATACAGAGAATCTGGTGAACTGGTGCGACGACAATAATCTCTCCCTCAATGTGAACAAAACAAAGGAGATTGTCATTGACTTCAGGAAGCGTAGTGGAGAACATGCCCCTGTCTACATCAATGGGAATGAAGTAGAAAGGGTCGAGAGCTTCAAGTTTTTAGGTGTCCAGAAAACCAACAACCTGTCCTGGTCCCCCCCATGCTGACACTACAGTTAAGAAAGCCCACCAACAACTCTACTTTCTCAGAAGACTAAGGAAATTTGGCATGTCACCAACCTCTCTCACCAACCTCTACAGATGCACCATAGAAAGCATTCTTTCTGGTTGTATCACTGCTTGGTAATGAACCTGCTCTGCCCAAGACCGCAGGAAACTACAAAAGGTCATGAATGCAGCCCAATCCGTCACGCAAACCAGCCTCCCATCCATTGACTCTGTCTACTATTCCCACTGCCTCGGAAAGGCAGCCAGCATAATTAGGAACCCCACTCACTCCAGACATACTCTCTTCCACCTTCTTCCGTTAGGAAAAAGATACAAAAGTTTGAGGTCACGTACCAACCAACTCAGGAACAGCTTTTTGCCGACTGCCATCAGTCTTTTGAATGGACCTTCCTCGTATTAAGTTGATCTTTTCTCTACACCCTAGCTATAGCTGTAACATTATATTCTGCAGTCTCTCCTTCCTTCCCTGTGTACGGTATGGATTGTCTGTAAAGCATGCAAGAAACAATACTTTTTACTGTATACCAATACATGTGACAATAAATCAAATCAAATAAACCTGTCATATTCTTGTCCACCTCTCTCAAATCTCCCCTCAACCTCCTTTGCTCCAAGGTGAACAATCCCAGCCTGACATGAACAAACAAACAGAATAGGTTAATACCTGGGATCAGACGGGAATGTTTAATTTCTGTATGAAACATACTGGGAATATTGTCCTGGACAATAAATGATTGGAATATTTACCTTGGGTGTGGGTGAATGGAATATATCAATCTGGTATCCTCCTACGTTCTAGTGAAAGTCTGGAATGTGTAGACGGGATGAATAAGTTGATCACTTTCTCTTGGAAATATTGACATGCTTTTTAAAAAAAAATAGAGGACCCAATTATTTTTTCCCAATAAAGGGGTAATTTAGCATGGCCAATCTACCTGCCCAGCACATCCTTTGGGTTGTGGGGGTGAGACCGACGCAGACACGGGGAGAATGTGCAAACTCCTCACAGACAGTGACCTGGGGTCGGGATCGAACCCGGGTCCTCGGCGTCTTAAGGTAGCAGTGCTGACCACCGTGCCACCCAGATATATTTACACCCTGGCCCATGAACTTAATTTTAAAGAAATCCACATTTGAAAGCCCAGATACTACAAGAAATATCAGCACCATAACAGGGCAGATAAGAAAGACACACTCTCTTTGATCTTTTCATCAGAGCATCTGAGAGTTAAGAATATGTGACATGATTTTGGGATACCGGTGAGGATAACCCCCTCATTCCAGGAACCGAGGGAGTCAACCTTCTCTGAACTGCTTACAATGCATTAATCTCATTTCTGAAATAAGGAGACCCAAACTGTACACAGTGCTCTAACCAAAGCCCTGTACAACTGTAGCAAATCATAGCTACATTTATATCCCAGTCCCTTTGCAACAAATGACAATATTCCATTTGCCTTCCAAATCCCTTGCTGTACCTGCAAACTAATTTATTGTGGTTCCTGTACCAGGACACCCAGAAATCTCTGTCCCTCATGCTTCAGCAATCTCTCCCTATTTAAATAATGTTCTGTTTTATTTAACCCTTTCTGCCAAAGTGGACACATTCACATTTTCCCACGTTATGCTCCGTCTGTCAATTTGTTCCCACTCACTTAACCTATTTGTGGTCTTTTGCAGACTCCTTAAGTTCACTTCACAAATTACTTTCCAACCAAACTTTGTGCCATCATCAAATTTAGCCCCCATACATTCAATCCCATCATCCAACTCATTCATATAGATTGTAAAATTGTTGAGGGCCCAGCACTGATCCTTGTGACATTCCACTTGTTGCATCTTACCAACCCAAACGTAACCCATTTATACCTACTCTCTGCTTCCTGTTAGCTAACCAACCTTCTAACCATGCTGATATGTTGCCCCCCCCCACCCCCCCATCCTTAGCTCTTAATATGTGTAATAACCTTTGATGTGACATCCTGGGGAATATTTTCTGGAAACCTAGATAAACAGGTTCCCCTTTATTGACATCCCTTGTTACTTCCTGAAAAAGACTCTATAAATTAGTCAATCCCGATTGACTCTCTGAACCACATTTTCAAACATTGTGTCAAAAGAAAAATAAAATCTCCTCTCACCCTCTGGCTCCTTTGCAATTAGCTTAAGAGAGACTCACTTTCAGTTAAAGAGCCTGTCAACCTCTTTCACCCACTTTCCCCAAAGTGAATGAAGTTAAGCAGAAAAATACCACCAAAAATCAAATATTTTCAATGAACCAAGTTTATTAATGAAATAGAACATGGTTTTAAATAATATCGGAACATTACTTGTGGATCAAAGACAACCAGAGTAAAGAGTAACCATGAAAGGATGTTTACAATATTCAGGACCCAAATGTTTCTCTTTGGTTCCTCTGTAGCCTGTTCCTCTGACTCCCCACTTTGGACACATGCACTGAACCCTGGGTTCAAGACACCATCAGCCCTGATCATCCCCATCCCTTGATTTCCCAGTCAGTCCTCTATTAGTGTGACACCCATGGCAGATTCCCAACTGGGGCACAGGCCCTGTTCTTCTCAGCTAAATTCAGCCCTCAGCTCAGTTGCCTGGCTGTCATTGACACGATCAATAACGAGACAGAAAGGTGCCCGAGGCTCAAATGGGAGACAAAACTTGTGGATTGGGATCTCTTTAAAGATCAGTAACTTCAAAACAAAAATCAAATCCCCAGTCAACAAATTAAAGGACCACATGACAGGACATAAGGTTTTATAACTTTACTGCAACAAACAAACTAGAAGCAACATTAACTAAATATTATTTTTGTAGGAAACCTACACCTTAAAAGTATCAGTCCAAAGTGATTCCTGAGGGTTCAGTTCTTTTCTTTTCCCAATCTGGCAGCCTTTAACTCCAGAACAGTCTTTCACAGTGAAAGATTGGCGAGCTACCAGAAAACTGAGACTAACCATAAATAGGTCATTATTTGGTTGGCAAGATGTAACGAGTGGTGTGTCACAGGGATCAGTGCTGGGGAGTCAATCTTTTACAATTTATATCAATGACTTGGATGATGGGACTGAAGATATGGTCATTTAAGTTTGCTGATGATGCAGGCAAAAAGGAAAAGGAGGTGGTGTTGCACTGATAAGGGACGGCATCAGTACATTAATAAGGGAGGATCTCAGATCAGGAATACAAAATGTGAAATCTGTTTGGGTGGAGCCAAGGAACAGCATGGGACGGGTTTGGTGCCAGAGGCACAGTGCTGCCACTCACCCCGAGGAGGTTGTACAGTTTTTTACAGCACTGTTGGCCTGTCTGGACGGTGTTGCTCACGGAGGTTACTGCCTTTGCCACCTGCACCCAGGCACGATGAATGGTGGCAGCTGGCAGCTTCCTTCCCGGGCCGCGGTACTGGGTTGCCCGCCTCTCCTCCATGGCGTCCAGCAGGGTCTCAAGCTCGGTGTCGTAAAGCGGAGTGCCACTCTCCTCACTGCCATCTTGTTGGCTGGGATGGTGGTGGGGAGTGAAGTGTGTTTGTGCAGCTGCAGCTTGTCAGCCTCCTGAGTGTCAATCGTGAATCCGGCAAATCTGCCACGTTTCTCATTGGAATGGACTGTGTTCCCTGTGGTGCCAATCTCTTTCAGTTCCTCCTGTACACTAGTCCCTTGTTCTCCAGTGTTTTTAGGACAATTTCCGTATCTTCCTCTGTGAAGACAGGCACACATTGTTTAGTTTCTCTGCCATTTCCTTATTCCCCATTATAAACTCTCCTGTCTGCCTGGAATGGACCCACATTGGTCTTTGCTAATCTTTTCCTTTTCACATTCCTATAGGAGCTTTTCCTGTCGGTTTTTATGTTTCTCGCCAGTTTGCTCTCATTCTATTTTCTCTTCATCAGTTCCTTGGTCCTTCTTTGATGAATTCTAAAACAAGTTCCCAATCCTCAGACTCACTACTATTTTGGCCACTTTATGAGCCTCTTCCATTGATCTAATGGAATCTTTAACTTTTCTTGTTAGCCACAGGTTGCATCACTTTTCCTGTCTCAGAATCCCTGAGAGAGAGAAAGAGAAGAGAGAACGAAATGCAGTCCTGGATGTAATTGAAGCAGAAACAATAACAGCAGAATCCATCACTAATCAATTGTGAACTTGTTGGTGTCTCAGCAGGGACGAGGAAACATAGAATCCCTTCCCACACTGAGAGCAGGTGAACGGCTTCTCCCCAGTGTGAACTCGCTGATGTTTCTGCAGGCTGCTTGACTGAGTGAATCCGTTCCCACACTGAGAGCAGGTGAATGGTCTCTCCCCAGTGTGAACTCGCTGGTGTCTCTGCAGGCTGCTTGAGTCAGTGAATCCCTTCCCACAATGAGAGCAAGTGAATGGTCTCTCCCCAGTGTGAACTCGCTGGTGTCTCTGCAGGCTGCTTGAGTCAGTAAATCCCTTCCCATAATGAGAGCAAGTGAATGGTCTCTCCCCAGTGTGAATTCGCTGGTGTGACTTCAGGCTGAATAACGTAGTGAATCCCTTCTCACACTGAGAGCAGGTGAACGGCCTCTCCCCAGTGTGAACTCGCTGGTGCGACTTCAGGCTGAATAACGTAGTGAATCCCTTCTCACACTGAGAGCAGGTGAACGGCCTCTCCCCAGTGTGAATTCGCTGGTGCGACTTCAGGCTGAATAACGTAGTGAATCCCTTCCCACACTGAGAGCAGGTGAACGGCCTCTCCCGAGTGTGAATTCGTTGGTGTGACTTCAGGTGGGATAATTGACTAAACCCCCTCCCACACGGAGAGCAGATGAATGGTCTTTCCCCAGTGTGACTGCGTCGGTGAATTTCCAGCACAGATGAGACTCTGTATCCCTTCCCACAGTCCCCACATTTCCACGGTTTCTCCATGTTTTGGGTCTCCTCGTGTCTCTCCAGGTTGGACAATCAGTTGAAGCCTCGTCCACACACAGAACACGTGTACGGTCTCGCCCCGCTGTGAATGGTGCAATGGTTTTTCAGATTATGTAACTGGTTAAAGCTCTTTCCACAGTCAGTGCTCTGGAACACTCTCACTCGGGCGTGTGTGTCTCGGGGCTTTTCCAGTCACACTGATGGTTAAACTTTGTTGAAGTCAACAGGTCTGGCAAACATTTCTCCTAGTTTTAATGATCGATGAACCGAGTGACTCTGTCAGATCCAGACGTGATGTTTGAGATTTCTGTCTGTAAATCCTCTCCTTTTAACATCCTGTAAAAGGAGTTTACAAAAGACATCAGAGTCAGTACAGGACAGAAATTCAGAACAGATTATTTTAATTTCTCTGGAACATTCTTTTCTCTCTCGTTCCCCAAAAGCTGTAAATCTCCATCCCACACACTCTCCCTCCATTCTCACTCTGCTGTCTCTAATATTCACCCTCCCAATTCTCCTGAAGGTGCTGATTCAGGCTGATTGACAGATCCCTGCTCACTGCTTCCTGTCCAGGTCACAGATCATAACAAATAGGAGCTGCAGTCGGCCATTCAGCCCATCAAGCCGACTCGACCATTCAATGGGATCATTGGCCGATTGACCTCAGCACCATTTTTCCACACTATCCCCCATATCCCTCGATATCTTCAATATCGAGACACCTATCACTCTCGGTCTAAAAATACTTGATGCTGAGGCTCCACAGTCCTCTGGGGTAGAGAATCCCAAAGTTTCACCACATTGTCTTTAAATTCATTGCCGGGGCAGCACGGTGGCGCAGTGGTTAGAACTGCTGCCCCTCAGTGCCGAGGACCTGGGTTTGATGCCAGCCCCGGGTCACTGTCCATGTGGAGTCTGCACATTCTCCCTAGGCCAGCGTGGGTCTCACCCCCACAATGTAAAACGATGTGCAGGGTCGGTGAATTGGCCACGCTAAATTGCCCCTTAATTGGAAAAAAAGAATTGGGTACTCTAAATTTATTTATTTTGAAGGACAACTAAGTTTTGCAGCCAGAGGTGTAATTACAGCATCATAAAAAGTGTGGGCTAATGGAATGTTGTTTGGATGAAGGGGATTCCCTGTGGAGTTAATTAGATTGCAGCTTGGTAAGATGGTATCAGTACTGGGAGGAGCCACGGTTTTAGGCTTTTTGCAGCAAAGCAGTCTTTTAGTTGAGAATTAGTTCAAGATGTGAGCAGAGGTCAAGCATCTCAGTTCAATTGAAAATATATGTCTGTCGCTAGATGAGCAGTTTCTTTCCAAGCAGTTCAGAAGAGTGTCGTTAGAAGGTGAGCTGAAACAAGCTGAAACAGCTTCCCAAGTTTCTTCATGGTTCTGACAGGTTTGAGATCTTGTCTTTAAAGCGGTGACACAAGATCTCTCTTTCTCAAAGAACATCTGTGTAAAGCAGGTATTGCTGAGGGCTAACTGTGTTTAACGGTGGATTGAGAGCTGAGATGTGTTTTTGCTGTTTGAGTGGGAATAAAGGTAGCAGTTAAGGGTTACTGTATTCACTGTATTGATTAGCATTGTTTAAGGGCTAATTGTCAGCTGTTTTCTGGTGTGATGTTATATATTTGAATATTGTGTCAATAATAAAGTTTGTTTTCACATAGCATGGCCCCATTTTGTGTGAAATCACTCCTGGAGTGAGGTATCCTTTCCTCACAGTCTGACAAAACACAAATAAAATATTGGGGTTTGTGCCCAGTATCCGAGCCACTGTTGGGGTCTGGTCCGGGATCATAACCATGAGAAGGTGGGCTATGTGGATGGTTAGAGAACTTTGTACCCGAGGAGCAGAGATTTTACCTTCTTTCTAGCCCCCAGCAATGTCAGACTAGAATCGACAACCTTTTTTGTGCCGAGGACGATCCTACACCTGGTGTCCACTTGCACCACAGGGATCATCGTAATCGCAGACCTTCCACTGGAGTTTTTGCTCGAGGGCTCACCCCCAGGTCGAGAATGTGGAGGTTTGGAGCCTCCCTGAGTTCATTTATTATGCACTTTCGGGACGAGTTTGAGTTCTTCATTTTGGTTAACTCGACTCCTTGTATTTCCTTCTCCATTTTGTTGGAGACATTTACGGTTTATGCTCGGGGGCTGATCATTTCTTACACTGCTAATAAAAGGTGCAGGATGCTGGAGAACCAGCAGCCTCTGGAGGCTTGTTTGGCGATGGTGGAAGAGAATCATATGGAGGGCCCGAGTAAGCTACTGCTGAAGGAGGTTAACGCAGCAAGAGTGGCTTTGAACTCCCTATTTACTCAGCAAGTCGAGAAAAGTTGACAGTTAGTGAGATCGAAGTTGTACGAGTTTGGGAATAAGCCGAGCAAATACTTGGCCTGTTTGACAAAGGACCTTCGTTCTGCAGCCTAGGGGCAGCATGGTGGCACAAGTGGATAACACTGTGGCTTCACAGCGCCAGGGTCCCAGGTTCGATTCCCCGCTGGGACATTGTCTGTGCTGAGTCTGCACGTTCTCCCCGTGTCTGCTTGGGTTTCCTCGGGTGCTCCAATTTACTCCCACAGTCCAAAGACGTGCCGGTTAGGTGGATTAGCCATGATACATTGCCCTTCGTGACCAAAAAGGTTAGGAGGGGTTATTGAGTTACGGGGATAGGGTGGAAGTGAGGGCTTAAGTGGGTCGGTGCAGACTCAATGGGCTGAATGGCCTCCTTCTGCACTGTTTGGTCTATGTCTATGTCAAACCAGCTGTCTAGCCCACTGAGCTAAACCAGCCCAAACCGATCAATGACGGCTTTATGGGGCCAACTTTCCACAGCTGATGGTGACTATTAGGTGGGACCTTGCCCGGTGGTCGGCTCTTCCGATTTCATGGTGAGGAAGGATCCCCTTCATTAAAATGTGTTGCCCAGACTGTTGTACCCTCTGCAGATGCTGTCTATACTACTGTCAACCAGAGTTGTTAGGGAAATTAATCAAATCAGGGCAGGACCTACTCAGTTAATGGTAGGGAGTTGGGGAGAGTTACAGAACAAAGAGATCTAGGAGTACAGGTTCATAGCTCCTTGAAGGTGGAGTCGCAGGTGGACAGGGTGGTGAAGAAGGTATTCAGTATGCTCAGTTTTATTGGTTAGAATATTGAATACCGGAGTCGGGATGTCTTATTGAAATTGGACAAGACATTGGTAAGACCGGACATGGAATACTGTGTTCAGTTCTGGTCACCTTATTATAGAAAGAATAATGTTAAACACGAAAGAGTGCAAAGAAATTTACCAGGATGCTGCGAGGACTTGATGGTCTGAGTTATAAGGAGAGGCTGGGACTTTTTTCCCTGGAGTGTAGGAGGTTTGGTGTGATCTTATAGAGGTCTATAAAATAATGAGGAGCATAGATAAGGAAGATAGCCAACATTTTTTCCCCCGAGGTAGAGGAGTCTAGAACTAGAGGGCATAGGTTTAAGGTGAGAGGAGATACAAAAGAGACCAAAGGGGAAAATTCTTCACACAGAGGGTGGTGAACTTCTGGAATGGGCTGCCAGAGGCAGTGTAGAGGCAGGTACAAATTTGTCCTTTAAAAAGCAGTTAGATAGTTACATGGGCAGGGTGGGTATAGAGGGATATGGGCCAAATGCTGGCAAGTGGGACTAGCTTAGTGATAGAAACTGGGCGGCATGGACAAGCTGGGCCGAAGGGCCTGGTTCCATGCTGTAAACATCTATAACTCTACCTGGAACAAAATGTTTGTTCAGCTCCAATCACCAAGATAAGGGAGGGTATGGTCTTCCGAAAATCAGGCTTCATCAATTGGCCTCTCGTCTTAGGTTCATAAGGGATTGGGTTAGGATGGAGCCAACATTCATCTGGCTCAATACAGAAGCAGACCAGTCAGTTCTCTCTCGATCCAAAACCAGCATAGGCTGATTATGAAATGCATCTCCATGCAATTTTTAATGTCCGTGATTCATTCTGAGTCTTATGCATTGGGTAAAGGATGGGACTCTTACATTTGACTGACTTGCTCCTCCTGGCTTTCCATGAGTGAATTCAATTCAACTTAGGCCGGGAGTAGGGCACAGTGATTAGTGCTGCTACCTCAGCGCCGGGGACCCAGGTTCAATCCCAGCCTTGGGTGGCTGTCTGTGTGGAGTTTGCATATTCTCCTCGTGTCTTCGTGTGTTTCCTCCGGGTGCTCCGGTTTCCTCCCACTGTCCAAAGATGAGCAGTGAAAGTGGATTGGTCACGCTAATTTGCCCCTTAGTATCAAAGATGTGTAGGTTAGGTGGGTTGACCATGATCAATGCAACGGGTTACGAGGATAGGATGGGGAATGGGCCTCAGTGAAATGCTTTTTCTGCGACTCAGTGCAGACTTGAAGGGGCGAATGGCCTTTTGCACTATAGTTCTATGTTATCCGTGTTGTGTTATTCATTTTAATTTGATTATGCTGTTAGTCTGCTTGTAATATTTTGGGGTTTACAAACTGAATTGTTATATAATCTTACCCTCTTTCCCCACTCACGACTTTAACCTGTAAACTGGTTCTTCAATTAATCTGGCATTTCATCTCGAGGCTCTGCTCCCTCAAATATCCTGTTCCAAATTAATTCTGCAATGTGTTGCTTAGATGTATGTTGGCAATATCTCTTGTTCCGCTCTGTACCCATTTGCCACGATTTTTTCTGTTACATTCATTGTTTATAAATGATTTAAAACAAAACAATTTATTAAAAATCTGTCCAACTCATCTGTGAATATATTCAATGACTCCACACCCCACTGGTCCCTGTGGAAGAGAAATCCAGAGACTAATAACCCTCCAAGGGAAGAGATGACTGGATTGCACTTTATCGCAGAACCATAAATAATATATCTGATGTGTACCATATAAGACATGCCTGTCTGCTGACATTTAAGGGGACAGTAAATTAATACCAATCACCTGGAGAAACTAGCCCTTTATTGTGAATATTAGGAAAGAGACCATCCTTTTAGCCAGACAAATAAATGTGTGAAGCTGAGGGAGCAAAGGATGTCAATGTCTTTGAGAGAAAGAAGAGACCTGGGCCAAGCTTTGCAGAGTCTGCGCCCTCCCTGGATTCACTTCCTTTCCCTTCAGTTGCTACAAGTGACCAATTGAAGGTGAGAATGAGAAAAGAAATGGAAAGGGGGGAGAAAAGAAATTGTTTTACTCACAGATGTTGGCGACAAAAACAAGTTTTCAGTCTGTGTGAGGCCCCAGTTTTGCTCATTGTCCAGCTTCCGCATTCAGAAAACGGGAAACTAATTGGATGGTGGAAGAGTCCTTCCGGTTCACCAACTCTTCCCATTGGTCAACAACTTTCCTCCGCCTCACTCATTGTTCCCCTCCTCGAGACAAGGTTTCCAGGCAACCGGCTGCGGCCAGAACAAGAAGTCTCTCGGTGATTCCCCTCTCCCCACCCCGGGACTGAGCATGTCTGAGGGAGAGCAGAGATTGCGCATGTGCGAGGGAAAGCTCACCCTTGACCTTCCTGCTGAGGCGTTGACCAATGGGAAGGGTTGGATGACCGGAAGGACTCTGGTCCTCCAAGGCAATCCGCGCGCGCTTTGTGTGAATGGAGCTTGGACGTCACAGACTGAACCTTCCTCCTGTCTCCAACATCTGTGAGTAACTCTTTTATTGTCGTCACAATTATTACAGAAACCAATTTACAAGGCTCCAGGCCTCATTACACTTCAAATTGACGATTAAACACACGTCAAATTGATGATTAAACAGTCACTTTACACAAAACAGCTGCAAGGCACAAGGCCCAATTACATTTCACAATAACGTTGGAACAGTCATTGAACACAAATAGCTGCAAGGCACAGGGCCGAAATACGTTTCCAGATACCAATTAACCAGTCACTTATCACAACCAGCCACAAGGCACAGGCCCTACACATAGTTCAAGTAACAATCGAACAGTCGCATCACACGAACAGTCGTGAGGCACAAGGCCTCGAAACCAAACGACCATTCGAAAGAAAAAAGGAACAAAAAAACCACAAGACACAAGTACATTTCGAGGTGACGACCTCTAAACACATAAGACAAGCAGTCGCGAGGCACAAGGCCCCGATACAATACGGCCGCTTCGGAAACAAGTATGACCCACAGGGCCTCGATACATTTTAACAGTGTCATATCAAACCCAATCATCAGGCACCAGGCCTCAATTCACCCCAGAAAAGATTTAACAGGATAGAATCAATCACCGAACACTAATCCCCGCTCACCCACCCCCGTTCACCCCGCCCTGCAGCCGACACCCCAGGGGAAAGGCCCCTCCTCGCTAAGAGCACAGACCACCGGAGAGCCAGACCCGGGCGCGGCGGAGGAGAGAGGGTTCCTCCCTCCTGGACCCCGCCCAAAGGCTCGGGACCATTAGGAGGGAGAGCAGTTTCGCACCAACTAGCGTTCCACCACAATTACTAATTACCATTTCAAGGAAACCCGAAATGAGTTGAATGTCATAGGCTGCTAAAGAAAACGAAGGCAAAGAAAACATGAAAACAAAATCCCTTAGTACTCATAGAAAAGTCCATAAAAAAAAGAGTCCATTAATTTTGCACGTTCCACATCATGACCCCAGCGCTCCAGCCGAAATTTCACAAGGAACAACATGTCCTCAAAGTCCTCCAATGGCAGCGGCCAGAGTCGCTCCAATGTTGGCAACAGTCGACAACAGGGAAGAAAGTCCCAGAGTCAGTCCCAACCGCCCACAGGGCGTCCAGGGGGGGCCGAACCCCCGGAGACCCCAGGAACGGCAGCAACCCACCCCGGGCTGCAGGCCGCGGGCCGCCCATCGGGTATCCACTCCCGGTTCCGACCCGCCGCTTCCAGCAGCCTATCCAGCTGCCATCCTTCCTCCATTCCTTCGTCCTCCATTGGGCGAACTCAAACCCGCCGACAGCAAACCTCGCAGTCCGAAGCAGCGTCTCCGCAGCTCAAACGCTGACTTGAAACACGACTGGTCGCAGTACTCCGAAACCGGGCTTCTCCCCTTCCCTCGGGGACCAGGAGCAATGGGCGCCGAGTTGCTGTTTCACCCCATCCAGGAAGCTCCCAGAGGCGGCCTGCCTTTCGAATCGGCCCGGGGGCGGACACCAAGCTCGCACACAACCGCCCAAGCCTCCTCCACTTTTCACCCCAGGAGTTTGGACAGTGTCGGCGTAGCTCCCACAATCCCCCACGCTGGGGAACCCGCTCTATCCGCCGCACGGGCAGGTGATCAGGTACTGCGCATGTCCAAGGGTGAGGGGAAGCTGCACATGTGTGGAGGAAAGCCCAGCCCTGACCTTCCTGTGAGGTGTTGGCTAATGGATAGAGTTAGGACCGGAAGGACGCTGGTCCTCCAATCAGCGCGGGCTTTATGTGAAAGGAGATTGGGCTTCACACAGACTGAAACATCCTCCTGTGTCTCCAACATCTGTGAGTACCTCTTTTAATGTCATCACAATTTTCAACACAGACTCATTTACAGGGCACAAGGCCCAATTACACTTCACATTAACGATTCAACAGTCACTGAACACGAAACAGCTGCAAGGCACAAGGCCCAATTACACTTCACATTAACGATTAAACGATCACTGACCACAAAACAGCTGTGAGGCGCCAGGCCCAATTACATTTCACGACAACGTTGTAACAGTCATTGAACACAAACAGCTGCAAAGCGCAGGGCCGAGATACATTTCCAAATACCAATTAACCAGTCATTTATCACAACCAGCCGCAAGGCACAGGCCCTACGTGTAGTTCAGGTAACAATCAAACAGGTTCATAACTCGAACAGTCGTAAGGCACAAGGCCATGAAACCAAACGACTGTTTTAAAAGTAAAAAGAAACAAGGAGACACAAAGCACAATTACATCGAGGCATCAACCTCCAAACACATACACAAGCAGTCACGAGGCACAAGGCCCCGAAACCATACGACCACTCCAAAATAAAGTAAAGAAAAGAGAAATAAAACCCAAAAGTACAACACACGACACAGGCACGTTTCAAGGTAACGACTCTAAACACAAAAGACAAGCAGTCGCGAGGCACAAGGCCCCGATACAATACGGCCGCTCCAGTTACAAATATGACCCACAGGGCCTCAATTCTTTTTAACAGTATCATATCAAAACCCAATCACCAGGCACCAGGCCTTAATTTACCCCAGAAATGGTTTAACGGGGTAGAATCCATCACCGAACACTAATCCCTGCTCACCCACCCCCGTTCGCCCCGCCCTGCCGCCGACACCCCGGGGGAAAGGCCCCCCCTTGGCTGAGAGCACAGACCCCCCGGAGAGCCAGACCCGGGCGCGGCGGAGGAGAGAGGGTTCCCCTCTCCTGGACCCGCCCGAGGGCACAGGACCATTCGGAGGGAGAGCAGTTCTGCACTAACCAGCGTTCCACCACAATTACTAAATACCATTCCGGAGGACCGAAATGTGTTAAATGTTATAGGCTACTAAATAAAACAAAAGCAAGGAAAACAAGAAAGCAAATCCCTCATTATACATAGAAAAAGTCTGCAGAAAAAGTCCATTAATTTTGCAAGTTCCATAACACAGCACCGGCGCTCTTGCCGAAATTTCACGAGGAACAACATGTCCTCAAAGTCCTCCAATGGCAGCGGCCAGAGTCACTCCAATGTTGGCAACAGTCGACAACGGGGAGGAAAGTCCCAGAGTCAGTCCCAACCGCCCACAGGGCGTCCAGGGGGGCCGAACCCCCGGAGACCCCAGGAACGGCAGCAACCCACCCCAGGCTGCAGGCCGCGGGCCGCCCATCGGGTATCCACTCCCGGTTCCGACCCGCCGCTTCCAGCAGCCTATCCAGCTGCCATCCTTCCTCCATTCCTTCGTCCTCCATTGGGCAAACTCAAAACCGCCGACAGTAAACCTCGCAGTCCGAAGCAGCGTCTCCGCAGCTCAACCGCTGACTTGAAACACGACTGGTCGCAGTACTCCGAAACCGGTCTTCTCCCCTTCCCTCAGGGACCAGGAGCAATGGGCGCCGAGTTGCTGTTTCACCCCATCCAGGAAGCTCCCAGAGGCGGCCTGCCTTTCGAATCGGCCCGGGGGCGGACACCAAGCTCGCACACAACCGCCCAAGCCTCCTCCACTTTTCACCCCAGGAGTTTGGACAGTGTCGGCCTTAGCTCCCACAATCCCCCGCGCTGGGGAACCCGCTCTATCCGCCGCACGGGCGGGTGATCAGGTACTGCGCATGTCCAAGGGTGAGGGGAAGCTGCGCATGTGTGGAGGAAAGCCCAGCCCCTGACCTTCCTGTGAGGTGTTGGCTAATGGATAGAGTTAGGACCGGAAGGACGCTGGTCCTCCAATCAGCGCGGGCTTTATGTGAAAGGAGATTGGGCTTCACACAGACTGAAATGTCCTCCTGTCTCCAACATCTGTGAGTAAAACACTTTCTTTTCTCCCCCTGTCCATTTCTTGTCTCATTCTGACCTTCAATTGGTCACTTGCAGCAACTGAAGGGAAAGGAAGTCAATCCAGGGAGGGTGCAGACTCTGAAAAGCTTGGCCCAGGTCTCTCTCTCTGAAAGACATTGACATCCTTTGCTCCCTCAGCTTGACACATTTATTTGTCTGGCTAAAATGATGGTCTCTTTCCTAATGTTCACATTTAAAGGGCTGGTTTCCCCAGGAGATGGCTGACATTAAAGGGAACAGTAAACAGGACAAACCAAACCAATTACTTTCCTGTCGGAATACTCTCCACCATCAGCAAAGTGATGGAAGGGGTCATTAACAGCGCTATCAAGTGGTACTTACTCAGCAAAACCTGCTCACGGACGCTCAGTTTGGGTTCCACCAGGGTCACTCAGCTCCTGTCCTCATTCCAGCCTTGGTTCAATCATGGACAAAAGAGGTGAATGCCAGAGGTGAGAGTGACTGCCCTTGGTATCAGGGCAGCATTTGACCGACTATGGCATCAAGGAGCCCCAGCTAAACTGGAGTCAGTGGGAATCGGGGGAAACTCTCCGCTGGTTGGAGTCATACCTGGCACAAAAAAAGATGGTTGTAGTGGTTGGAGGTCAATCATCTCAGCCGCAGGAGTTCCTCAGGGCACACTCCTAGGCCCAACCATCTTTAGCTGCTTCATCAATGACCTACCTTTCATCATAAGGCCAGAAGTGGGGATGTTTGTGGATGACTGCACAATCTTTAGCACCATTCATGACTCCAGATAATGAAGCAGTCCATGTCCAAATGCAGCATGTCCTGCACAGTATCCAGATGTTGGCTGATAAGTGGCAAATCACATTTGTGCTACACAAGTGCCAGGCAACGACCATCTCCTACCAAGGAGGATCTAACCACTGCCCCTTGACATTAGCATTGGTGAATCCTCCACAACCAACATCCTGAGGGTTATCATTGATCAGAAACTGAACTGGACTAGCCATATTAATATGGTGGCCACCAGGGCAGGCCAAAGGCTACAGCGGCTAACGCACCTCCTGACCCCCAAAGCCTCTCCACCATCTACAAGGCACAAGTCAGGCATGTAACAGAATAATCACTACTTGCCTGGTTGAGTGCAGCTCCAACATGCTGCTCTACACCATCCAGAACAAAGCAGCCCGCTTGACTGCTCCACATTCCATGAATATTCAAACACTCCACCACCGACGAACAGTGGCAGCCGTGTATACCATCTACAAGATACACTGCAGTAACTCACCAAGGTTCCTCCGACAGCACCTTCCAAACCCACAACCACTACTATCTAGAAGGCCAAGAGCAGCAGATAGTTGAGAACCCCACTACCTGGAGGTTCTCCTCCAAGTCACTCACCAGACAGACTTGGAAATATATCGCCCTTCCTTCATTGTTGCTGGGGCGACATCCTGTAACTCCTTCCCTGACAGCACAGGGTGTGTACCTACAACTTAAGGACTGCAGCGGTTCAAGAAGGCAACTCATCACCACCTTCTGAAGGGCAACTAGGGATGGGCAATAAATGCTGGCTGAACCAGCGACTCCCACATCCCGTAAATGAATTTTAAAAAATGTTATATTGCACAGAGATATATCTAGTGTTATATAGAATGTATTAGATATATTATTGATGGTTCTGTAATGAAATACATGTATTATTAGTTCTACCTACATTATATATTTCCAGTGATACAGTCATTGCAGCACTTATGGAATCCATTTGGGAACTCAAGTCAATGCCGACTCTCTGTACAGCAATCCAGTCAGTGCCATTCCCCCTCGATATCCCTGTTCCCCTGAAAGCTTATTTTCTTCATATATTATTTTGAATTATTGATCATCTCGACTTCCACAACGCTTGTGGGCAGTGAGTTCCCTGTCATGACCACTCCATGACTAAATAAAGTTCTTCCTCAGAATTTCCCTATCTCTAATCAGTAAATGTATTTATATGGAGATTCTCTACTCTTGTACAGGTTTTAGTGAGTTTAGATTTGTTGATCAGCACCTTCAGGAAAATTGGGAGGGAAAGTAAGTGAATATAGGTCTCTCTGTCCAGGGTAGGAAGCAGTGAGCTTGGATTTGTCAATCAGCCTGAATCGGCACCTTCAGGAGAATTGGGAGGGGGAATATTAGCTACAGCAGAGTGAGAATGGAGGGAGAGTGTGTGGGATTGAGATTTAGAGCATTTCAGGGAAAGAGAGAGGAAAGAATGTTCGATAGAAACTAGAATTGTCTGTTCTGAGTTTCTATCCTGTACTAACAATGATTACTGTTGTAAAATCTGTTTGCAGGAAGTTCGAACAAGAGGAGTTTGAGGCCGAGCTCTCAAACTAAATATCACGTCAAGAACTGACTGAGTCACTCAATTCTTGGGATCATTGGCCTTTGAATCTAGTAGGAGAAATGTTTGTCTATTCTGTCTGCTTCAAGAGATTTTAAACATCAGTGTGTCTGGAAAAGCACTGAGACACACACACACACCCGTGTGAGACTGTTACAGAGCACTGACTGTGGAAAGAACTTTAACCAGTGACACAGCCTGAACAAATACTACACCATTCACAGAAGGGAGAGACTGTACATGTGTTCTGTGTGTGGCCGAGTCTTCAACTGATCATCCAACGTGGTGAGACGCAAGATCACCCGGACCATGGAGAAACCATGGAAATGTGAGGATTGTGGGAAGGGATTCAGAGCCCCGTGCGAGCTGGAAAGTCATCAACGCAGTCACACTGGAGAGAGGCCTTTCACCTGCTCTCAGTGTGAAAAGGGATTCACTGAAATGGGCAACCTGCGGAAACACGAACGAGTTCACACTGGAGAGAGGCCTTTCACCTGCCCTCAGTGTGAAAAGGGATTCACTGACATTAGCAGCCTGCGGACACACGAACGAGTTCACACTGGAGAGAGGCCTTTCACCTGCCCTCAGTGTGAAAAGGGATTCACTGACATTGGCAACCTGCGGCAACACGAACGAGTTCACACTGGGGAGAGGCCTTTCACCTGCCCTCAGTGTGAAAAGAGATTCAATTATATTGGCAACCTGCGGCAACACGAACGAGTTCACACTGGGGAGAGGCCTTTCACCTGCTCTCAGTGTGAAAAGAGATTCAATTATATTGGCAACCTGCGGAGACACGAACGAGTTCACACTGGGGCGAGGCCTTTCACCTGCTCTCAGTGTGAAAAGGGATTCACTAACATTGGCAGCCTGCGGACACACGAACGAGTTCACACTGAAGAGAGGCCTTTCACCTGCCCTCAGTGTGAAAAGGGATTCACTGAAATGGGCAGCCTGCGGAGACACGAACAAATTCACACTGGGGAGAGGCCTTTCACCTGCTCTCAGTGTGAAAAGAGATTCAATTATATTGGCAACCTGCGGAAACACGAACTAGTTCACACTGGAGAGAGGCCTTTCACCTGCTCTCAGTGTGAAAAGAGATTCATTAACATTGGCCACCTGCGGAGGCACGAACGAGTTCACACCGGGAAGATGCCATTCACCTGCTCTGACTGTGGGAAGGGATTCTTTCAGTTGTCCGACCTGCAGAGTCACCAGAGAGTTCACACCGGGGAGAAGCCGTTCATCTGCACTGTGTGTGATAAGGGATTTGCTCATTCATCCCACCTGCTGAAACACAATGTCAATCACACCAAGAGCAGGCCCTTTAAATGCTCTGACTGCAAGAGGGGTTTCAAAAGCTCTCAGCTACTGATGTCCCACCAGCGCTTTCACTCTGAGGAGAGACCGTTCAGCTGCTCTCATTGCACAAAGAGCTTTAGTACCTCATCCAACTTGCGGAGACACCAGCGAGGTCACACTGGGGAGAGCCCGTTCACCTCGCCGACTGGGAAAAGATTCACTCGGTCATCACTTGCTGAGCCACAACGTCACTCACACCAATGAGAGACCCTTTTAAATGCTCCGACTGTGGGAGTGGGTTTCAAAGCTCTTGGGTACTGATGGAACACCAGTGCATTCACACTGAGGAGAGACCGCTCAGCTCCTCTCACTGCGACAAAGAGGTTTCAAACATCATCCACATTGCGGAGACATCAGCGAGTTCACACTGGAAAGAAGCCATTCACCTGCTCTCACTGTGGGGAGGGATTCACTCAGTCGTCCAACACACTGAGACACCAAAGGGTTCACAAGTGATGATGGGATAGATTCTGCTGTTATTCCTGCTGTTAATCACATCCAGGACTGAACCTGGAGTGGGTGGAGGGATTTGTCTCCTCGTCAACACCTGGTGCTCGGATGTGGCGACCCTGGGGAACTACTGCTCCCTGGACCTGGAATACCTGACTGTGAAGTGCCATCCATACTGCCTTCCATGGAGTTCACTTCTGCCATCATCACGGCGGTCTACATCCCACCCCAGGCGGAAGTGAAGAAGGCGCTTGATGAATTGTAACCGCTATAAATAACAATGAAACAGAATACCTGGCGGCCTTGTTCATCGTGGCCGGGGACTTTAACCAGGCCAACCTCAAGTGTGTACTGCCAAAATTCCACCAACACATCTCCTGTCCCGACAGGGGCCCCAACATCCTTGACCATTGCCACAAAAACATCAAGGGCGCCTGATGATCCATCCCCTGACCGCACTTCGGAAAATCGGACCACAAGATGGCGCTCCTTCTCTCGGGGTACAAGCAGAAACTTGAGCGGGAAAATCCGGTTAAGAAGGTTGTGCAAATGCTGGTTTGAGGCAAAAGAGCTCCTACGTGACTGGTCCATATTCAAGAACTCGGCAGTTAGCCGAAACGAGTATGCCAGCACCATCACAGGCTTCATCAGCAAGTGTGTAGAAGATGGTGTGCCAAAGAAGGTAGTACATACGTTACCCAACCAGAAACCATGGCTTAATCGGGAGATTCACTCCCGACTGGTCTGAGGCGTTCAAGTCAGGCAACCCTGACCTGTACAAAAAAATCTAGGTACAACCTCTGCAAAGCCAACAGGGATACCAAGAGACAACAGAAGAGTTGTCCAGACTAAGCGAGAATCATGGACTCTCATCGATTGTGGCAAGGCGTAAACAACATAATGCGCTAAAAAGCAAAGCCGAGTAGAATCTTTAGCAACAGTGCACCCCTTCCCAACAAACGCAATGCATTCTATGCTTATTTCGAGCAGGAAACCAACAAACCTTTGTCATCTGCCCCAGCAGCCTTGGACACGCCCATGCCCACCGTCACAGCCTCCAAAGTCAGATTGGCCTTCTTGAAAGTGAAGCCTCGGAAAGCGACAGGTCCTGACGGGAGTCCCTGCCATGCACCCAGATCATGTGCGGACATCCTCAACCTTTCCCTCCTCCGTTCTGAGGTTCCCACCTGCTTCAAGAAGACCACCATCATACCGGTGCCAAAGAAGAACCAGGCAACGTGCCTCAATGACATCGATCATTATGAAATGCTTAGACCACAGCTGGAGTAATGTGTGCAGTTTTACTTAGGAAAGGTATTGCCACAGAGGAACAGCAACAAAGTTTGACCAGACTTGTCCCGGGTATGGCAGGACTGTCCTATGAAAGCAGATTGGGGAAACTAGGCCTCTTTTCTCTAGAGTTTCAAGGAATGAGAGGGGATTTCATTGAAACTTACAAAATCCATAAAGGAATAGACAGGGTGGGTGCAGGTGAGAGGTTTCCCCTGGTTGGAGAGTCTAGAACCAGGGGACACAATTTCAAACTAAGGGGGAAGTCACTTGGGACCGGTCTCGGAGGAGACATTTCTTTACTCGGGGGGTTGTGAATCTTTGGAATTCTCTACCCCAGAGGGCTGTGGGAGCTCAGTCACTGAGTGTGTTTATAAAGCAGAGACTGACAGATTTTTTTTTTTTTTGTTTAATAAATTATTTTTTTCGAATTAAGGGGCAGTGGAGCGAGGTCAATTCACCAATGCTGCACAACAAGTTCGGTTGTGGATCTGAGACCCACAAGGCACTAGGAGAATGTGCAAACTCCACATGGACAGTGACCCGGGGCCAGGATCGAACTCAGGTTCTTGGTGCCGTGAGGCAACAGTGCTAACCACTGGGCAACCGTGCCACCCAACTGACAGATTTCTAAATATCAATAACCCATATGGATATGGAGATAGTGTGGGGAAAAAGACATTGAATCATAGGATCATAGTATTTACAGGGCAGAAGGAGGCCATTTGGCCCATTGAGTCTGCACCGGCCCTTGGAAAGAGCACCCGATCAAAGTCCACACCCCCACCCTATCGCCGTAACCCAGTAACCCCACCCAACCTTTTTGGACATTAAGGGCATTTTAGCATGGCCAATTCACCTAACCTGCACATCTTTGGACTGTGGGAGGAAACCCACTCAGACACCTGGAGAAAGTGCAAACTCCGCACAGATAGTAACCCAAGCCGGGAATCGGACCTGGGACCCGGGAGCTGTGAAGCAACTGTGCTAACCAGTGTGCTACCATGAAATGGATGATCAGCCATGATCGCATTGAATGGCGGCGCAGGATCGATGGGCTGAATGGCCAACTCCTGCTCTGATGCTCCAATGGTATAAAGATCGGTAGGAAAGTAAACTGTGAAGAGGACATAAGGAGACTACAAAGGATAGAGGTAGGTTATGTGAGTGGGAAAAGATCTGCCAAATGGAGAATAATGTGAGAAAATGAGAAATTGTCCATGTTGCCAGAAGAATAAAACAGTTTCTGATCTGAATAGTGAGAGATTGTAGAGCTCTGAGACTCCGAGGGATCTGGGTGTCCAAGAGCATGAATCACAAAAAGGGAATTGAATACAAAAGTAGGGAGGTTGTGCTTCAGTTATACAGGACATTGATGAGTCCACATCTGGAGCACTGTGTATAGTCTTGCTCTCATTTAAGGAAGGATGTAAATGTGTTGGAAGCAGTTCAGAGAAGGTTTACTGGACTCGTACCTGGAATTGGAGGCTGGTCTTATGAGGAATGATTGGACGGGCTGGGCTTGTGTCCGATGGAGTTTAGGTGACTTGATTGAACCGTATCAGATCCTGAGGGGCCTTGACAGGGTGGATGTGGAAAGGATGTTTCCTCTTGTGGGAGAATCTAGAAATTGGAGTCACTTTAAAAGTAACAACTTGCCTATTTAAGGCAGAGGAGAACTTTTTTCTCTCAGAGTTGGGAGTCTTTGGAACTCTCTTCCTCAAAGGGCAGTGGAAGCAGAGTCTTTGAATATTTTGAAGACTGAGTTGAATAGATTCTTGATAAGCAAGTGGGTGAATGGTTATCGGGGGGAATGTGGAATTGAGGTTACAATCAGATCAACTTATTAAATGGTGGAGCAGGCTCGAGGGGCCAAGTGGCCTACTCCAGCTCCTAATTCGTATGTTATCACATCCTATATAATAGATTGTAGCATTTTCCCTCCTACTGATGTCAAGCTAATGGGTCTGTGGTTTCCCGTTTTCTCTCTCACTCCTTAAATAGTGTGGTTACATTTACTACCTTCCAATTTGCAGGAACCATTCCAGAATCTATAGAATTTTGAAAGATGATCACCAATGTATCCACTATCTCTCCAGCCGCCTCTTTCAACACTCTGGGATGGAGAGCATCAGCTTTTGGGGATTTATTAACTTTCAACCACATTAATTTCTCCAGTATTACTTTCTCACTAATACTAATCTCTTTCAGTTCCTCGTGCTCACTGGTCCCTTGGTTCTCTAGTGTTTTAGGACAATTTCTGTATCTTCCTCTGTGAAGACAGACACACATTGTTTAGTTTCGCTGTAATTTCCTTCTTCCCCATCATAAACTCTTCTGTCTCTGCCTGGAATGGACCCACATTGGTCTTTGCGAATCTTTTCCTTTTCACATTTTATAGGAACTTTTCCAATCGTTTTTTTATGTTTCTAGCCAGTTTGCTCTCGTATTCTATTTTCTCTTTATGAGTTTCTTGATCCTCCTTTGTAAATACTAAAACAAGTTTCCAATCCTCAGGGTTACACTTATTTTGGCAACTATATGAGTGATAAGATCTCTTATTTTATCTTCAAAAATGAGCCCAAGATCTGGTTGATTGGAGGTGTCCAAAAATACAACTTTATTGCTAATTATCCACCTCAATTCTCTTACATAAAAATAATTCAAAATTCAGATCAAATAATACATCAAAACATAACAAAGAGAGTTAAACAAAAACATTGGGGAAACACGGTAGCATTGTGGATAGCACAGTTGCTTCACCGCTCCAGGGTCCCAGGTTCGATTCCGGCTTGGGTCACTGTCTGTGCGGAGTCTGCACATCCTCCCCGTGTCTGCGTGGGTTTCCTTCGGGTGCTCCGGTTTCCTCCCACAGTCCAAAGATGTGCAGGTTAGGTGGATTGGCCAGGATAAATTGCCCTTAGTGTCCAAAATTGCCCTTAGTGTTGGGTGGGGTAACTGGATTATGGGGATAGGGTGAAGGTGTTGACCTTGGGCAGGGTGCTCTTTCCAAGAGCCGGTGCAGACTCGATGGGCCGAATGGACTCCTTCTGCACTGTAAATTCTATGAAATGAAATTCTATGAAATAAGAAAATATTAGGAAATCAATAGATGGTTCAGAATTTCTTAAAGCATGAATATAGAACAAACTTTAGTCATGAAACTATTCTTAAAGAAATTCTTATCAATGGTCTAACCCCTTATTGGTTTCAAATTCTCAGCTGAGGCTTCCTGATTTAATCAGAAAACTCTGTCACTTGGAGCATGATTTGTTATCCAGGCATTGGTCTTTACTTAAGATTCATTAATGTCTATCAAGTTAATTAAATGTCTACATGCTCCCGCCACGTGTACCAATCCTCTGAAGATAAGGCGTTCTGCATTAACCTTGCTTGTTGCTAAGGCTTTGCTACATTTTGTAAATGTTTCTGTTGCTGAGGCTGCGATACGTTTTCATTGCTAGATGTATTTGTAGAACAATGTTTTATTCATGACGAGGGCTTTTATGCAACTTTTCTTGAAACTGTGTTAGATTCTGACACATATTAAGTTGCTGTCCAGCAATTCTCATATTTTTATCTGAAACAATTTCTGCCTGTATGTATACTGAATTTAAGAATTATACTGCATTGATTCTTCAAGGTACCAATAAATCAGTGAAGCAATAAATCTGTAATCTATCAATGAGCCTCTTCCTTTTACCTAATGGAATCTTTAATGTTTCTTGATAGTCACGGTTGCGTCACTTTTCCTGTTGGATTTTTGTTTCTTAAAGGAATCTATATTTTATGTAAATATGTGATAATTCCTTAAATGCGATTGCCTGTGTTTCATTACACATTTTATTGTATGTTCCCTATCAACTTGCCCCTCATGGCTTGACAGTTTCCTTCTGAGACAGAACCATGTAACCACCATAGCCTATCTTCATCTGAACTGCATGCATTGGGGTTCCAAACAGAAACAGGAACTATCTGTCATCTACCTTCCAAACACCCTTTCACTCTGTGATCCTTATGAAATTTGCCACAAGGCTCAAGAGCATCAGTCATGTGAAGGCCAGTCCAGCAGAAAGAAACCCTCCGACCCTCCCCATTGACCAACTGTCAGAATGAACAAAATGCAGTCCTGGATGTAATTGAGAGCAGAAACAATAACAACAGAATCCAACCCCTGTAATCAATTGTGACCATGTTGGTGTCTCAGCAAGTTCGAGGAAGCACAGAATCCCTTCTCACACTGAGAGCAGGTGAACGGCTTCTCCCCAGCGTGAACTCGCTGGTGCCTCCGCAGTGTGGACGATTCACAGAATCCCTTCCCACAGTGAGAGCAGATAAATGGCCTCTCCCCAGTGTGAACCCACTGGTGCCTCTGCAGGCTGGATAATTGAGTGAATCCATTCCCACACCGAAAGCAGGTGAACGGTCTCTCCCCAGTGTGAACTCACTGGTGTGTCTGCAGGGTGAATGACTGACTGAATCCTTTCCCACAAAGAGAGCAGCTGAATGGTCTCAGCCAAGTGTGAATGCGCCAATGAGCTTCCAGTACAAATAGGCACTGCAGTTGACCATTTGGCCCATTGAATTTGCTCAACCCTGTGATAAGCTCAATGGCCGATCTAGCTCAGCACCATTTCCCTTAGTGACTTCAACATCTCGAAACCTATCAACTCGATCTGGAAAATACTTGATGACTTGAGGCTCCACAGTCCTCTGGAGCAGAGAATTCCAAAGCTTCACCACATCCTGGAGTGAAGAATTCGCTCCTCATCTTAACTTTCAGTCCATTTTCCTACCTGTTCCCCGTGCCCCTCAACTCCCTCGTCAATCAGAATTCTGTCTAACTTCACGGCGCCAAGGACCCAGGTTCAATCCCGGCCCCAGGACACTGCGTTTGGAGTTTGCACAGTCTCTCCGTGTCTGTGTGGGTCTCATCCCCACAACCCAAAGATGTGCAGGGTTGGTGGATTGGCCATTCTAAATTGGCCCTTAATTGGAAAAAACATGAATTGGGTACCTTAAATGAAAAAATTATGTTTTGGTGAGGGAGGGAGGGGGGGGGGTCACAATCAAATCCAGTGACTACCCACATATACTTTGTGTCAGGTTGGTGTCAATGTCCACCCCCTCACTTTTCATCCGAGTCTCAGGCGGTTGGAGACTGCTCCGGACAAGTAATGGCGGACGCAGCTCCCACAATCCTCCCATGCTGGAGAAACTGCTTTATCCCAGATGGGTGGGTGGTCTGGAACTGCACATGTCCAAGGGAGAGGGACCCTTAATTGAAAAAAAGACTGGGCACGTATGATAAAACAAATAATTCTGTCTAGCTTATTCTTGAATATATTCAATGACTCCCAGACTCCACTGGACCCTGGGGGAAACAAATTCCGGAGATTAACAACCCTCTGAGATAAGAGATTACTGAAAATATATAACATGGTTGCAGTACAATATTAAAAGACTAGAAATAATAATAAATGTACTTTACAGGTCCAGATGGAGCAGGTTAAAGAGGTGTGAATTGTCTCAAGCCAGGACAGTTGGTAGGATTTCGCAAGCCCAGGCCAGATGGTGGGGGGTGAATGTAATGCGACATGAATCCAAGGTCTTGGTTGAGGCTGTACTCATGTGTGCGGAACCTAGCTACAAGTTTCTGCTTGGCGATTCTGCATTGTTGGGTTGCAAAATCCTATCGACTCTCCTGGCTTGAGACAATTCACACCTCTTTAACCTGTGATTATCCCTCTCTCCAGTTGCTCTGTCTGGACCTGTAAAGACTTAATTACCTGCAAAGACTCTCATTCAACAGTATCGTCTTGCATCATTGACTTTATCTATCTATATGTTTCTGGAACCCACCTCTTCATTCACCTGAGGAAGGAGCTGTGCTCTGAAAGTTAGTGATTCGAAACAAACCTGTTGGACTTTTAACGTGGTGTTGTGAGACTTCTTACTTTTACTTTAACACGATCAATAATCACACTCCATGGTTACGTTGCAGAAATTGTCACTCAATTCTCCTGGAACCAGCCCAATGTGATTCTTCATTCCTGTGTTTACTGCCATTGTGTTCCTTTGCCTGACTGGCAACCCTTAACCCCAGAGGTGTCTTTTGCTGTGATGGTTCTCCGGATTGGATTGGATTTGTTTATTGTCACGTGTACCGTATTCCGGTCCCGATAAACCAAGTGACTCTTCCAAATCCTGAAGTGATGTTTGTTTTTTTCTGCAAATCTTCATCTAATATCCTGTAAGATGCAAGTTGAGAACAGACAATTCTAGTTTCTATAAAACATTCTTTCCTTTCTCATTCTCCAAAAGCTGTAAATTTCCACCCAACACACTCTCCCTCCATTCTCACTCTACAGTATGTAATATTTATCTTCTCTAATCCTCCCAAATCTCGAAAGGTGCTGCTTCAGGCTGATTCACAGATCCATGCTCACTGCTTCCTGTCCTGGACAGAGGCCTGAAAATCTCCATGCAGGCTGCCAGACAGGAATATGTCTATAATACCAAACTCAAAATGTGTGCAACATACGAACTTCCTTTCACTTCAGTTACTGCGAGTCACCAAAGTCCCCTCAGAATGAGAAAAGAAATGGAAAGGTAAAGTAGAGTTGGAGAGGCTACTCCCTCTTAATAATAATCGGGGGCAGCACAGTGGCGCAGTGGGTTAGCACTGCGGCCTCACAGCACCGAGGTCCCAGGTTCGATTCCGGCTTTGGGACACTGTGTGGAGTTTGCACATTCTCCCCGTGTTTGTGATGGTTTTGTCCCCACAACCAAAAAGATGTGCAAACTAGGTGGATTGGCCACGCAAAATTGCCCCTTAATTGGGGAAAAAAATGAATTGGGTACCCTAAAATTTTTAAATAATAATCTTTATTGTCACAAGTCGGCTTACATTAACACTGCAATGGGGCGGTACGGTGACGCAGTGGTTAGCTCTGCCGCCTCACGGCGCCAAGGTCCCAGGTTAGATTCTGGATCTGGGTCACTGTCCGTGTGGAGTTTGCACATTCTCTCTGTGTTTGCCTGGGTTTTGTCCACACAACCCACAGTTGTGCAGGGTAGGTGGATTGAACACGCTAAATTGCCCCTTAATTTTAAAAGATGAATTGGGTAATCTATATTTTTAAAAAAACACTGCAATGAAGTTACTGTGAAACTCCCCTAGTCACCACATCCGGCGCCTGTTAGGGTACACAGAAGAAGAATTCAGAATGTTCAATTCACCAAACGCACGTCTTTCAGGCATTCTAGATGGGCAGCCTGGTAGCCCAGTGGTTAGCACCGTTGCTTCACATCTCCAGGGTCCCAGGTTCGATTCCGGCTTCGGTCACTGTCTGTGGAAATCTGCACGTTCTCCCCGCGTCAGCGTAGGTTTCGTACGGGTGCTCCGGTTTCCTCCCACACTGCAAAGATGTGCAGGTTAGGAGGATTGACCATGATAAATTGCCCTTAGTGTTCAAAAATGGTTAGGTGGAGGTTCCGGTGGCGGCTAAGGAGGAGTAAGTCGCACACTTGGTGGCTCTCAATCCAGTCGGACTTTTTCCCTGACTTTTTTGTACTTTTGAGTGCTAGTTTGGAAGGCATAGGCACTCAGGCACTGACTCCAGACACAGGTGTATGGAATTAAGAAGCAGAAAGAATCGCAAACAGTTGAAGTGGGCAAAGAAGGGCAGTGTACAAGCTGCTGCTGAGGACAATATGGCCGGCGTCCGGACCGCGGTGCAGACAGCCCAGCCAACGACGGAGCATCTGTTGAAGGTCATTCAAGAGTGCTTTACTGTTTTGCAGCGGAACAGTTTAGACCTGATTCAGAAGGACATCGAGGGCTTGAGCATAGGCTGGATGCCCAGGATCGTACGATCCAGAAGTTGGAAAAGGCGCTGGAGGAGCAGGAAGATAACCAAAACGGTGGTGGAAGCGGAGATGGAGAGGCTGAAGGACCAACAAAAAAGGCTTCTGGAGAAGGTAGAGGACCTGGAAAATAGGTCGCATCAGCAGAATTTGAGAATCGTTGGTCTCCCGGAGGGGGCTGAGGGAGACGGTGCCGCGATGTGGCGGGCATGTTCCAGAAGCTGTTGGGAGATGATGTCTTCCCGCGCCCGGTGGAGGTGGACAGGGCGCTGGCGAGGCAGCCGCGAGAGGCGCCCCCCTTCCCCCGAGCGATGGTGGCCCGGTTTCACAGGTTCCTGGACAAGGAGCGGGTGCGACAGTGGGCTAAGCGCACGCGGAGCTGCCATTGGAATAACAGTGTCATGCGCATCTACCAGGACCTGAGCATGGAGGTGGCCAGAAGAAGGGCAGGCTACAGGCAAGTCAAAGAGATTCTGTTTAAGAAGCAGGTGAAGTTTGGGCTGCTGTATCCGGCTCGCCTGTGGATCACACACGAGGGACGGCACCATTGCTTTGAGGAGCCCGAGGATGCGATGGACTTCGCCAAGAGAGAAGGGCTGGTGCCGAACTGAGGACTTTGTGGACATGGGTTAATAAGACACTGGGCGATGTTTTCACTCATGGGGGGGGGGGGGGGGGGGGCGGCGGCGGCGCGGGGGGGGGGGGCGGGTGGATGAATACTTCTTACACTGCAAATAAGAGGTGCAGGTGTTGGAGAACCAGCGCTGTCTGGAGGTTTGTTTGGCGAAGGCCGAGGAGAATTCTTAGGAGGCCCGAGTAAGCTATTGCATATCTTTGGGTTGTGGGGGTGAAACCCACACAAACACGGGGAGAATGTGCAAACTCCACACACAGCAGTGCTAATCACTGCACTACCGTGCTGCCCTCCTTCTGACAATCATGAGGGAGGACCAGTCTGACCTCGCTCTGCATCACTAACCAGCTGAGCTAAATTGGCTCCTAATTATATTACAAGCTGGGCAGCGGCAGGGTTCATGAATGTCGTATTTGGGCTTCTGAGAAGATCTCGACAAATAAATGTGTCAAGCTGAGGGAGCAAAGGATGTCAATGTCTTTAAGAGAGAGAGACCTGGGCCAAGCTTTCCAGAGTCTGCACCCTCCCTGGATTCACTTCCTTTCCCTTCAGTTGCTGCAAGTGACCAATTGAAGGTGAGAATGAGAAACGAAATGGAAAGAGGGAGAAAAGAAAATGTTTTACTCACAGATGTTGGAGACGGGAGGAAGTTTGCGTCCTTGTGAAGTTCAATCGAGCAGTCACACAAAGCCCGAGCTGATTAGCTGGAGGACCATCCTTCTGGTCCTCCAACTCTTGCCATTGGTCAATACCTCAGGTAAAAGGTCAGAAGGCGGGCTACCCTTTACACATGCGCATCCTCCCCTCTCCCTTGGACATGCGCAGTCGTGGGCAGGGGGAGATCACCGATTGGCTTCTCGCTCTGGCCGTCAGCCGGTTGCCTGGAAACCTTGTCTCGAGGAGGTTCTGTTGTCGGTTAATTTTCCCCCTTGTTCAAGGGGCGGGCGAAACAACGGGTGGGGGCGGGGAGCGCCGGGCCTGCGCACTGGAACCCGGTGACGACAGCGCGGAAGAGTAATTCCTATTGGCTGATTCGGGCAGTGCCCCATTGTGATGTCACAGCGGAAGTGAAGGAAAAAAACTCCAACATCTGTGAGTAAAACACTTTCATTTCTCCCCCTTTCCATTTCTTTTCTCATTCTCACCTTCAATTGAAGGGAAAGGAAGTGAATCCAGGGAGAGTGCAGACTCTGGAAAGCTTGGCTCAGGTCTCTCTCTCTCTCTGAAAGACATTGACATCCTTTGCTCCCTCAGCTTGACAAATTTTTTGTCTGGCTAAAAGGATGGTCTCTTGCCACCGGGGGTAGCAGCACGGTTGGGTGACCTGCACGACTTCCTGCGGTTAGAGAAGAGAAAGTATGAGTTAAGGGTGCAGCAGGGGAGTTTGAGAAAAGGTGGGGGTTGTTTGTGACCATGTTTGAGGAGCTGTTCGTCGTGTGGGGGGTGGTGGGGGGAATGGAAAAGGAGAAAAATCTGTACAAACCATATAGATTGTTGGGAAGAATGTTTCCCGGGGTGTTTATTTGCTGTAACCTACTTTGATACAAGTTTGAATAAAATGCATTGAAAAAATAATTAATAAATAAAAGGATGGTCTCTTTCCTGATGTTCACAATTAAAGGAAGAGAAATTGGTGGCAAATCTCAGCAGGTTTGGCAGCATCTGTAGGGAGAAAAAAGCTGACGTTTCAAATCCGATGACTCTTTGACAAAACTTTGACAAAGAGTCATTGAACTCGAAACGTCAGCTCTTTTCTCTCCCTACAGGTGCTGCCAGACCTGCTGAGATTTTCCATCATTTTCTCTTTTGTTTCAGATTCCAGCACCCGCAGTAATTTTCTTTTATCACAATTAAAGGGCTGGTTTCTCCAAGAGATGGCTGACATTTAATGGGACAGTAAATTAATATCGGCTAGAGATATGTCTAGTATTTTTAAATTGGATATATTATTTATAGTCTGTAATAAAGTACATTTACTATTATTTCTGGTTGTGTAATATTGTACTGTCGCTATTTATATATTTCCAGTCATCTCTTCCCTCAAAAGGCTATTAGTCTATGGAATTCTCTTCCACAGGGATCAATGGAGTCTGTGGATCACTGAATATATTCAAGGTTGAGTTGGACAGATTTTTAATATTTCTTTTGTTATGTTTTTTACCATTTTTAAAATAATGAATGCAACAGAATAACAGAAATATTGATGGAAAATTGGTACAGTGTAGAACAACTGATACTGCCAGCATAAATACAAGCAACACATTGCAGAATTAATTCATAGCAGGATATTTGAGTGACCAGAGCCTCTCGATGAAATGCCAGATCAGTTAACAGGTTAACATAGTGAGCGGGGAAAGAGGGTAAGATTATATAAAAACAGAAGAATAACAATGCAGGGCGCATACCCCAAAATATTACAAAACAGACTAACAGCATAGTCGAATTAAAATAACATAGATGCCATAGAATCTCTATAGTGCAGAAGGAGGCCATTCGCTTCTTCAAGTCTGCACTGACCATCAGAAAAAGCACTCACAGAGGCAGACTCCCCATCCTATTCCCATAATCTGGTGCATTGATCATGGTCAACCCACCTAACCTAACATCGTTTGTGCGGAGGGGCAAGAATTCAAAAATCCCTAAAACAGTACTACAATGGAGAAGAAACATGGGAGGCCTGGCCCTCCCGAACTTGCAATACTATCACTGGGCAGCCACGGCCGAAAGAGTGAGGAGATGGGTAAAGGATCCAGACATGGAATGGGTAAGGATGGATGAGTCCTCATGTACAGGAATGATCCTCCGGGCCCTCGCCATGGCAACACTCCCATCCCCGCCAGCACCAGTCCATTGGTGGCAGCTACCCTGAGAACCTGGAACCAGATGTGGTAGCATTTCAGTCTGACCGATGTGTCCTTCATGGCCCCCATCTGCGGCAACCATAGGTTTGCACCAGCCATTCTCAACACCACCTTCAAGAGGTAGAGACAAGACGGGGGAACACTGATGGTTAGGGACTATGACACAGGAAATAGACTAGCGACCTTCGAGAGACTGGTCCTACCAAACCGGGATGAGCTCCAGATCAAAAACTTTCTCTGCAAGGAGACACCAGCATACCCAGGAACCCTGAGAAGCACAATGCAAGAGGAGTTACTGGACGCAGACAGTCTGGGGAAAGGAAACCCTGAGGACCTGTACCGACAACTCTTAATAAGGATGCGCTCCTTACTTGACGAAACCCAGGAAAAATGGGAGAAAGTGCGAGGGATGGAAATAGGGTGGGGACTCTGGAGCGAAGCACTGAACGGGACCAACTCCACCTTCTCCTACGCAAGGCGAAGCTTCATGCAGTTGAATGTTGTGTACAGAACATACCTGACAAGAACCCGAATGAGCAGGTTCTTCTCAGAGATGGAGGACAAATGTGAATGGTGCCAGCAGGGTCCGGCAAACCGTGCCCACATGTTCTGGGTATGCCCCAGACTTGTCGAATTCTGGACAGCCTATTTAGACGCAATGTCCATGGTTATGAGGGTGGAGCCGTGCCCACAAATGGCAGTCTTCGTGGAATCGGACCAGCCAGAACTATTCATGGGGAAGTGGGTGGACACCCTTGCCTTTGCTTCTCTAATTGGCCGCTGGAGAATCCTGCTCGGCTGGCGATTAGCAGCACCACCCACAGCTGCAGACTGGCTGGCAGACGTATCGGAATTTCTCCACCTGGAGAAAATCAAGTTCACCGTCCAAGAGTCAGAAGATGGTTCCCACAAAGTGTGGAGGCCATTCACCAACTTGTTCCAGGACCTGTTTGAAGCCAGCGGCCAATGGAACACTGGGGAGGGAGGTGGACGTACGGGAGCCAACGGGGTCACAGGGAGCAGGCAGGAAAAGGGGAGGGGGGGGCTACTGGGACAAGGAGGGAGAACCCAAAACCAACTGACACAGAGACCAAAGAGCCTAGAACAAAAATACAAGAAGAGGAACCCCCAAGGGAAGGTTTAAAACAGGACAGGGAGTGCACGGGGTGGAAGGGGGGAGGCCCATCAATGGGGGGGGAAGGGAGGGCACCGTCCACTTGTAAATAACAGATAACTCCCATTGTACAGTGAAGGGCCCAGGAAAGGACCCAGAAACGACGAGTGAAGGGGGCGGAGGGGAGGGACGGGAGATGGGGGGACCGGCACAAAGGGAATTGACATGCACATTGTAATCGGCAGAGTTACCCTGACTGCTTGGATAGTGTATAATAAGCATTGCCACAAGTCTGCGACTCGATGAAAAAGAGGTGAAAAAATCTGCCCCATCCAATCCCGCCTCAATTTAAAGTGTTCCTCATAATCCAGATGCGTTTCCTGTAATAAAACTATGTTGACTTTCTCCTTAAGAAAGGAGAGGATCTTTTTCCTTCTGATAGGGTGATGGATGCCCCGTACATTCCCTGAGAAAATTTGCAGATTAACTGCCGCTATTAGTTAGGCGACAGAGAGACAGGAACAGATTTTCACACCACAATCGGGCGTGTGCCATTACCCCCTCCTCCAACTCACTTTACCAAAGTCTCCTCAAACTGCTCCTTTCACGGATAAAAGCCCCGTCTGTACCAGAGTAGGATAAAGTCAACAACACATAAACCCTCCCATAATAACAACAATACAAAAGAATCACCACCACAATAGATCCAAGGGGACATTTCTCAATAAGACTGAGGACCCGGAGGATTAACCCCACGGCCAGACTGTCGTTACCCTCAGGATACCTTCTCCAAAATTAGGAAAAGAAAAGTAACTTCTGTAAATTGTTTTTACAGGATATTAGAAGAGGAGGAATTACAGACAGAAATCTCAAACGTCACATCTCAATCTGACTGAGTCTCTCAATTCCTTGGAACTGAGTATCACTGAATCAAGAAGGAGAAATGTTTGTCTTTTCTGTCGGCTTCAAAACATCAGTGAGACTGGAAAAGCCCCGAGACACACACACCTGAGTGAGAGTGTTCCAGAGCACTGACTGTGGAAAGAGCTTTAACCAGTTACAGAGCCAGAAAAAATATCACACCATTCACAGCGGGAGGGACGTTACACGTGTTCTATGTGTGTACGAGGCTTCAAAGATCGGCAAACCTGGAGAGACACGAGGAGACCCAAAATATGAAGATACCGTGGAAATGTGGGGACTGTGGGAAGGGATTCAGGTTTCCATCTGCGCTGGCCGCTCATCGGCGTATTCACACTGGGGAGAGGCCGTTCACCTGCTCTGTGTGTGAGAAGGGATTCATTCAGTTATCCACCCTGTTGACACACCAGCGAGTTCACACTGGGGAGAGGCCGTTCACTTGCTCTCAGTGTGAAAAGGGATTCACTCAGTTATCCGACATGCGAATACATCAGCGAGTTCACACTGGGGAGAGCCCGTTCACCTGCTCTCAGTGTGAGAAGGGATTCACTCAGTTATCCCACCTGCGGAGACATCAGTGAGTTCACACTGGGGAGAGGCCGTTCACCTGCTCTCAGTGTGAGAAGGGATTCACTCAATCATCCGACCTGCAGAAACATCAGCGAGGTCACACTGGGGAGAGGCCGTTCACCTGCTCTCAGTGTGAGAAGGGATTCACTACTTCATCGAGACTGCTGGCACACCAGCGAGTTCACACTGGGGAGAGGCCGTTCACCTGCTCTCAGTGTGAGAAGGGATTCACTCAGTCATCCGCCCTGCAGAGACACCAGCGAGTTCACACTGGGGAGAAGGCGTTAACCTGCCCTCAGTGTGAGATGGGATTCACTCAGTTATTCAACCTGCGGATACATCAGCGGGTTCACACTGGGGAGAGGACATTCACCTGCTCTCAGTGTGAAAAGGGATTCACTCAGTTATCCGACCTGCGGCGACGTCACACTGGGGAGAGACCGTTCACCTGCTTTCAGTGTGAGATGGGATTCACTACCTCATCGAGCCTGAGGAAACACCAGCAGGTTCACACTGGGGAGAGGCCGTTCACCTGCTCTCAGTGTGAGAAGGGATTCGCGCAGTTATCCAACCTGCGGAGACATCAGCGAGTTCACACTGGGGAGAGGCCATTCACCTGCTTTCAGTATGAGAAGGGATTCACTCAATCATCCGACCTGCAGATACATCAGCGAGTCCACACTGGGGAGAGGCCGTTCACCTGCTCTCAATGTGAGAAGGGATTCACTACCTCATCGAGCCTGCGGAAACACCAGCAGGTTCACACTGGAGAGAGGCCGTTCACCTGCTCTCAGTGTGAGAAGGGATTTACTCAGTTATCCCACCTGCGGACACACCAGCGGGTTCACACTGGGGAGAGGCCGTTCACCTGCTCTCAGTGTGAGAAGGGATTCACTCGGTTATCCAACCTGCAGAGACACCTGCGAGTTCACACTCGGGAGAAGGCGTTAACCTGCTCTTAGTGAGAGAAGGGATTCAGATATCCATACACCCTGCAGGAAGACTAGCGAGTTCACCCCTGTAAGAGGCCAATCACCTGCTCTGAGCAGGGGAGACATTCAATGATCCGTCCCATCTCCGGAGACACTAGCGAGTTAATTCTGATGAAAGACCATTCATCTGCTCTCAATGTGGGGAGAGGGTTTTGTGATTCATCACACCTGTTGTGACTCCAACAAGTTCACAATAAATTACAGATGTTGGCTCCGTTGTTATTGTTTCTGCTCTCACTGACATCCAGGAGTGCATTCTGTTCATTCTGACATCTGGTGAATGGTGATGATTGGAGGGTTTCTTTCTGCTGGACTGGCCGGTCTAACACCTCTGCCTCCGGTGGGCTGACCATTTTTGAGCCTCGTTGCGATTACCTGGTTCCAAGTTTGACGATGAGCACAGAATGAAAAGGTGTTTGTATGTTGGAAGATATTTAGTTCCCAAAGCAGCCACGTTGCCATGAAGATGGGCTGTGGTGGTTACAGGGTTCTTTTGTCTAATTTATCTGGGTGTTTCACACTGAAGGAAACTGTCATGGTCTGAGGGGTAAGTTGTCTGGTAGATTGGGAAATTACAATAAACAGATCACTGAAAGTGGCAACGCAGGTGGATAAGGAGCTAAGAAGGCAGACGGCATGGTTGTCTTCATTGGTCGGGACATTGAGTATAAAAATTGGCAAGTCATGCTGCAGCTGTACAGAACCTTAGTTAGGCCACACGTGGAATATTGCTGACAATTCTGGTCACCACATTACCAAAAGGATGTGGAGGCTTTGGAGAGAGTACAGAGGATGTTTACTAGGATGTTGCCTGGCCTGGAGGGTATTAGCTATGAGGAGAGGTTGGATAAACTCGGATTGTTTTCACTAGAGCGACAGAGTTGAGCGACGACCCGATAAAAGTTTACAAAATTGACTGGCATGGACAGAGTTGATTGTCAGAAGCTTTTTCCCAGGTTGGAAAAGTCAATTACCAGGTGACATAGGTTTAAGGTCCGAGGGGCAAAGTTTAGAGGAGATGTGTGAGGGAGGTTTTTTTACACAGAGGGTGGTGAGTGCCTGGAACTCGCTGCCGGAGGAGGTGCTGGAAGCAGGTACGATAGTGACATTTAAGAGGCATCTTGACGAATACATGAATAGGATGGGAATAGACGGATACAGACACTGGAAGCACAGAAGGTTTTAGTTTAGACAGACATCATGATCCGAGCAGGCTTGGTGGCCAAAGGGCCTGTTCCTGTGCTGTACTGTCCTTTGTTCTTTGTTGTTCTTTGTATGACAATAGACAATAGACAGGCAACCACTCACATTTTATTTACATAAAATATAGATTCCTTTAAGAAGCAAAAATTAAACAGCAAAATGAAGCTATCGTGGCTGACAAGAAAAGTTAAAGATTCTATTAGATCAATGGAGGAGACTCAAAGTGGCTAAAATATTAGTGAGCCTGAGGATTGGGAACTTGTTTTAGAATTCAGCAAAGGACCAAGAAACTGATAAAGAGAAAATAGAATATGAGAGCAAACTGGGGAGAAACATAAAAACTGACTGGAAAAGCTCCTATAGGAATGTGAAAAGGAAAAGATTAGCAAAGACCAATGTGGGCCCAGTCCAGGCAGAGACAGGAGAGTTTATAATGGGGAATAAGGAAATGGCAGAGAAACTAAACAATGTGTTTGTCTTCACGGAGGAAGATACAGAAAATGTCCTAAAACACGAGAACCAAGGGACCAGTGAGCACGAGGAACTGAAGGAGATTAGTATTAGTGAAAAAGTAGCACTGGAGAAAATAATGTGGTTGGAAGTTAATAAATCCCCAAAAGCTGCTGCTCTACATCCCAGAGTGTTGAAAGAGGTGGCTGTAGAGATAGTGGATACATTGGTGATCACCTTTCACTATTATATAGATTCTGGAATGGTTCCTGCAGATTGGAAGGTGGTAAATGTAACCACACTATTTAAGGAGAGAGAGAAAACGGGGAACCACAGACCCATTAGCCTGACATCAGTAGGAGTGAAAATGCTACAATCTATTATAAAGGATGTGATAACATACGAATTAGGAGCAGGAGTAGGCCACTCGGCCCCTCGAGCCTGCTCCACCATTCAATAAGTTCACGGCTGATCTGATTGAAACCTCAACTCCACAGAGGCCCCTCAGAAAATACATCTGAGGAAATAGTAATAATATTCTTTATTATTATAATCTTTATTATTGTTACAAATAGGCTTACATTAACACTGCAATGAAAATCCTCTAGTCGCCTCACGCCGGCACCTGTTCAGGTACACAGAGGGAGAATTCAGAATGTCCAATTCACCTAACAAGCACATCTTTTGGGACTTGTGGGAGGAAACCCACGCAGTTTTGGGGAGAACGTGGAGACTCCGCACAGACAGTGACCCAAGCCGGGAATTGAACCCGGGTCCCTGGAGCTGTGAAGCAACAGTGCTAACCACCATGTGCCTCCACACTGCTGTTTCAGTTATGGGGAACAAGGAAATGGCAGAGGAGTTTGTTTTTTGTTTAATATTTTTATTCTCCTTTTTCACATTTTCTGCCAAATTTACACCCACCAACAATAAACAATAATCAGCAACAAATATGTTAATCCCCATAACAATAACAACAATCCCATCCCCCCCACCAACCCCCAAACATCAGCCCGCATGTTTACATAAACAAATGACAAAAAGGAATCTGGGATTACCCATAGTCACCCTTAATACAAGCAGCCCCTCTCCCCCCATTCCCCCCAACTAATGTTCGATGTTATCCAGTTCTTGAAAGTGCTTAATGAATAATGCCCATGACTTGTAGAACCCCTCCATCCTTCCCCTCAGTTCAAACTTAACCTTCTCAAGGGTCAAGTATTCCAACAGGTCCCCCCCGCCACGCCAGGGCACAGGGTGGAGAAGCTGCTCCCAGCAGGATCCGCCTTCAGGCGATCAACGAGACGAAGGCTACAATATCTGCTTCTGCGCCCGTTTCCAACCCTGGCTGATTTGACACCCCGAATATGGCCTCCCGGAGATCCGGGTCCAGTTTCACGTGCACCACTTTAGAAATTACCCTAAAAACCTCCTTCCAGTACTCCTCTAGCTTTGGACAGGAACAAAACATATGAACGTGATTCGCGCCCTTCCCCCCCACCCCCTCCCGCAACGCTCACACACATCCTCTACTCCTTCAAAAAATCGTCTCACCCTCACCCTCGTGAGGTGTGCTCTGTATACCACCTTCAGCTGTTTCAGCCCCAACCTCGCACATGAGGTAGAGGCATTTACTCTCCGGAGCACCTCACACCAGAACCCCTCTATAACCTCTCCCAACTCTTCCTCCCACTTTGCTTTGATCCCTTCCAGTGGTGCCTTAGCCTCTTCCAAAATATCTCCGTCCACCGCTGACACTACCCCCTTCTCCAGTATCCTGATCGTCAGCACCTCCTCCAGCAATGTGGAGGTCGGTTCCTCCGGGAAGCTCTGTACCTCCTTCCTGGCAAAATCTCGAACCTGCATGTATCGAAACATTTCTCCCTGCTCCAGCCCATACTTAGCTTCCAGCTCCCTCAATGCTGCAAACCGACCTCTAAGAAACAAATCTTTTAGCGTCTTGATCCCCTTCTCTTCCCATTTCCGAAAACTTCCATCCCACCTCCCTGAACACGCTGATGTTCTGCCGATGCGGTAACTGAGTGAATCCCTTTCCACACTCAGAGCAGGTGGATGGTCTCTCCCCGGTGTGAACACACTGGTGTCTCCGCACGTGTGCAGACCGAGTGAATCCTTTCCCACACTCAGAACAGGAGAACAGCCTCTCCCCAGTGTGAACTCGCCTGTGTTCCTGCAGGCTGCATGAATGAGTGAAAGCCTTCTCACACTCAGAACAGGTGAAAGGAATCTCCCCAGTGTGTACTCGCTGGTGTGTCAGTAGAGTCGGTAAAGCACCGAATCCCTTACCACACATGGAACAGGTGAACGGCCTGTCCCCAGTGTGAACTCGCTTGTGTTGCAGCAGTTTCGATGAATCACTGAATCCCTTCCCACATCCCAAGCAAGTGAATGGTCTCTCCCCAGTGTGAACCCGCTGGTGTTTATACAGGTCTGATGAATTACTAAATCCCTTCCCACACTCAGGGCAGGTGAATGGTCTCGCCCCAGTGTGAATTAGCTGATGTCTCAATAGGTTGGATGACTGAGTAAATCTCTGCCCACACTCAAGGCAAGTGAACGGCCTCTCCCCAGTATGAATTCGCTGATGGGACTGCAAGATGGATAAATGACTCAAACCGCTTCCACACTCGGGGCAGACGAATGGTCTCTCCCCAGTGTGACTGCGGTAATGAGCCTCCAGTTGTGACGGGTATTTGAATCTCTTGCCACAGTCCCCACATTTCCATGGTTGCTCCATGCAGTGTGTGTCTCTCTCCAGGTCCGATGATCAGTTGAAACCTTGTCTTCACAGCAAACACGTGTATGGATTTTCCCCTCTCTGAATGGAGCGATGTTTCTTTGGGCTGTGTAGCTGGTTAAAGCTCATTCAATATCTGCACTGGGACACTCTCACTCAGGTATGTGTGACTTGGTACTTTTCAGATTGCAAAGTTGTTGAAAATCCTTTGAAGCCAACAGATGAGACAAACCTTTCTTCTTCTGGATTCAAAGTCTGATAATATTCAGCCCCAAAGAATCGAGTGACTGTCAGACCGCGTTGTGAAGTCTGAGATATCTGACTGGAATTCGTCCTCTTCTAATATTCTGTAAAAACAATTTACAAAAGACATCACTGTCAGTGCAGGATAGAAATTCAGAACAAACAATTCTAGTTGCTATGGAACATTCTTTCCTCTCTTGTTCCTCAAAAGCTGTGAATCTCCATCACACACATTCTCACTCCATTCTCGCTCCACTTTTCCGTAAATACTCAATAATACCGCACTAAAAATGTGTGTAATATACAGGACTTGATTACAGGACTGGAGACTGATGGGGCTGTGAGGGAGATAGTTATTTCAACAGTGAGATGTGAGAGATCTGCAACATGCTGCCTATGAGGGTGGAGGAAGCACAGACGATCATCATTTCAAAATAAAAGTGTGAGGAAATAAACTTGCAGAGTAACGGGGATATCGAGGGGGGAATGTGACTGATTGGATTTCTCTACAAAGTCGGCATGGATTGGGCTACTGAATGGAATCCAAGTGTCGTAATCATCATAGAATTTATATCATAGAATTTACAGTGCAGAAGGAGGCCATTCGGCCCATCGAGTCTGCACCGGCTCTTGGAAAGAGCACCCTACCCAAGGTCAACACCTCCACCCTATCCCCATAACCCAGTAACCCTAAGGTCAATTTTGGACACTAAGGGCAATTTATCATGGCCAATCCACCTAACCTGCACATCTTTGGACTGTGGGAGGAAACCGGAGCACCCGGAGGAAACCCACGCACACACGGGGAGGATGTGCAGACTCCGCACAGACAGTGACCCAAGCCGGAATCGAACCTGGGACCCTGGAGCTGTGAAGCAATTGTGTTATCCACAATCCTGCCGTGCTGCCCTAAATAAATGTGTCAAGCTGAGGGAGCAAATGTCTTTCAGAAAGAGAGAGAGCTGGGTCAACCTTTCCAGAATCTGCACCCTCCCTGGATTCACTTTCTTTCCCTTCAATTGCTCCGAATCGCCAATTGAAGGTGAGAATGAGAAAAGAAATGGAAAGGGGGAGAAAATAAAGTGTTTTACTCACAGTTGTTGGAGACAGGAGGAGGTTTCAGTCTGTGGGGAGCTCAATCTTCATTCACACAAAGTCCGCCTTCTGATTAGCTGGAGGATCAGAGTCCTTCCGGTTCACCAACTTTTGCTATTGGTTAATACCGTAACAGGACGTTCAGGGGGTGGGCTCGACTCTGCACCACATGCGCAGCTTCCCTCTCTCTTGAACATGCATAGGCCTGGGTCGCGGGCGCGGTGGATTGAGCGGTTTCTCCAATGCTGGGGATTGTGGGAGATGCGGCCGTCATTACTCATCCAAAGCCCAGTCTCCAAACTCCTGGGTGACAAGTAGCGGTGGGAGGGCAGTGACCCCACACTGATACAACGTACACGTGGGTAGTCACTGGATTTGATTGCGAGCCCCCCTTAGCAAAACAGTTTGTTAACTCTAGGTGTAAAGATTTAGATACATGTGTGACATATTGGCGGGGGGGGGGGGGGGGGGGCAATAAGTGAATGTGAAACTGAACCCGAGAGTCAGCACCTTCAGGGGAGGAGAATTGTGGATAAGCAGCAGGAGAAATCCTGGTGGGAGGATAGGAGACAGAATTATCTGTTCTTAATTTCTATCCTGTACTGACAGTGATGACGTATGCAAACTCATTTATCAGATGGGTGGATTTGAAGACAGAAATTGCAAGCCAAGCACCTCGTTGTCATCTGACAGATTCACTTAATTCATCAGGATCTGAATATCATGAACCATTGAATCTAGAAGGAGAAATTATGATCTGTCAGCTTTCAAATAATTTAAATATTACTTTCACTGGAAAGGCACAAGGACTCATCCAAGTGAGAGTTCCACTGCACTGACTGTGCAAAGCCTGAAATATTATCACAACATTCACATTGAGGAGAAACCTTCCTGGTGTTCTGTATGTGGATGAAACTTCAACTGAGCATTGAACCTGAAGAGACACAAGGACACACACCAACGGAGGAACAATCATCAAGATCCACGATAATTTTAATGTCGATTGGGAGAATCAGATTCGCAAAAATATCCTAAAAAATGGGTTCAGAGTCTTTTTGGAACAATTTCTTGGAGCCATACATTTTAGAGCCAACCAGGGAGCAGACTATCCTCGATCTGGTAATGTGCAACAAGACAGGATTATTCAATAATCTAATCGTGATGGAGGCTCTAAGTCACAGTGATCATAATATAATAAAATTCCACTTTCAGTTTGAAGGTGAGAAGTGCTGGTCTAAGGGCGGCACAGTGGAGCAGTGGTTAGCATAGCTGCCTCATGGCGCTGAGGACCTGGGTTCGATCCCGGCCCCGGATCACTGTCCATGTGGAGTTTACACATTCTCCTCATGTCTGTGTGGGTCTCACCCCCACAACCCAAAGGTGTGCAGTGTCGGTGGATTGGCCACGTTAAATTGCCTTTTAATTGGGAACAAAAAGAATGGGGTACTCTAAATTTCTTTTAAAAGTGCTGGTCTAAATTAAAAACTAAATAAAGAGAACTCTGAAGGGTATGAAGGGAGAGCTGGCGAAAGCGAACTTGGGAAACTAGGTTGAAAATTGGGACATCAGTATGGAAGTGGGTGACTTTGAATAACTCTCAGCAAACATTTATGCCAGAGAGAAAGAAAGGCTGTTTGAGAAGAATGCATCATCCATGGTTAAATAAGGAAGTCAAGGAATGTATTAAATTGAAAGAAACACCATCAAAATCTGCAAAGGTTAGTGTTCATTTAAAAGTTGGGCAGATTTTAGAATCAGCAAAGAATGAGTAAAAGATAAGAAACAGGCAGAAATTAGAGTATGAGGGTAAACATTCTCGGGCTACAAAAGTAGATAGTAAAGGTTTCTGCAAGTATTTGAAGAGGAAAAGAGTGACTAAATCCAGGTTGGTCCTCTGGAGAGTGAGCCTGGGAAATTGATCATGGAAAACAAAGAAATAATGGAGGCTTGAAACAGGTATTTTGTGTCTATCGTCACGGTACCAGACCGAGAACAATTCACAAAGATAATTGAAAATCGAGAGGTAATAGGGAGGGAGGAACACAGAACAATCACCAGAGAAAAGATGCCAGGAAAACTATTGAACCTAAAGGCTGACAAGTCCCCAGGACTGGGTGACCTGCATTCTTGGGCTTTAAAAAAAGTGGTGGCAAAGAGAGTAGATGTATTGGTTATAATCCCACAAAATTCCTTAGATTCTGGAAAGGTCCCAGTGGATTGGAAAATAGAGAATGTAACACCTTTATTCCAGAAAGGAGGGAGACAGAAAGCAGGAAACTATAGGCCAGTTAGCCTAACATGTGTGACAGGGAAAGTGCGAGAATCTATTATGAAGGAGGTTACAGCAGATTACTTAGAAAATGTAAACATTATTACTTTTTATTTATAACGAGAACTACCATGAAATATGCAGTAAATGCAACTGGTTAACTACAAGTTAATACCTAATACCCACGTCAATCTGCCCCACCCTCTCTCTCTCTCTCTCTCTCATATATACACACACACACACACACACACAAGAAAGACAACCGCAGAGGGGTGGAATGGGGCAAAAAAAATTCAAAATTGGAGGAAAGAGTCTTTCTTCACAACAAGCTTGCAGATTAAAGTCTTTGGCTTGCAGTCTGTAATGATCTTCTTTGGAGATTCATTCATTCAGGTACTCTCTACATTAAAAATGCAGTAGTCAAAACTTTTCTGGAGAGTCACCTTAGTTCACGTCAAATTTTGCTTTCAGTTTGTAGTTTGTCTTTCGGTCCCTGTAGTCTCAGAAGTACAGCACCCACCAGGCTCTCTGGAGAGAGAGCCAGCCCTTACAATGGCCTTCTGGGGAGAGTTAGCTGGACCTTTTTGGAGAGAGTTAGATGTATCAGCGTGCTGCCAGAGTCAAAACTGATACCAAACTGATATCTTGGGACTCGGAAAAGCGTTCTAGTGGAATACTATCCAATCACCACCTGTTACTGGACAGATCACAGATCTTTGGGCCAATTCATTGGCAACCGGCCAAATCAATCAAATGGACGTTTCATTATGAGATATGCAAGACATAAATCACAAACGTTCAATCCATCCCCATTATACAAGTTACCTACCCAGTCTTTATATTGGTAACTAGTCAGCCCTTAAACCCATGACAAAGCATCTGCAATCACATTATCCTTTCCAGGAATATGTACAATTCTAACGTTGAACTGTTGTAATAATAAACTCCAATGGAATAATCTTGCGTCCAGGTTTTAAACTTCTCTACAAATGCAAATAGATTATGGTCTGTGTAACAATGTTTTGCTGATTGTCATGTTGGACATGTATGACGAAGTGCTAAAGGGCTAGTCGCAAGGCCAAGGCTCAATGATGGAATACTTTCTTTGGCACAGACTGAATTTGTTTCTAAAAATACCTCCCTATCCTCTTTATTCCTTCATTGTTGTCCTGTAGTAGCACTGCCCCTACTCCCAGGTCACTGGCATTTGTGGCCATTTTAAATGGTCTGGAAATGTCTGGGATGGCCAGCAATGGTTCGCCCACCAACATGGATGTCAATCTGTCAAACTCTACTTGGCGTTCTGTGGATCATTGCATTTTTAATTGTTTCCGCTAAATATCGAACGTGCTTTTTATTTCAGTTTCTAACTGAGGAGGATGTTGCTTTATTAGTTCAGAATTTCTGATGTTTACTTCATGATTTGTTAACCGAATGCCGCTTGGTGTTTCCATTCAATTCTATTCATACCCTTTCAGCATCTTTGTTATATCTGCCCCTATCTGGGTGTCGTGCAATGTAAAGATGTGGAGATGCCAACATTCGACTGGAGTGGGCTCAGTAAGAAGTCTTATAACACTAGGTTAAACTCCAACAGGTTTGTTTCGAATCATTAGCTTTCGGAGCACAGCTCCTTCATCACCTGATGAAGGAGCTGTGTTCTGAAAGCACGTGTAATGTAGTCAGTCTTTTCTGATTGTCCAATGAATGTTTATCCATATTTCAAAGATTTGCTACAGTCAAACAAAAAGCACTATTGTCAATGCTGAGGGAAATATTTGGTTCATTTTTAATCCATAAACACTCTCCAACCCCTCCAGCTTTACATCCTCTCTTTTCTTGCGCATGGTTACTTTCAGAAATAAGAACCATTCTTTGTTTTACAGCTTCTACCTCCTCTTTGGAGTTTTCGTAATCACAACTCTTATCCCGATTTAGCAATACAGACCTTCAGAATCAGAGGATAACACATTGTTGGACCCATGCATTTTCTGGTTTTTGTTACCAGATGTGGTGACAGAATCACGACATAGTTTTAAAAGATATTGATGACTGATTATTTAATCTCCTTTGCCATTTGCTCCCTTTAAGAGGCACTGTGGATCTTTAAAAGGATGTGGGTGAACCAGCTTAGGGCCACTTCACGGTCCTTACTGTCCTCGTCCTGACTAACTGGTGCTGTGCTATCAAGTATACTTTGCTTCAAAGGAGGCATGCTGTGGGAAATATTTCCCCTGAAGGGGATGGCAATGGATTTACTACAAGGGACTTTAACAAATCACTTTTAGAAAAGTCCAATTCACTTTCTTCCTCCAATTTTCTGTCTTCGTTCCGAGCTCTGGGAGAATTACTTGTCATTGGCACAAGATCAGTTAGTGACAGGTCTATTTGGTAATAGCTGTTCATCATCACTTCATAATCAGAAGCAAAATTGAATTTGGTACTCTCGTCTGTCTCTTCATCACTGTCACTACTATTAAATTCAAACTCCTCTTTCCTATGGTCACCTTCAGTCTTAGAATTCTGAGAATCTGGTTCACTATTTGATCTGTGATTAACATCTTTCAACATTTTTCTTTGAGTAATTTAATGCCCAATGAGTTTCTTAATTCCCACATGCCCTACTGTTGGGATTTCAGGTGATAACTGCAGTAATTCTCTCAGACCCTCTGTTATCATGGATGAATCTACAACCGTCACTCCTGCCAAATCATTCCTCAAAAGTAAATCTATTCCGTCCACTGGGAATTTCTCAGCCAGCCCAACAACTACTGGACCTGACACTAGATCACACTCCAATTGTACTTTATACAATGGGACTGGAATACAATCTCCACTTTTCCCATTCACTAATTCCTCAGCTTTCATTGAGTCTCTGAAAGAAGAAACAAATCCTTCTCCAGTAAGAGAGTTTGAGTAGCCCCTGTATCCCTTAAGATTGTTATGGGTTTGGCACATGTTGGACATGTAAAGTCACAGTTTGTGGCTTAAGAAAAGTAGTGGGAAAACAGACTCAATCAAACAGGATAAGCCAGTGGGTTTTATTAAAGTGGGAGGAAAAAACATTGTCCCAGTGGAAAGGTGCAACAGAGTGTAGAGCCTATTGAGAGGTTGGTGGATAAGCAGGTAACAGAACTTTTTAAGGATATTTGTGAGGGTGAGGTTTACTTGTGTGTACAAGGTGGAGTAGGTGAAGAGATTCAGATCTTGAGGGATACAGGAACAAGTCAATCTTTTTTTTAATAAGCATTTTATTGAGGTATTTATGGTATTACAACGACAACAAAATAAACAATGTCCATGTAAATATAAACATAGTGCAAAAGCCGTCTTCCACCCTTACAGGGACCACCTTTACTAACATCCTAATCTAAACTAAGCGAACCCCCAATCCCGCCCCCCCCCCCCCCCTTCTGCTGATGGTTAATTTTCCCCAAAGAAGTCGACGAATGGCTGCCACCTCCAGGCGAACCCTAACATTGACCCTCTCAAGGCAAACTTGATTTTCTCCAAACAGAAAGCTAGCCATGTCAGTTAGCCAGGTCACTGTCTTCGGGAGCTTTGGGTCCCTCCAGGCTAATAGTATCCGTCTCTGGGCTACCAGGGAAGCAAAGGCTAGAACGTTTGCCTCTTTCTCCTCTGGATTCCCGGGTCTTCCGACATTCCAAAAATCGCCACCTCTGGACTCGGTGCCACCCTTGTTTTTAACACCTTGGACATGACATCCGCAAACCCCTGCCAGAATCCCCTAAGCATCGGGCATGCCCAGAACATATGGACATGGTTCGCTGACCCTCCTGCACACCTTGCGCACTTATCTTTTACCCCAAAGAGCCTACTCATACAGGCCACTGTCATGTGGGCCCGGTGAATGACCTTAAATTGTATCAGGCTGAGCCTGGCACATGTTGTGGACGCGTTGACTCTACTCAACCCATCCACCCAGAGACCATCCTCTATCTCTCCTCCTAATTCCTCTTCCCATTTGTGTTTCAGCTCCTCAGTCTGCGTCTCCTCTGACCCCATAAGTTCCCTATTAATGTCCAAAACCCTCCCTTCTCCCATACACATTCTGGAAACTACCCTGTCCTGTATCCCCCTTGGTGGTAGGAACGGGAAGGTTGAGACCTGCCTGCGTACGAAGTCCCGTACCTGGAGGTACCTAAACTCATTTCCCCTCACCAATCCAAATTTCTCCTCCAGCTTTCTCAGGCTAGAAAAGCTCCCCTCCATAAACATATCTCCCATCCTCTCAATCCCTGCACTCTGCCATCTCCGGAACCCTCCATCTAACCTTCCCAGGGCAAACCGGTGATTATTACAGATTGGAGACCACACCGATGCTCCCTCCGCTCCCACATGCCTCCTCAATTGCCCCAAGACCATCAGGGCTGCCACCACCATGGGCTAGTGGAGTACTGTGCTGGAGGGAATGGCAGAGGCGCCGTTATCAATGCCCCCAAACTGGTGCCGTTGCATGATGCCGCCTCCACACGCTCCCATACTGCCCCTCCCCCCACCACCCACTTCCTGATCATGGTTATATTCGCCCCCCAATAATAATTACTAAAGTTCAGCAGCGCCGGCCCGCCCTTCCCCTGGCTCCGCTCAAGCATCCCCTTTATTACTGTTGGGGTTTTACCCACCCACACAAAGCCAGTGATCACCTTATTGACTCGTTTATAGAAGGACCGTGGAATAAAGATGGGGAGACACTGAAACACAAACAGGAACCTTGGGAGGACCGTCATTTTCATAGTCTGCACCCTTCCAGCTAGTGACAACGGAAGCGCGTCCTACCTTCGGAAATCGTCCTTCATTTGATCTACTAATCAGGCCAAATTTAACTTGTGTAGCCGTTCCCATTCCCGCGCCACCTGAATGCCTAGGTATCGAAAGCTTCCCCCTATCACCCTAATCGGCAGCTCCCCCATCACCTCTCCTGTCCTTTGCATGGATCACAAACATCTCACTTTTCCCCATATTCAGTTTATAATAACTGGCCAAATACCCCCAGAATCCTCATAATTTCTTCCATCACCTCTAGTGGGTCCAAAATATATAGGAGCAGGTTGTCTGCATATAGCGAGACTCTGTGTTCCACTCCCCCCCGGACCAGCCCCTTGAGGCTCTCAGCGCAATTGCCAGCGGCTCTATGGCCAATGCTAACAGGAGTGGGGAGAGGCGGCATCCCTGTCTCGTCCCCGATGCAGCCTGACATAGTCCGATGTTGACCTGTTCGTCCGTACGCTCACAACAGGAGCCTGGTACAACTGCCTGACCCAGTCAATAAAGCCCCGTCCTAATCCAAACCACCCCAGTACCTCCCGCAGATATTCCCATTCCACCCAATCAAATGCCTTCTCTGCATCCATTGCGACCACTACCTTCACGTCCCTACCTTCTGGGGGCATCATAATCACATTTAACAACCTTCTTATGTTGGCCGCCAACTGCCTACCCTAAACAAATCCTGTCTGATCCTCCACAATCACGTCCGGAATGCAGTCTTCAATCCTAGAGGACAAGGTTTTGGCCAGCAGTTTGGCGTCCACATTTAGTCAGGATATCGGCATATAGGTTCCGCATAGCTCAGGGTCCTTGTCCCGCTTCAGGATCAATGAGATAGTGGCCTGTGACATTGTCGGGGGAAGCACCCCAGGTTCCCTTGCCTCATTGTATGTCCTCATCAACAGCGACCCCAATATCTCAGAGAACTTTTTATAGAACTCCATTGGGTACCCGTCCGGACCCAGGGCTTTACCCCACTGCATGGCCTTCAGTCCCTCGGCTATTTACTCCAACCCGATCGGGGTCCCCAGCCCTTCTCCAAACCCCCCGTCCACCTTCGGGAACTTCAGCCCCCCCTAAAAAGTGCCTCATCCCCTCCGACCCAGCTCGGGGTTCCGACCCATACAACTTGCTGTAAAACTCCTTGAACGCCTTATTCACCCCTGCTGAGTCTCCAACTAGTTTCCCGTCCCCATCATTTACTTTCCCTCTCTTCCTGGCTGCCTCCCTCTTTCTAAGCTGCTGTGCAAGCATTCTGCTGGCCTTCTCACCATGTACATATATCGCCCCCTCACATTCCTCAGCTGCTCCATCACCTTCCCTGTAGTTAACAAGCTGAACTCCGCCTGTAGCCTCCGTTGCTCCCTTAGAAGATTGACTTGCTCAAATATATTCAGAACTACCTGGAAATCAATGACACAGGTGAGGTTTCGGCGGTGGTGCCTGGGAGGCAATGAAGGCGGTGGTTAGAGGGGAGCTGATCTCGATATGGGCCCACAGAGAGAAAGCAAGAGACGGACGGACTGATCAAGGAGATATTGCAGGTCGACAGGAGGTATGCGGAGAACTCAGAGGCAGGGCTTCTAAGGGAGCAACGGAGGCTACAGGCGGAGTTCGGCTTGTTAACTACAGGGAAGGTGATGGAGCAGCTGAGGAATGTGAGGGGGCGATATATGTACATGGTGAGAAGGCCAGCAGAATGCTTGCACTGCAGCTTAGAAAGAGGGAGGCAGCCAGGAAGAGAGGGAAAGTGGTAATTTGTGGAATATGGGGTTGGTTTAGCACAGTGGGCTAAATAGCTGGCTTGTAATGCAGAACAATGCCAGCAGCGCGCGTTCAATTCCTGTACCGGCCTCCCCGAACAAGCGCCGGAATGTGGCAACTAGGGGCTTTTCACAGTAACTTCATTGAAGCCTACTTGTGACAATGAACAATTATTATTATTATTTAATGGTGAGAGCAGTAGTGTGCCACTATGTAAGGTATGGTGAGAGAGTTCAGTGAAAAGTGGTGAAGTGGTAGTAGGAGTAAAAGAAAAATTACCTTTTTAGGATAAGATTTATCCTAGATAATAATATAGCTAGATCACAGGTGGGAGTGCAACCTACTATGGTTGAAAAGCCAGTGGAAAGTGGAACAACTGAGATGTTGCAAGAAATATATCCGGGAGTGTTTCCTGATTGCGTGGTAATCAGATCACAAAACCACTGGTTAAGATAGGAGGAAGATAATTTGAGGAGTGTCAATTGGGAGGCTGAGGTTCAGTTGTCAGAAAACCTATTTGATCAGATGGTTGGTAAAAACAAGAGCAGGTGGTGGATGAAGTGGATAATTTTAGTTCAAGCAAGTTGGTTCAATGGGGAGAATGTGCAGATCCGCAGGCAGTGACCCAAGCTGGGAATCGAACCTGGGTCCCTGATGCTGTGATGCAGCAGTGCTAACCACTGTGCTACCATGCCACACCAGTAGTAACACAAGGTGATTATACTAGTATCTGGTCAGGACTGGAGCTGTCTCACAGTTTTATAGAGAGCATCGTCTGTGGTGGAGGCTGAAGAGCTTGTACAAATGTAGCCAGAATGTTCAGCAAACGTTTGCATGCAATGACTGTTGTTTTGCACTGTCCAAATGCACCAGCACTTACCCATTATTTTTGGCTATCCTCAACAGACACAGAATACAAAGCAGCTGATAAATGTGAAGAACAGATGATGAATGCTGCAGCATCGATAGCAACCTGTCTTACCATCAAGAGAAGAATTCTGCTGTCAGAGCCAGGCAACTACATATCACTGAATTATTTTTTTTTAATTTAGAGTATCCAATTATTTTTTCTAATTAAGGGGCAATTTAGCATGGCCAATCCACCTATCTTGCACATCTTTGGGTTGTGGGGGTGAGACCCACGCAGACACGGGGAGAATGTGCAAACTCCACACGGACAGTAACCCAGGGCCAGGATCGAACCTGGGACCTCGGTGCCGTGAGGCAGCAGTGCTGACCACTGTGCCACCATTCTGTGCATTTATCACTGAATTGTTGATGAAGCTTTTCTTGTGTAATCTTGGGAGGCCACCCTGATCTTTGAAATCTCTCTCGCTCGAAGTAGTGGTTAAATTTATGCTAGTGACTGACATGTGAGAAGACATAAATGGACTATACTCATGTGTAGGTTAGCCTGTTGAAAAATGTAAAATGTTATTATAGAGTATAAGTTGCATGTAATCATAAGAAATGTTTAAAGTTAAAACGTTTTTAGAAAAATAAAGCCATTTGCATACATAGCTGGTTCATTTTTTTAAAGGGGGAGGTGTGACAATTGGAAGATTTTAGGAAAATTTCGATCATAAATGTATTGGGCAATTTAAGGGTTAAAAGCATTGGGTTAAAGTGTGATTCACTGCAGTGGTCCTGTTTTTATTTTAAAGAAGGATTCTGTTTTGCAGGGCGTGGGTGTTTTTAGTAGTCAGAAGGTGAAATTGACAAAGGAATGTTTTTTTCAGTCTGGGCTATTGGACTGTGGTTTGACTGGGAAAGTACTTGTGGAATTACTGTACTTTGCAGCCGACAGAGGTCATTTGTTTTCCAGCTTGGGGAGATTAGGTCATTGCTGGGTGAACCAAGGAAGGCAGAAAGACATTTTAAAAATCTTTAGAGAGCAGTTTTTGGAGAAAGATTTGGAGAGAGGAGTTGAATTCTAGGTCCACAATTCCCACAGTAAGATAGATTGAGAGCTGTATCTTTCTTTTCCTGTTGTTTAATGGGAGATTGAGTAGTAGTGTTTAAGTGGCTAACTGTAAGCTGTTGTTTTTGGGTGTGATGTTAAAATGTTTAATATTGTCGCCATAATAAAATTTTATTTTAAAAATAACCAAGCTCTATTTCTTCATGTGATCACTCCTGGAGCGAATCATTCTTTCCGCACAGTCTGACAAATAAACTGAAATATTGGGGGTTTGGTCCAGTATCCTAGCAACTGTTGGGGTTTGGTCTGGGATCGGATTAGTGACCGATGTAATAATTGATTTGTGGTCCATTTCCCAGTCAGTCCTCCAGCACCTACCTGACACTCAATTAGTGCAACGCCCATTGCAGTTTTCCAACTGGGATGCAGGCCCCGTTATTTTCAGCTAATTTCAGCCCTCAGCTCTGTCACCCGGCTGTCATTGATATGAGCAATAGAGACAGAAAGGTGCCCGGGGAGAAAGTGGGAAGTTAAAACTTGTGGCTCAAAATCAATACTTAAACATTTGTCAGTTAAATCCATGTTATTTATACTGGAGTTTTTAATTATTAGATTGAGGCAAAGGGTGGAGGGTTTTAAAGCGTAACTTTTCCTTTCTAACTAGTGTCCGCCATGGCTCAGGGGGCAGCACTATCACCTCTGGATCAGAAGGTTAAGACCCAGTTAGGGACCTGTGGACAAAAACCACTTCCAACATTCCTCATCCCAGCACTGAGGGAGTGCTGCACTGTCAGAACAGCCAACTTTCAAATAAGATGTTAAACTGAGGTCCTGTCTGCCCCTCCCAGGTGGGTGTAAAAGTTCCACAGCCACTATTTTGAAGAAGAGCAGGGGAGTTATCCCCAGTGTCCTGGTCAATATTTACCCCTCAATCAACATCACTAAAAACAGATCATCTGCTCATTATCACATTGCTGTGTGTGGGATCTTGCTGTGTGTAAATTGGCTGATGTGTTTCCTACATTACAACAGTGACTACACTTCAAAAGTACTTCATTGGCTGTAAAGCACTTTGGGTCATCCTATGGTTGTGAAAGGCGCTATAGAAATCTAAGTTTTTAAATTGAAGGTTTATGTTTTCTGATCTTATCTGGAACTTAATTGATTTCAGCCACCCCCAACTTACCATTTAATAAATTCACTTTGGTTCAGACAAGGCAATTAAGGCAAAGGCAGAATTCTCTTGATATTAAATTTTAAACATTTATTCAAAGAAACTTTCAGACATTGACTTTTCCAACTTCATGTGGGTGATCAGTCTGTAGAAGCGTAACCCTCTCTGGCTCCTTCTTTGACAGTAATTCTTGTGCAATTCAGCCTCGGGAGTCTGGCTCCTTCTTTGACAGTAATTTCCTTAGAACTCAGCCTCGGGAATCTTCAGTACTTGGCCAACAAGGAAGACTTTTGGAACCTCTACTTTTATCCCCAAAGTGACCATTACCTCACGTCAGAGTTGGGCCTGTTGTAACACGGCAATTGGTCAATTTGGTCACTTGATTAATTTAATTGGATCCCCAATTACTGACACCACCTTCTCTCATTATCTTAGACAAGAATACAATAGAACTGTTTCATACTGTCCCTTTATCTGAGTCTGTACAATCCCTTATTCATACAGTTTCAAATGTTGAGGCGAATCAGAACTTGAAGGTCTCTCTTGCCAGTACATTTATCCTCATTGCACATTCTTTACATACACAGCAATGAAGCTTTTACAGCAAATGAAAATCAGGGTATGATCTAATGGCCACGATGCGCAAGGTGCAAATCCAAGTGCGCCACTTAGATCGCAGGAGAGTCTGAAATCAGGCACCGCACTAAGCGCCAATCGGTTTCAGATCTAACCGGCCTATTCCCATTGGAGAGATCTGGATACAATTAAGGCCAATCTCCATCCCATTAACGGGAAGGACACCCTATGATATAAGCGACTCCCCAGTCGGTCACATGGAAGCCGATTAGTATTGGCCCACACAGACAAGTGCCAGGCGTCACGATTCCCGAGGGTTCCCGGGCCATTGGGAGGCCCCTGAGTGGTGAGGGTTAGGGCAGGGTGGCCCTCCCTGGCCCAGCCCCTGGAACGTGTGCACTTGGCACTGCCAGTCTGGCACCGCAAACCTGGGTATTTCACACTCTGCCCATTCATGAAGATCATTCATAAAGACTGAGTCTTGATTTTGTGTAACAACAATGTCTTTCTCCCCATTTCAAATCCCCTGTGAAAATCCAAATACAGAGTATCGTGAAATTATTATATTTATAACAGAACGAGTTGTTGGGATTCACTGCCTGACAATGGTGTAGGAAGTAAATTCAACAGCAACTTTCAAAAGGGAACTGGACAGATTCTGGAGGAAAAGGAACTTGCCGGGCGATGGGACTAATTAGATAGTTCATTCAAAGAGCTAGCATGGGAACAATGGGTGGGATGGCCTCTTTCTGTGCTCTCTGAGACTCATTTGCATTTGAAGAAAGTGGGAAATACCTGGAAGCCACTTCCGACAATGCGGGTAGAAGCAGAGATGTTGGAATGTTTCTAAAAGGAAATTGGACGTGCTTTTGAGGGAAGTAAACTGACAGGGATATGGGGATAGAACGGGGCAATGGTTTGATCTGCAGAGATCTGCAAGTTGTAAATCTTTGGAATTCCCTACCCCAGAGGGCTGTGGGAGCTCAGTCATTGAGTGTGTTTAAAGCAGAGACTGACAGATTTCTAAATAGCAATAACATAAAGGGATATGGGGGAAAAGCATTGAAGTGGATGATCAGCCACGATCATATTGAATGGTGGAGCAGGCTCGACGGGCTGAATGACCAACTCCTGCTCCTATGTTCCAATGGTACAATGATAAGCAGGAAAGTAAATTGTGAAGAGGACATAAGGCGGTTAAAAAGGTATATTTTAAATGAGTGGAAAAAGATCTGTCAAATGGAGAATAATGTGGGAAAATGTGAAATTGCCCATGTTGGCCAGAAGAATAAAAAAGCTTATTATCTAAATGGTGAGAGATTGCAGAGCTCTGAGATTCAGAGGGATCTGGGTGTCCAAGAGCATGAATCACAAAAGACGAGTATACAGGTCCAGCAAGTAATTAGGAAAGCTAATAGAATGTTATTGTTTATTGTGAGGGGAATTGAATACAAAAGTAGGGAGGTTATGCTTCAGTTATACAGGACATTGGTGAGACCACATCTGGAGCACTGTGTACAGTATCGCTCTCATTTAAGGTATGATGTAAATGTGTTGGAAGCAGTTCAGAGAAGGTTTACTGGACTTATACCTGGAATTGGAGGCTGGTCTGATGAGGAATGATTGGACAGGCTGGGCTTGTGTCCGATGGAGTTTCGGTGACTTGATTGAACCGCATAAGATCCTGAGGGGCCTTGACAGGGTGGATGTGGAGAGGATGTTTCCTCTTGTGGGAGGATCGAGAAATTGGAGTCACTTTAAAAGTAACAACTTGTCCATTTAAGGCAGAGGGTTGGGAGTCTTTGGAACTCTCTTCCTCAAAGGGCAGTGGAAGCAGAGACTTTGAATATTTTGAAGGCAGGCTGGATAGATTCTTGAAAAGCAAGGGGGTGAAAGGTTATCGGGAGGGTAGGTGGGAATAAACCATACTAAGACCAGACGTAATAGGAACAGGAGTAAGCCATTCGGCCCTTCCAGCCTGGTCCATCTTTCAATAGGATCACAGCTGATCTAACATTTCACACGTTCACTTTCTTGCCCTTTCCCTGTAATTCTCGGTTCCCTCACTGATCAAGAATCTATCTCGGCCTTACATATACACAAGGACTCTGTCCCCTCAACTCTCACTGTTCCAAAGACTCTCAGAAGAATTTCCTCCTCATCTCAGTCTTAAATTGACATCTCTTTATTCTGAGACGATGCCATCTGGTCCTAGATACTCCCATGAGGGGAAACATCCTCTCAGCATTTACCCTGTGAAGCTCCTTAATAATCCTGTATGTTTCAATGAGATCACTTCTCATTCTTCTAAATTCCAATGAGTAGAGTCCCAATCTGTTTAACCTTTGCTCCTAAGACAATCCCTCCATACCTGGGATTATCCTAGTGAATCTTCTCGAAACCTCCTCCAATGAAATAATACATTTCCTTACATAAGGGGATCAAAATTGCTCTCAGTTCTCCAGATGTGGTGTCACCAGCACCATGTACAGCTGCAGCAAGACTTCCCGACTCTTATACTCCAACACCCTTGGAATCAGGGCCAACATTCCATTAGCCTTCCTGATTACCTGCTGCACCTGTCTGCTAGCTTTCTGTGTTTCGTGCACAAGTTCCCCCAAGTCCCTTTGTGCTGCAGCTTTCTGCAGTTTTTCTCCATTTAAATAATACTGTTCTTTTGTTCTCCCTTCCAAAATTAACTTCACATTTTCCCACATTATGCTCCATGTGGCAACTTTTTGTCCACTTGCTTAACCTCTCAATATCTCTTTGCAAACTGTTTGTATTCCCCTCGCAACTTGCCTTTCCACCTATTTTTGTGTTGTCTGCAAATTTGGGCACAGTACATTTGCTTCCTTCCTCCAAGTCATGAACATAAATTGTACACTGTTGCGGTGCCAGAACTGACCCCTGTGGAACCCCACTGGTTACAGGTCACCAACCTGAAAAAGAACCCCTTATCCCCACTCACTGTTTCCTGCTCATTAGCCAATTCTCTATCCATGTCAATATACTACCTCCAACTCCATGTGTTCTTATCTCATGACTTAATGTTTTGTGAGGTACCTTGTCAAAGGCCTCCTGGAAGTTTAAATATAACACATCTACTGGTCCCCCTCTATCCACTCTGGTTGAGACTTCCTCAAAACACTCTGATAAATTAGTCAGACACATTTTCCCTTTCACAAAGCCATGCTGACTCTGCTTGATTAGATTATGTTTTTTGGAATGTGCTGCTATTACTTCCTAATAATTGATTCCAACATTTTTTTCAACAATAAATGTCCTATAGTGTCTCATTTTTTGCCTCCCTACCATTCTGAATCAGGGGGTTGTCACATTGGCAGTTTTCCAATCCTCTGGTACTTCTCCAGAATCCAAGGATTTTTGGAAAATTACAATCAATGCATCCACTATCTCTGTAGACATTTATTTTAGGATCCGAGGATGCAGCCATCCAGGGGACTTATCTTATCCCCATTAGTTTGTCCAAAATGACTTCTCCAGTGATGGTATTTAATTGCTCTATTTGTATTCTTTAGAATTAATGGGATAACAAAGTATCTTCCACCATAAAGACCGATGCAAAAAAATCTGTTTAACTCCTCTGCCATTTCCTTGTTCCCCACAACTGGCACGGCAGCGTGGAGGCACATGGTGGTTAGCACTGTTGCTTCACAGCTCCAGGGACCCGGGTTCAAGTCCCGGCTTGGGTCACTGTCTGTGCGGAGTCTCCACGTTCTCCCCAAAACTGCGTGGGTTTCCTCCGGGTGCTCCGGTTTCCTCCCACAAGTCCCAAAAGATGTACTTGTTAGGTGAATTGGACATTCTGAATTCTCCCTCTGTGTACCCGAACAGGTGCCGGAGTGTGGCGACTAGCGGATTTTCACAGTAACTTCATAGCAGTGTTAATGTAAGCCTAGTTGTAACAATAATAAAGATTATAATAATAAAGAATATTATTACTATCTCCTCAGATGTATTTTCTAAGGGGCCTCTGTGGAGTTGAGGTTTCAGTCAGATCAGCCGTGAACTTATTGAATGGTGGAGCAGGCTCGAGGGGCCGAGTGGCCTACTCCTGTTCCTAATTCGTTATCACTTCCTTTATAATAAATTGTAGCATTTTCCCTCCTACTGATGTCAGGCTAATGGGTCTGTGGTTCCCCGTTTTCTCTCTCCCTCCTTAAATATTGGGGTTACATTACCACCTTCCAATCTGCAGGAACCATTCCAGAATCTATAGAATTCTGAATGATGATCACCAGTGTATCCACTATCTCTCCAGCCACCTCTTTCAACACTCTGGGATGTAGAGCATCAGCTTTTGGGGATTTATTAACTTTGAACCACATCAATTTCTCCAGTGCTACTTTTTCACTGATACTAATCTCTTTCAGTCCCTCGTGCTCACTGGTCCCTTGGTACTCTAGTGTTTTGGGGACAATTTCTGTATCTTCCTCTGTGAAACAGACTCACATTGTTTAGTTTCTCTGCCATTTCCTTCTTCCCCATGGTAAACTCTCCTGTCTCTGCCTGGAATGGACCCACATTGATCTTTGCTAATCTTTTCCTTTTCACGTTCCTATAGGAGCTTTTCCAGCCAGTTTTTATGTTTCTCCCCAGTTTGCTCTCATATTCTATTTTCTCTTCATCAGTTCCTTGGTCCTCCTTTGCTGAATTCTAAAACAAGTTGCCAATCCTCAGGCTCACTACTATTTGGGCCACTTTATGAGTCTCCTCCATTGATCTAATAAAATCTTTAACTTTTTTTGTTAGCCACGATAGCTTCATTTTGCTGTTTAATTTTTGCTTCTTAAAGGAATCTAGATTTTATGTAAATAAAATGCGAATGGTTGCCTGTCTATTGTCTGTCATCATACATAGAACAACAAAGAACAAAGGACAGTACAGCACAGGAACAGGCCCTTCGGCCCACCAAGCCTGCTCGGATCATGATGTCTGTCTATACTAAAACGTTCTGTGCTTCCAGGGTCTGTATCCGTCAATTCCCATCGTATTCATGTATTCGTCAAGATGCCTCTTAAACGTCACTATCGTACCTGCTTCCACCACCTCCTCCACCAGCGAGTTCCAGGCACTCACCACCCTCTGTGTAAAAAACCTCCCTCACACATCTCCTCTAAACTTTGCCCCTCGCACCTTAAACCTAGGTCACCTAGTAGTTGACTTTTACAACCTGGGAAAAAGCATCTGACTATCCACTCTGTCAATGTCAATGCCACTCAATTTTGTAAACTTTTATCAGGTCAACTCTGTCGCTCTAGTGAAAACAATCCGAGTTTATCCAACCTCTCCTCATAGCTAATACCCTTCAGGCCAGGAAACATCCTGGTAAACCTCCTCTGTACTCTCTCCAAAGCCTCCACATCCTTTAGGTAATGTGGTGACCAGAATTGGAGGCAATATTCCACGTGTGGCCTAACTAAGGTTCTGTACAGCTGCAGCATGACTTGCCAATTTTTATACTCAATGCCCCGACCAATGAAGACAAGCATGCCGTCTGCCTTCTTAGCTCCTCATCAACCTGCGTTGCCACTTTCAGTGATATGGTTATTGTAATTTCCCAATCTACCACAGACAACTTGCCCCTCATACCGTGACAGTTTCCTTCTGTGAGAAACATCCAGATAAATTAGGCAAAAGAACCATGTAACCACCATAGCCCATCTTCATGGCAACGAGGCTGCTTTGGGAACTAAATATCTTCCAACATACAAACACCTTTTCATTCTGTGCTCCTCGCCAACTTGGAACCAGGTAATCGCAACTAGCCTCAAAAATGGTCAGCCCACCGGAGGCAGAGGTGTTAGACCGGCCAGTCCAGCAGAAAGAAACCCTCCAATCATCACCATTCACCAGATGTCAGAATGAACAAAATGCAGTCCTGGATGTCAGTGAGAGCAGAAACAATAACAACGGAGCCAACATCTGTAATTTATTGTGAACTTGTTGGAGTCACAACAGGTGTGATGAATCACAAAACCCCTCCCCACATTGAGAGCAGATGAATGGTCTCTCCCCAGATTTAACTCGCTAGTGTCTCCAGAGTTGGGATGGATCATTGAATGTCTCCCCTGCTCAGAGCAGGTGAATCGCTTCTTCCAGGTGTGAACTCACTCGTGTTCCCGCAGGGTGTATGGATAATCTGAATCCCTTCTCTCACTAAGAGCAGGTTAACGCTTTCTCCCTGTGTGAACTCGCTGGTGTCTCTGCAGGTTGGATAACCGAGTGAATCCCTTCTCACACTGACAGCAAGTGAATGGCCTCTCCCCAGTGTGAAATCGTTGGTGTCTCTGCAGGCTGGATAACTGCGTGAATCCTTTCTCACACTGAAAGCAGGTGAACGGCCTCTCCCCAGTGTGCACTCGCTGGTGTGTCAGCAGGTTCGATAAACCAATGAATCCCTTCTCACACTGAGAGCAGGTGAACGGCCTCTCCCCAGTGTGCACTCGCTGGTGTGTCAGCAGGTTCGATGAAGTAGTGAATCCCTTCTCACACTGAGAGCAGGTGAACGGCCTCTCCCCAGTGTGCACTCGCTGGTGTGTCAGCAGGTTCGATAAACCAATGAATCCCTTCTCACACTGAGAGCAGGTGAACGGCCTCTCCCCAGTGTGCACTCGCTGGTGTGTCAGCAGGTTCGATGAAGTAGTGAATCCCTTCTCACACTGAGGGCAGGTGAACGGCCTCTCCCCAGTGTGAACGCGCTGATGTATCCGCAGGCTCGATAAAGCAATGAATCCCTTCTCACACTGAGAGCAGGTGAACGGCCTCTCCCCAGTGTGAACTCGCTGGTGTTTCCGCAGGCTGGATAACTCAGTGAATCTCTTCCCAAACTGAGAGCAGGTGAACGACCTCTTCCCAATGTGAACTCGCTGGTGTTTCCGCAGGCTGGATAACTCAGTGAATCCCTTCCCACATTGAGAGCAGGTGAACGGCTTCTCCCCGGTGTGAACTCGCTGGTGTGACTTCAGGGCGGATAACTGAATGAATCCCTTCCTACACACAGAGCAGGTGAACGGCCTCTCCCCAGTGTGACTGCGTCGATGAACTTCCAGCTGAGATGGAGCACTAAATCCCTTCCCACAGTCCCCACATTTCCACGGTTTCTTCATGGTGCGGGTGTCCTTGTGTCTCTCCAGGTTTGACAATCAGTTGAAGCCTCATCCACACACAGAACAGGTGTACAGTCTCTCCCTGCTGTAAATAGTGTGATGTTTTTTCAGGCTGTGTAACTGGTTAAAGCTCTTTCCACAGTCAGTGCTCTGGAACACTCTCACTCGGGTGTGTGTGTCTCGGGGCTTTTCCAGTCACATTGATGGTTAAAATCTTTTGAAGCTGACAGAAAAGACAAACATTTCTCCTTCTCAATTCAAAGTCCGGTGATATCCAGTTCCAAGGAATTGAGAGACTCAGCCAGATTGAGACGTGAAGTTTGAGGTTTCTGTCTGTAATTCCTCCTCTTCTAATATCCTGTTAAAACAATGCACAAAAGAAATCACTGTCAGCACAGGATAGAAATTCAGAACAGACAATTCTAGTTCCTAGAGAACATTCTTTCCTCTCTCATTCCTCAAAATGTGTAAATATCCATCCCACACACTCTCCCTCCATTCTCACTCTGCTGTATCTAATATTCACCCTCCCAATTCTCCTGAAGGTGCTGATTCAGGCTGATTGACAGATCCATACTCACTGCATCTGACGAATGTGATATAAAATAGTTACTTTAGAGATATTAATTAATGTAATGTAGAGATAGGCCAGTCTAATTCTGGTGAGTTCACAGACAAAGGATTTCAGACCGCATGGCAAAGCAAAGGAAGAGGTGTGTCCACCAAAGGAGGAGAAAAGGATGCTGGGTAATAGGGGCAAGAGGAAGGGATTGGAAGTGAGCCAATCAGAATGTCTGACCAGGTAAGGAGGGGTATAGGATGACCTATGGGAATCGTGTATGTGAAACTTGATGCCATTTGAATGTATCAGTAGAGACTTCTTTGTTCTACAGACTCACTTGATTCCATAAGTGTACGAAGCAAGATGTGCTTTGTGCCACTGTGAACTGAGTAAAGCTTGCAAGCTAAATAAACTAACTAATGCTGTACCTGCAAATCCATCTCGACTTTTATTGAGGCCAGACTGACGGGTAAAGAAATTTGGGATTTGACACTTCCTGTCCTGGGCACAGAGATCATAACAAATAGGAGCTGCAGTTGGCCATTCGGCCCATCGAACCTGCTCATTTATTCTGTGGGATCATTGGTTGATTGATGTCAGCAACATTCTCCGTGTTGTTGACCAGAGGCTGAGTGTGCTGACTCAATATCTGTGAGTTCATGAGGCCGAGCTGCAAAACACCATGAAGAGGCTCGATGATCCGGAGGAGAGAATCCTGAACGTTGAGCAAGATGCCTCCTCGGCGGAGGCAAGAATTAAATCCTTGGAGAACCAGCTGAGTGGCGTGGGAGAAGCCTGGCGGACTTGGAGAACCGACGGTCAGAGAAAGAACATCCGAGTCGTCGGCCTGCCAGAAGGTGTTGCTCCCGTTAGGTTCTTCGAGGACCGGCTGCCAAGTTTTCCCAAGCTGGGTGTGAAGCCTGGGTGTTTCAAATTGGAAAGGACATCGGATCCTGTCTTTGAGGCTGAGGGATAGTTTTCATCCCAGGCCTGGAATCATTCACTTCCACAACTTGAAAGATCACCAGAGGGTCCTGGAGACAGGTAAGGTGAGGTGGGACCTGGCTCCATAAGGAATGAGGAATTTCCTTATTCCAGGATTTTTCAACAGCTACGCAAACGAAGCAGCGAGGCTTCGATGAAGTTTGAAGGGAACTCAAGGCTGCGGGAGTGAATTCTGTCGCTTTACCCAGCAACCCTGAAAATTATATTGACAACTCCGTCAAGACTTTCGATAATCCGACTACTTCCTTGGCCTTCATTAAATCCACGAAGGGCAAGGATTTGGAGGGATGGGTTGCAGCTCAGACTAACTCAGGCTCTAATCTGGACTCGGATTATCTTATCTCAGTTTTGGTAGATGTGCCGTGTGCTTATTATCCGTTGTCTTCTATTATCCGAGCGTTAATCATGGCAGAACCGAGTGGGGCCATTGCTGAAGGGTGGGTGGTGGTGGATGCAGGTCTTCACCGTTGGGTCTAAAATGCGGGAGGGACATTCGATCCCCATTCCCTTGTTGGCCTTTCTTTTCTTCTCATTTTGGAGAAGGTATCCCGAGGGTAACGACAGTCTGGCCGTGGGGTTAATCCTCCGGGTCCTCAGTCTTATTGAGGAATGTCCCCTTGGTTCTATTGTGGTGGTGATTCCTTTGTATTTTTGTTATTAAGGGAGGGTTTATGTGTTGTTGACTTTATCCTAGTCTGGTACAGACGGGGCTTTTATCTGTGAAAGGAGCAGTTTGGGGAGACTTTGGTGCCTCTGGTGTAAAGTGAGTTGGAGGAGGGGGTAATGGCGCACGCCCGATTGTGGTGTGAAAATCTGTTCCTGTCTCTGTCGCCTGACTAATGGCGGCAGTTAATCTGCAAATTTTCTCAGGGAATGTACGGGGCATCCATCATCCTATCAGAAGGAAAAAGATCCTCTCCTTTCTTAAGGAGAAAGTCGACATAGCTTTATTACAAGAAACTCATCTGGATGATGAGGAGCACTTTAAATTGAGGCGGGATTGGGTGAGGCAAGTTTTTTTGCCTCTGTTTCATCAAGTAGCAGGAGTGTGACAATACTTATTAATAAAAATATCACTTTTAAGATTGAAACCTGCACCAAGGACAAAGGAGGTAGATATGTGATCATTAGAGATTAGGTGCATGGAGATGTTGCTTCAATAATGAATGTTTATGGATCCCCGAATCACTCCCCGGGGTTCATTACTGAGGATTTTGCGAATTTTGCAGAGTTAGCTTCAATTAACTCTTTTGTGGTTGGTGACTTCAACTGTCCCTTGAATCCTCTGGCAGATAAGCTCCCGGTTACCAGGGTTACCCCCCTGCCCCTGATGGCTGTAGGAATTTCAGAGATGTTGTATGGGCTGTTTAGCACAGGGCTAAATCGCTGGCTTTGAAAGCAGACCAAGGCAGGCCAGCAGCACGGTTCGATTCCCATAACAGCCTCCCCGAACAGGCGCCGGAATGTGGCGACTAGGGGCTTTTCACCGTAACTTCATTTGAAGCCTACTTGTGACAATAAGCGATTTTCATTTCATTTCATTTCATATCTGGGTATTTGCTGCAGTAAGGGTTAAAAGCCTGAGTTAGTGTGTGTGACCGCTGCAGTCATGTATCTCAAAGAAATCCTAGTTTGAAAGACAACTAAGTTTTGGAGCCAGATATGCAATTAAAGCATCATAAAAAGTGTGGGCTAATGGAAAGTTGTTTGGATGAAGGGGATTCCCTGTGGAGTTAATTACATTTCAGCTTGGTAAGATGATGTCAGTATTAGGAGGAGCCACGGTTTCAGGCTTTTCGCAGCAAAGCAGTGTTTTAGCTGAGAATTAGTATTGTAATCGAGGACCTTCCCTCGTTTGTCAGGAGTTTTTGCTCGAGGGCTCACCCCCAGGTCTAGAATGTGGAGGTTTGGAGCCTCCCCGAGTTCATTTATTATGCACTTTCGGGAAGAGTTTGAGTTCTTCCTTTTAGTTAACTCGAACCCTGGGATTTCCCCGCTCCATTTTGTGGGAGACGTGTGACGTTTATGCTCGGGGCTAAACATTTCTCACACTGCTAATAAAAGGTGCAGGATGCTGGAGAACCAGCGGCGTCTGGAGGTTTGTTTGGTGAAGGTGGAGGAGAATCATATGGAGGGCCCGAGTAAGCTATTGCTGAAGGAGGTTAACGCAGCAAGAGTGGCTTTGTACTTCCTGTTGACTCAACAGGTCGAGAAAAGTTGAAAATTTGTGAGATCGAAGTTGTATGAGTTTGGGAATAAGCCGAGCAACTACTTGCCTGTTTGACAAATGACCTTTGTTCTGCAGCCTAGGGGCAGCAAAGGTAGCACAGGTGGATAGCACTGTGGCTTCACAGCACCAGGGTCCCAGGTTTGATTCCTCACTGGATCTGTGCAGAGTCTGCACGTTCTCCCCGTGTCTGCATGGGTTTCCTCCGGGTGCTCTGGTTTCCTCCCACAGTCCAAAGTCGTACAGGTTAGGTGGATTGGCCATGCTAGATTTCCCTTAGTGTCCAAAAAGGTTCGGAGGGGTTATTGGATTACAGGGATAGGGTAGAAGTGAGGGCTTAAGTGGGTTGGTGCAGACTCGATGGGCTGAATGGCCTCCTTCTGCACTGTATGTTCTATGTTCTAAAATGAGTGTGTTGCCCAGACTGTTGTACCCTCTGCAGATGCTGCCGATACTGCTGTCAAGCAGAGTCGTTCGGGGAATTAATCAAATCAGGGCAGGACCTACTCAGTTAATGGTAGCAAGTTGGGGAGAGTTACAGAACAAAGAGATCTAGGAGTACAGGTTCATAGCTCCTTGTAGCTGGAGTCGCAGGTGGACAGGGTGGTGAAGAAGGCAGTCAGTATGCTCGGTTTTATTGGTCAGAATATTGAATACAGGAGTTGGGATGTCTTGTTGAAGTTGTACAAGACATTGCTAAGACCACACATGGAATATTGTGTTCAGTTCTGGTCACCTTATTATAGAAGGAATATTGTTAAATGAGAAAGAGCGCAGAAGAGATTTACCAGGATGCTGCCAGGACTTGATGGTCTGAGTTATAAGGAGAGGTTGGGACTTTTATCCCTGGAGCGTAGGAGGCTTAGGTGTGATCTTATAAAGGTCCATAAAATAATGAGGTGCATTGATAAGGAAGATAGCCAACATTTTTTCCCTGAGGTAGAGGAGTTTAGAACTAGACTGCATAGGTTTAAGGTGAGAGGAGAGAGATGCAAAAGAGACCAGAGGGGAAATTTCTTCACACAGAGGGTGGTGAACATCTGGAATGGGCTGCCAGAGGCAGTGGTAGAGATGGGTACAAATTTGTCCTTTAAAAAGCAGTTAGACAGTTACACGGGCAGGGTGGGTATAGAGGGATATGGGCCAAATGCTGGCAAGTGGGACTTGCTTAGTGATAGAAACTGGGTGGCATGGACAAGCTGGGCCAAAGGCCTGGTTCCATGCTGTAAACATCTATAACTCTACCTGGAACAAAATGTTTGTTAAGCTCCAATCACCAAGCAAAGCTGAGGTATGGTCTCCCGAAAAGCAATGTCTTGCTTCATCAATTGGCCTCTCGTCTTAGGTTCATCAGAGATTGGGTGAGGATGGACCCAACATTCATCAGGCTCAATACAGAAGCAGACCAGTCAGTTCTCCCTCGATCCAAAACTGGCAGAGGCTGATTATGGAATGCATCTCCATGCAATTTTTAATGTCTGTAATTCATTCTGATTCTGATGCATCGGGTAAAGCATGGGACACCTGTCTCAAATACATAGGATCCAATTTGACTGACTTGCTCCTCCTGGGCTTTCCATGAGTGAATTGAATTTAACTTAGGCCGGGAGTAGGGCACAGTGGTTAGTACTGCTATCTCAGCGCCTGGGACCCAGGTTTAATTCCAGCCTTGGGGGGGCTGTCTGTGTGGAGTTTGCATATTCTCCTCGTGTCTATGTGTGTTTCTTCCGGGTGCTCTGGTTTCCTCCCACTGTCCAAAGATGTGCAGTGAAAGTGGATTGATCACGCTAATTTGCCACTTAGTGTCCAAGATGTGTAGGTTAGGTGGGTTGACCATGATCAATGCACCGGGTTCCGAGGATAAGATGGGGCGTGGGCTTAAGTGAAATGCTCTTTGAGGCTCACTGCAGACTTGAAGGGGCGAATGGCCTTCTGCACTATAGGAGTTCTATGTCATCTATGTTGTGAGATTCATATTAATTTGATTATGCTGTTAGTCTGTTTGTAATATTTTTGGGTTTACAAACTAAATTGTGATATAATCTTCCCTTCTTTCCCCACTCTCTATTTTAACCTGTTAACTGGTTGTTCAATTGATCTGGCATTTCATCTCGAGGCTCTGGTCCCTCAAATATCCTGTTCCAAATTAATTCTGCAATGTGTTGCTTGGATTTATGTTGGCAATATCTCTTGTTCTGCTCTGTGCCCATTTCCCACTATTTTTTCTGTAACTCTGTTGCATTCATTGTTTCAAAACGATTTAAAACATAACAATTTATTAAAAATCTGTCCAACACTTCCGTGAATATATTCAATGACCCCCACACCCAACCGGTCCCCGTGGAAGAGATATCTAGAGACTAATAACCCTCTGAGGAAAGAGATGACACGAAATATATAACATAACTACAGTACAATATTACAAGGCTAGAAATAATAATAAATGTACGTTATTACAGAACTATAAATAATATATCTAATCTGTACCATATAACACAAGACATGTCTCTGTCCGGTATTAATTTACTGTCCCCTTAAATGTCAACCATTGCCTGGCGAAACCAGCCCTTCATTGTGAACATTAGGAAAGAGACCATCCTTTGAGCCAGACAAATAAATGTGTCAAGCTGAGGGAGCAAAGGATGTCAATGTCTTTGAGAGAGAGAGAGAGACCTGGGCCAAGCTTTGCAGAGTCTCCTTGGTTTCACTTCGTTTAGCTTCAGTTGCTGCAAGTGACCAATTGAAGGTGAGAATGAGAAAAGAAATGGAAAGGGGGAGAAAAGAAAGTGTTTTACTCACAGGTGTTGGAGACAGGAGGAATGTCTTAGTTTGTGAGGTCCCAGTTTTGCTCAGCGTCCAACTTCCGCCTTCAGACAACGGGGGAGCTGATTGGATGGAGGAAGAGACTCCTTCCGGTTCACCAACTCTTTCAGGCGCACGCATAGGAATCCGCGGTGACGTCTCACGGTTCCAGTGCGCAGGCCCAGCGCGCGGACACAGCAGCTCCGCCCCACTCATTGTTCCCCCTCCTCGAGGCAAGGTTTCCAGGCAACCGGCTCCGGCCAGAGCGAGAAGCCGCTAGGTGTTTCCCCCTCCCCCTGCACGAGACTGCGCATGTCCAAGAGAAAGGAGAGGCTGCGCATGTGCGAGAGGAGGGCGAATGGAGATCGAGCTTCACACAGACTGAAACGTCCTCCTGTCTCTAACATCTGTGAATAAAACACTTTCTTTTCTCCCCCTTTCCATTTCTTTTCTCATTCTCACCTTCAATTGGTCACTTGCAGCAACTGAAGGGAAAGGAACTGATTACAGGGAGGGTGCAGACTCCGGAAAGGTTGGCCCAGGTCTCTCTCTCTCTAACACATTTACACCCGTTGCTCCCTCAGCTTGACACATTTATTTGTTTGGCTAAAAGAATGGTCTCTTTCATACTGTCCACCATCCCCATATCCCCTGCTGCTCTCAGTGCCATCGCATATGGTTTTATAGCTAGGGCAAACAGCAGTAGGGAGAACGGGCGCCCCTGCCTCGTCCCCCGGTGCAGCCTGAAATAATCTGAACTCAATCGGTTTGTCCGTACACACGACAATCACCCCTGGGACACAATCCTCTATTCTCGAGGCCAAGATCTTAGCCAATAGTTTGGCATCTACATTTAGCAGGGAGATCGGTCTGTATGACTCGCATTGTTCGAGGTCCTTTTCCCGCTTCAAAATGAGGGAGATCGAAGCCTGCGACAACGTTGGGAGAGTACTCCCAGCTGCCTTGCCTCGTTAAAATCCCTTACCAGCACCGGCCCCAATACCCCAGAGAATTTCTTATAAAATGTCACCAGGTACCCCTCCAGACCAGGGGCCTTGCCCAGTTGCATCACCTCCAGTCCCTCTATCTATCACTTTCTGAAACCTATTTCCTTTACTTGCTTTTGCTAAATCGCCATCTTTCTTTTTTTTAAATCACTCAGGCATTTTATACTGTGTATTATAATTTGAAGAATTACACAATTTGTAATTGAATGAAAACTCAACTACTGTATTCGCTAAAGACAATCAATCTGACCTAATCTTGTGTTGACAAACAAAGTTTACCAGTGGCACAAGCTGACAAAGTTCACCTGAACTTTGCCAAAAAGCACAGACTTGATCTCTGTTATTTGGGAACTAAGAAGGGATAACGGATATCCAGGGTTCCGAATAGACACAGAGATCCATCAGGCTTCTATCTATGGGAAAGGCGGTGGGGCAGTTAAGAAGGGTGGTGTATGAGTACGGGGAGAAGGCGAGCAGGATGCTAGTGCACCAGTTGAGGAAGCAGGAGACTGCAAGGGAGACCGGGAAAGTGAAGGATGCTTCTACCATGGCAATTGGGGCCCCAACGGCCTCTAACTGCTCCTCTTCCAACCCCTCTAAAGTCCGCCTCATCGCCTCCACCCCGGCCGGGGGTTTCGACTCGTACAGCTTGCTATAGAAGTCCCGAAACTCCCCATTCTCACCCGTCGGGTCCAAGACCATATTCCCTCCCACGTCCTTCACTTACCCGGTCTCCCTCGCAGCCTCGGGATCAGCGAGCCTCTTCATGGTGTTTTGCAGCTCGGCCTCATGATCTCAATGAGAGGTATTGAATCAGCACACTCGGCCTCTGGTCAATAACACAGAGAATGTCGGCAGTCATCATCTTCACCAGCTCCGAGAGTGAGAGAGTCCCGGAGAGCGCGGGGTCGCGAGACCTCCTGAGGGTCAGGCCGCCATGTTGAAAAGGCGGCTCCATTTCCACTGAAACTGCCTGCCCTCTTTTATCGACGGATTTCTTAATCTTACCTTATCTAATCCCAATGTCTTCCAGAGCCATGCATGAGAACAAATATTAATTCAAGGATCAGGTAGATGAGTGTCGGGCAATCAAGATAAATTACGGATTCTAGGTGAGTAGCATCAGAATCTGTGGAAAAGCAGCTACTCCTCCGCCGCATCACATGGTTCCCACCCAGACAGATTTCTGATGACGAGGGAGTCGAGGGTTATGGATAACAGGCAGGAAAATGGAGAGAAAGCTGAGATGAGGAAGGATTTCTTCACTCGTTGTGGAGCAGGTGAGAATGGAGGGAGAGTGTGTGGGATGGAGATTGACAGCTTTTGCGGAGTGAGAGAGGAAAAAATGTTCCAGAGGAATTAAAATTGTCTGTTCTGACTTTCTATCCTTTACTGACAATGATGTATTTTGTAAATTGTTTTTACAGGATATTAGAAGAGGAGGAATTACAGACAGAAATATCAAAAATCACATCTCGATCTGCCAGAGTCGCTCGGTTCGTCGGGGCCTGAATATCATCGACCTTTGAATCGAGAAGGAGAAATGTTTGTCTGTTCTGTTCGCTTCAGACGACTTTAAAGATCATTGTGACTGGAAAAGCACCAAGACACACACACAATGAGTGAGAGTGTTCCAGAACACTGACTGTGAAAAGAGCTTTAACCAGTTACACAGCCTGAAAAAACATCACACCATTCACAGCGGGGAGAGACCGTACACATGTTCTGTGTGTGGTCAAGGCTTCAACTGATTATCTGATCTGGAGAGACACAAGGACACCCATGGAGAAACCGTGGAAATGTGAAGTCTGTGGGAAGAGATTCAGAGTCCAATCTAATTCTGGAAAAAGGGCTGGAAATTCATCGACGCAGTCACACAGGGGAGAGGCCATTTCCCTGCTCTGTGTGTGGGAAGGGATTCACTGAGTTATCCAGCCTGAAGTCACATGAAAGAGTTCACACTGTGGAGAAGCTGTTTACCTGCTCTCGATGTGGGAAGGGATTCAGACATTCATCCACCCTGAAGGCACATCAGCGAATTCATACTGGGGAGAGGCGTTCACCTGCTCTCAGTGTGAGAAGCAATTGACTGCGTTATCCAGCCTAAAGTCACACCAAGGGTTCACAGTGGGGGGAAACCGTTCACCTGCGATCAGTATGGGAAGGGATTCACTCAGGTATCCAACCTGAAGACACACCAGCGAATTCACACTGGGGAGAAGCCATTCACCTGCTCTCAGTGTGGGAAGGGGTTCACTGCTTTATTCAGCCTGAAGTCACATCAGCGAATTCACACCGGGGAGAAGCCATTCACCTGCTCTCAGTGTGGGAAGGGGTTCACTGCGTTGTTCAGCCTGAAGTCACACCAGCGAATTCACACTGGCGAGAGGCCGTTCACCTGCTCTCAGTGTGGGAAAGGATTCACTCAGTCACCCTACCTGCAGGCACACCAGCGGGTTCACAGTGGGGAGAAGCCATTCAACTACTCTCAGTGTGGGAAGGGATTCAGAGATTTATCCACCCTGCGGACACACCAGCGAGTTCACATGGGGCGAGGCCGTTCACCTGCCCTCAGTGTGGGAACGGATTCGCTCAGTTATCCAGCCTGAAGATACACCAGCGAGTTCACACAGGGGAGAGGCCGTTCATCTGTTCTCAGTGTGGGAAGGGATTCAGACAATCATCCACCCTGTGGAAACATGAGTGAGCTCACACTGGGGAGAAGCCGTTCACCTGCTCTGTGTGGGAAGGGATTCTGTGATTCATCCCACTTGAAGCGTCACCAGCAAGTTCACACTGGGAAGAAGCCATTCACCTGCTCTCATTGTGGGAAGGGATTCCGACATTCATCCAACCTGCAGGGGCATCACCGAGTTCACACGGTGAGAGGCCATTCTCCTGCTCTGATTAGGGGAGGCGTTGAGTGATCCATCCTACCTGCTGAGTCACCAACAAGTTCACAATTGATTGCGGGGATTGGATTCTGCTGTTATTGTTTCTGCTCTCAATTACATTCGGAACTGCATTTTATTCATCCTGTCAATTGGTCAATACGGATGGTCGGGGTTTCTTTCTGCTGGAATGGCTGGTCTCGCAACGTTTCCTCCAGTATGCTGATGCTCTTTGAGCCTTGTTGCGAATACGTGGTTTCCAATTACACAAGGGTCACAGAGTGAAAACGTGTTGGAAGTTAAAAGATATTTAGTTCCCATTTCTGTTTGGAACCTCCTAAAGCATGCCACGTTGCCATGAAGATGGGCTTTGGTGATTATATGTTTCTTTGTTTAATTTTTCGGGGCGTTTCTCAAAGAAGGAAACTGTTGAGGTATGAGGGACAGGTTGTCTGTGGTAGGTTGGGAAATTACAATAAAAGGTTGGACAATAGACAGACAATTGCTAACATTGAAGAAATTATTACATATTTGCAACAAATACACATTCCTTTCAGGAACAAAAATCCACAGGAAAGTGGTGCAGTAATTCTTCACACATGATTACAGCTTTTGGATTCTGCTGTTACACAAGAGAACCAAGGGAGCAGTGAGCAGGAGGGACTGAAAGAGATTAGTATTAATGAAATAGTAGTACTGGAGAATTTATTGGATTATAAATTAATAAATCCACAAAAGCTGATGCTCCACATCCCAGAGTGTTGAAAGAGGGGGCTGTGGAGATAGTGGATACATTGGTGATCATCTTTCACAATTCTATAGCTTCTGGAATGGTTCATGCAGATTGGAAGGTGGTAAATGTAATCCCACTATTTAAGGAGAGAAAGAAGAAACAAGGAACCACAGACCCATTAACCTGACATCAGTAGGAGGGAAAGTGCTACAATCCATTATGATGGATGCAAAGCAGCACGGTAGTGCATTGGTTAGCACTGCTACCTCACGGCGCTGAGGTCCCAGGTTCAATCCCGGCTCTGGGTCACTGTCTGTGTGGAGTTTGCATACTCTCCCTGTGTTTGCGTGGGTTTCGCCCCCACAAACCAAAGATGTGCGGGGTAGGTGGATTGGCCACACTAAATTGTCCCTGAATTGGAGAAAATGAATTGGGTATTCTAAATTTAATGACGAACGTGATAGCATACGGCTTAGGAGCAGGAGTAGACCACTCGGCCCCTCGAGCCTGCTGCACCATTCAATAAGTTCCCGGCTGATCTAATTGTAACCTCAACTCCACATAGACAAGTTGTGAGGGGGATACACACAGTTTGCAATGAGATATTGATAGGTTAAGTAAGTGGGGAAAAAGTTGGAAAATGGAGTATAATGTGGGAAAATGTGAAGTTCATTTTGGAAGGGAGAACAAAAGAACAGTATTATTTAAATGGAGAAAAACTGCAGAAAGCTGCAACACAAAGGGACTTGGGGGAACTTGTGCACGAAACACAGAAAGCTGGCAGACAGGTGCAGCAGGTAATCAGGAAGGCTAATGGAATGTTGGCCCTGATTCCAAGGGTGTTGGAGTATAAGTGTCGGGAAGTCTTGCTGCAGCTGTGGACCAGAATAAAGTCTCTGAATAAAGAGGTGCCAATTAAGACTGAAATACGGAGAAATTTCTTCACTGAGGGTTATGAGTCGTTGGAACTGAGAGTTGTGGGGACAGAGTCCTTGTCTATATTTAAGGCTGAGATAGATTCTTGATCAGCGAGAGAATCAAGCGTTACAGGGAAAGGGCAGGAAAATGGACAAGACAAATGTTGGATCAGCCATGATTGAATGGTGGGGCAGGCTTGAAGGGCCGAATGGTCTACTCCTGTTCCTATTTCTTGTGGTATTCCTGCTGACCTCCCTTCCTGATAACCTTTCACCCCCTTGATGAACAGGAATCTATCCAGCACTGCCTTGAAAATATTCAAAGACTCTGCTTCCACTGCCCTTTGTGGAAGAGAGTTCCAAAGGCACCCAACCCTCTGAGAGAAAAAAGTTCTCCTCTGCCTTAAATGGGCAAGTTTTTACTTTTAATGTGACTCCAATTTCTAGATTCTCCCACAAGAGGAAACATGCTTTCCACATCCACCCTGTCGAGGCCCCTCAGGATCTTATACGGTTCAATCAAGTCACCTAAACTCCATCGTACACAAGCCCAGCCTGTCCAATCATTCCTCATAAGACCAGCCTCCAATTCCAGGTATGAGTCCAGTAAATCTTCTATGAACTGCTTCCAACACATTTATATCATTCCTTAAATGAGAGCGATACTGTACACAGTGCTCCAGATGTGGTCTCAACAATGTCCTGTATAACTGAAGCATAACCTCCCTACTTTTGTATTCAATTCCCCTCACAATAAACAATAACATTCTATCAGCTTTTCTAATTACTTGTTGTACCTGTATACTCGCCTTTTGTGATTCATGCTCTTGGATACTCAGATCCCTCTGAGTCTTGGGGCTCTGCAATCTCTCACCATTTCGATGAGAAGCTTCTTTTTCTTCCTGTCAAAATGAACAATTTCACATTTTCCCACATGATCACCCATTTGCCAGATGGTATCCCACTCATTTCAAATATACCTTTTTAACCTCCTTATGTCTTTTCACAATTTACTTTCCTACCTATCTGTGTATCATTTGAACATAGGGGCAGCCGTTAGCCATTCAGCCCGTCGAGGCTCCTCTCATTCAATACAATCATGGCTAATCATCCACTTCAATGCCTTTTCCCCTACTCTATCCCCATATCCCTTTGTGTTATTGGGATTTAGAAATCTGCCAGTCTCTGTTTTAAACACACTCAATGACTGAGCTCCCACAGCCCTCTGGGTAGAGAATTCCAAAGATTCACAACTTGTAGATTTCTATAGATCAAACCATTTCCCTGTTCTATCCTTGTACCCTTGTCGGTTTATTTCCTTCAAGTACCCATCCAATTTCCTTTGGGAAACATTCCATCATCTCTGTGTCTATCCGACTTGAAGGAAGTGGGTTCCAAATATTTCCCACTTTCTCCAAATGTAAATGAGGTTCAGCGAGCACATGAGGCCATTCTGCCCATTGTTCCCATGCTAGCTCTTTGGATTAATTATCAAATTAATTCCATCACCCTATTTTCCTAGTTTATTTCCAAGTTTATTTTGAATCCCAACTCACAACAACTCGTTCTGTTTTAAATCTAATGGGCAGAATGGCCTCCTGTGCTCTCTGCACAGCATATTGTGAAATTATTAGATTTAAAACAGAACAAGTTGTTGTTATTTGGGATTCTCTGCCTGACAAAGGTGCAGGAAGTAAATTCAACTGTGACTTTCACAAGGGAACTTTACAGATTCTTTACATAGTCCCATCGCCCGGCAAGTGTCTTTTCCAACAGAATCTGTAAAGTTCCTGCACCTTCATCAGGCAGCGAATCCCAAATAACAACAACTCGTTCTGTTTTAAATCGAATGATTTACGATACGCTGTGTTTGGATTTTCACCGGGGATTTGAAATGGAGAGAAAGACATGATTGTTGCACAAAATCAAGACTCAGTCTTTATTCATGATTTTCGTAAGTGGGCTCAGTTTGGGGACTAATGCTTGATTATAATTTATTTTTAAATTCACAATAAAGGGGCAATTGAATGTGGCCAATCCACCTACCCTGAACAACCTTGGGTTGTGGGGGTGAAACCAATGCATACACGGGGAGAATGTGCAAACTCCACATGGACAGTCACCCGGGATCGAACCTGGGTCCTCGGCGCTGTGAAGCAGCAGTGCTAACCACTGTGCCACCGTGCCACCCTGTTTAGGGACTAATTCTGAAAATAAATTACATTTCTATAGCATCTTTCATGATCACAGCTTCTCCTGAAGCTTTTTTACAGCCAATTAAGTACTTTTGAGATGTAGTCACTGTTGGAATGTCGGAAACTGTAGGTTTGCCTCAGTTCTAGGGGAGGGGATGGTGCAGTGGTATTGTCAATGGATTACTTGAGGTTTTACACATTCCACTGACTGGGACCATGGCAACTGGGGCAGAGCAGGGAGCATTTACCTGGAGATGGTGCTTCTACCCAGAGTGTAATGGTAATGCTGCTGCACTTTGATATTACTGCTCAGACATTAGCATGTGTCAGCTCTTATTTATACTGAATAGCATCTAACCACTGTCACCAATAAGGGTTATCACTGTGAATCATTTCAGAATTTGGGAAAAGGGGAAAAAGGGCTAATTAACGCCCTAAAATGTAGAGTTTCCAATTAAGCGGCAATTTAGCATGGCCAATCCATGTATCTGCACATCTTTTGGCAGTGGGGGTGAGACCCATGCAGACACAGGGAGAATGTGCAGCTCCACACGGACAGTGACCCCGGGTCCTCAGCGCTAGAGGCACCAGTGCTAACCACTGCACCACCATGCCACCCCTGAACCCCATTTCTAACATCGCTGTGTCAAAACTAAGCTCATCTCCCCCTCTGGCTCCTTTGCCAATTACCTCAGAGGGACTCACTTTTTGTTAAAGAGCCTGTCAACCCCTCTCGCCCTCTTTCCCTAAAGTGCATCAACCTAATCATGAAAAGTCAAGAAAAATCAAATATTTTTATAATCGTTTATTAATCAAACAGACAAGGTGAAAAATAGAAAATACCTTGAGGATCAAAGACAATGAAAGTAAAGGATGTTCACAATGTTCAGGATCCAAATGGTTTCTCTTCGGATCATCTGTACCCTGTTCCCGTGACTCCCTGTGTTATACCGTCAGTTCACTGCGAGATTGTGAGAACGAGTGAATATAAGGCTTTATTATCCATGAACTCGCCTACCAGTGTCTGCTGTACAAATGAGTGCCACCCACAGGTGGCCGGTCTATATATCGCCCTGGGGAGGGCGGAGCCAGAGGCGGAGCCCACCGGGGTTCCAGTACAGTACCTGGAAGTAGACCGTATTATCATTTCCAGGTCATAGGTCACAGCACTATACAGACAGTTCATACTTAGGTGAATACATTCACCACGCCCTGCTTTGGACATGGGCACTGAAGACTATGGGCTCGATACCATCAGCCCCAATTACGCCCCCCCACACACACCCTCGAGCCCTGATTGGTAGAGCCCCATTTCCCAGTCTGTTCTCCAGCACCTTCCTGTCTCTCTGTTAGTGAGGTGCCCATGGCAAGTGTGATGGGAGGAGATGCATTAGGGTTACAATCAATAGGAAGTGTGTGGGGGGAACAGTGATTTCTGGTTTGAGAGGGAAAAGGGTGTTGTCTGATGACTAGAATTGCCAGTTCTGGATTTCTGCCCTTTCCTTACGGCGATGTCCTTTGTAATCTCCTTTCCCAGGCGATGAGCAGATAGGTTTTTGCAGACAGGAAACACAAACCAAACATCCCTATTCTGAGATGTGTCCTTTTAGATTGGACTCCCGACTTGGGACTTGGTTCGCAGACTATAGACTTACTCCGGTGTCTGTTTAACACTTGTTTATTAGTTCTACATCTAAACAAGTTACAGAGTAGGCATGTTACTCCTCGGCACAATTCCAACACTCCCTTGAGAGTCTAACACATGTTGATAAATCAGCATCCACGTCATACAGTAGCATGTGCCATCTCTTAACCTGTTACACTAGATCTCTTCCCCCCCCCCCCTCCCCACTCCCAAATATACTATCCAGGAGTTCTGTAGCCGTCTAAAATACATGTCAACAGTTTTGAGAATGTACACAAAGTCTGCAGTGCCACCTGCACACCTGCCTTTGAGAACGTTGCTGCAGTCGGTCCAGTAACAGACAAGAAAGGTGCTGACTTGAAGCTTTTGCTTCATTTCATGAAGACCTGATGCAGCCGGTACCAGAGAAAATGGTGTTTCCACAACCCGCACTGCTGGCCTCTCTGCGGGTGGGGCAAGGACAGGGACTGCTCAGCAGGGAGGGTCATCATTACCTCTCCCTCCAGTGAACCTCCTCCTTCAGGACAAGGACAGGGACTGCTCAGCAGGGAGGGTCATCATTACCTCTCCCGCCAGTGAACCTCCTCCTTCGATATGACCAAAATGTTTTTTACATCAACATCTTCAACGCTGCCACTATGTTCTTTGATGTGTCCTTCTAAATTGGACTATAGGCAAGGGCCTCGGCTCTGAGACAAACTGTAGACATATTCTGATATATGCTTAAAAATAGTTTATTAGTACAACATCTGAACAGGTTACAGAGCAGACGTGCTTCTCAAAGACAGGATTCCAATCTCTCTGAGTCTAACACACGACTGGCTGATGCCACTGGTACATCATCATCCGTGTCATACATTAGCACATTCCAGCTGTTAATCCTTTATGTTTGGGGCGGCACGATGGCACAGGGACGGCTCGGTGGCACAATGGTTCGCACTCCTGCCTCACAGCGCCAGGGACTAGGGTTCAATTCCAGTTCGGGTGACTGTATGTGTAGAGTTTGTACTTTCTCCCCATATCTGCGTGGGTTTCCTCCGGGTGCTCCGGTTTCCTGTCACACACTAAAGATGTGCAGGTTAGGTGCTAAATTGTCCCTTAGTGTCCGAGAGAGGTTATACTGTTACACCAGGTTACTGGGTTACAGGGATAAGGGTCAGGGCGTGGGCCTAGGTGGGGTACACTTTCCAAGGGTCAGGCAGACTCGATGGGCTGAATGGCCTCCATCTGCACTGGAGAGATTCTATGTTACAATTCAATCATGGATGTGATTAACAGCAGCAATAACAACAGAATCCAACCCCTTTAATCACTTGTGAACACACTGGTGCCTCAGCAGGTTGGACACCTGAGTGAATCCCTTCCCACACTCAGAGCAGGTGAATGGTCTCTCCCCTGTGTGAACCCGCTGGTGAGTCAGCAGTTGGGAAGACTGAGCGAATCCTTTTCCACAGTCACAGCAGCTGAACGGCCTCTCCCCTGTGTGAACTCGCCGGTGCTTCTGCAGGGCAGATGAATCAGTGAATCCCTTTCCACATTCGGAGCAGATGAATGGCCTCTCCCCGGTGTGAACCCGCTGGTGTGTCAATAGTTGGGATGACTGACTAAAACCCTTCCCACACTGATAACAGGTGAAAGGCCTCTCCCTAGTGTGAACCCGCTGGTGTATCAACAGGTAGGATGAATCAGTGAATCCCTTCTCACAGACAGAGCAAGTGAATGGCCTCTCCCCAGAGTGAACTCGTTGGTGTGTCTGCAATTGGGATAACCGACTGAATCCCTTCCCACACTCAGAGCAGGTGAATGGCCTTTCACCAGTGTGAACTCGCTGGTGTGTCACAAGGTGGGACAACTGACTGAATTCCTGGCTGCACTCAGAGCAGATGAATGCCCTCTCCCCAGTGTGGACTCGCTGGTGTGTTTGCAGGCTGGATAACTGAGTAAATCCTTTCCCACACTGAGAACAGGTGAACGGCCTCTCCCCAGTGTGAACTTGCTGGTGTCGCAGCAGAGAGGATGAACGAGTGAATGCTTTCCCACATTCAGAGCAGTTGAATAGCCTTTCCCTAGTGTGAACCCGCTGGTGCGACAGCAGGTTGGATGAATCACTGAATCCCTTCCAACACTCAGAGCAGGTGAACGGCCTCTCCCCAGTGTGACTGCGTCGATGGGGTTCAAGTGCAGATGGGGACTGGAATCCTTTCCCACAGTCACCACATTTCCATGGTTTCTTCATGGTGCAGGTGTCCTTGTTACCATTGAAGGTCGATCATGATTTGAAGACTCGTCGACTCACAGAACGCGTGTACGGTCTCTCCCCGCTGTGAATGGTGTGATGTTTTTCAGGCTGGTTAAAGCTCTTTCCACAGTCAGTGCTCTGGAACACTCTGACTAGGGTGTGTGTGTCTCGGTGCTTTACCAGTCACACTGATGTTTAAAATCTTTTGAAGCAGGCAGATCAGGCAAATATTTCTCCTTGAGATTCAAATGCCGGATATTCAGGTCCCAAGAAATCAAGTGACTCAGTCAGTTCAAGGCGTGCCGTTTGAGATTTCTGTCTGCAATTTCTCCTCTTCTAATATCCTGTAAAAGGAGTTTAGAAAAGTCATTGCTGTCAGTACAGGATATAAATTCCGAACAGTCAGTTTTAGATTCAATGGAACATTCTTTCCTCTCTCTCTCCCCAAGGCTGTAAATCTCCATCCCACACACTCTTCCTCCAGTCTCACCCACTGTATCTAATATTCACTGTCGCAATTCTCCTGAAGGTGCTGATTCAGACTGATTGACAGATCCCTTTCTTTCCAAACCTAAAAATCTACTGTTAGCGGGAATGAATCCAAAAGAATCACTCAGCATTTGGGACTGCTCCAAACGTCAAACATTTGACACAGTATCAGAACATTCACTCTGCCCACCTCGCCTGGATATGAGCCAATCGTACAGATTCTAGATTATGTATCAATCCAATGAAATTAGTTACTCGACATGATGGGGCTGCGTGATCAGCTCAAGGAAAGACAGAGGCTTCTTAATGATGTTTTCTACAACCCTTATCAGCTGTCCTTGGGCCTTCACAACACGTCACAAGCTTGAGACTTCCTTATCCTGACTTCATTAGCTGGTTCCATTGTGCAGAGACGGCTGCCCCGATAAGTGGAGTTCTGCTGAACGAACTATCCTCTGTGTGTCTGCATGAACTGATCCTCTGCAGGAATGTGGCAGCTAGGATTTATACATTTTTAGTGTAATAGCAAATAATATACATTTAATATAAATATGACATATAATGCAGGTGCCTCTGCCCTGGGAACTCACTCTAACATATACATATAAGTATATTTACTGATTAGAGTTAACAGGAGAATCTAAGGAAGACTTTATTTCGATATTGAGTGGTTGTGACCTGGAATTCGCTTTATACAAGGGTGGTGGCAGTGGAGTGGATTTACGACTTTAAGAGGAAATTGGTATTTTAAGGAAATAAACTTGCAGTGGATTGGGGATATCAAGGGGGAATGGAACTGACTGGATTGTCTACAGAGAGTCGGCATGGACTCCAGTTGCTGACTGCACTCGTTCTGTGCCATAATGACTGGAACTATATAACACAGCCACAGTGCATATTACACTGGAAATAATAATAAATGTACTTTATTACAGAGCCATAAACAATATATCTAATCTGTACTATATAACACTCGACATTCTATATTCATTTACTGTCCCCTAAAATGTCAGCCATCTCCTGGGGAAAGCAGCCCTTTAATTGTGAACATTAGGAAAGAGAGCGTCCTTTTAGCCAGACAAATAAATGTGTCAAGCTGTGGAAGCAAAGGATGTCAATGTCTTTAAGAGCCAGAGAGACCTGGGCCACCTTTCCAGGGTCTAAACCCTCCCTGGATTCACTTCCTTTCCCTCCAGTTGGGGCAAGTGACCAATTGAAGGTCAGAATGAGAAAAGAAATGGAAAGGGGGGAGAAAAGAAAGCGTTTTCCTCACAGATGTTGGAGACAGGAGGAGGTTTCCGTCTGTGTGAAGTCAATTAAGCAGGCACACAAAGCCCGAGCTCTAATTGGCTGGTGGACCACAGTACTTCCGGTCCTCCAAATCTTCCCATTGGTCAACACAGCAGGAAGGTCAGGGGATGGGCTCTCGTGCACATGCGCAAACCCGGGTCGGGGAGAGGGTAAGGTCACCGAGCGGTTTCTCGCTCTGGCCGAATCCGTCAGCCGGTTGCCGAGAAAAAGGTCGAGGAGGTGCAGGGGGCGGGGCTTCTGTGTCCGCGCGTCGTGCCTGCACGACAGAACCCGGGACGTCACCACGTACAGAGTGATTCGTATTGGTTGATTCAGGCAGGACTGCATTGTGACCTCATAAAAGAGACAGTGAGCTTCACACGGACTGAAACTACCTCCGGTCTCCAACATCTGTGAGTAAAACACTTTCTTTTCTCCCCCTTTCCATTTCTTTTCTCATTCTGACCCTCAATTGGTCACTTGCAGCAACTGAAGGGAAAGGAAGTGAATCCGGGGAGGGTGCAGACTCTGGAAAGCTTGGCCCAGGTCTCTCTCTCTCTTAAAGACATCCTTTGCTCCCACACGGTCACATTTGTTTGTCTTGACCCTCTCTGAAGCTCAAATAGGACGACCATAAACCATCCATGAGCCCTGCCCCTGGCCAGCCTGTAATATAACAGGGGCCGGTTCAGCTCAGTTGGCTGGACAGCTGTTTGGTGATGCAGAGCAAGGCCAGCAGCGTGGGTTTAATTCGCGGCTGAGGTTATTCATGAAGATCCCACCTTCTCAACCTTGTCAACCTGTTGATCTTCAGGTTAAATCACCACCAGTCAGCTGTACCCCTCAACTTTGGCGACTTTACCTTTTGGGGCAGCACGGTAGCCTTGTGGATAGCACAATTGCTTCACAGCTTCACAGCTCCATGGTCCCAGGTTCGATTCCTGGCTTGGGCCACTGTCTGTGCGGAGTCTGCACGTTCTCCCCGTGTGTGCGTGGGTTTCCTCCGGGTGCTCCGGTTTCCTCCCACAGTCCAAAGATGTGCAGGTTAGGTCGATTGGCCATGATAAATTGCCCTTAGTGTCCAAAAAGGTTAAGTGGGGTTACTGGGTTACGGGGATAGGGTGGAGGTGTGGGCTTGGGTAGGGATCTCTTTCCAAGGGCCGGTGCAGACTCGATGGGCTGAATGGCCTTCTTCAGCACTGTAAATTCTATGATTCTATAACAATTGAATCCACTCGATATAATCCTCACCCAATCTGAAGCATCGCATCGTATGCACCAGATAATTTGACTCGAACAAAAGCTTTCTCTGCATCGAAGGAGATCACCAGCCCATCCAATGCATATTTCTGAAAAGCCTGAATCACATTCAGCAACCTTCCAACATTGTTACTGGAAAGTTTTCCCCTTATAAACCCAGTCTGGTCCTCCAGCACGATTGTCAGAAGGATGTCCTCCAGCCTTCTCGCCAAAACTTTAGATAGCAGTTTCAAATCAACATTCAAAAGAGAGACTAGCCAATAAGAATCAAATAGATATTAGCCTTATGAAGAGTCAGTGGCAGCATCCCCGAGTCAAAAGAGTGACAATATCGGCCCTCAACGGGTCTAACAGACCCTCAAAGCCCTGATTAAACTCACACCTACAGCCATCCAGACCCGGTACTTTACCCGGCTACTGCTCCTTCATGGCCTTTGACACCTCTTCCCCAGAAAGGGGAGCATTAAGAGGCTCACACTGGCTTTCTGGGGTACCCAGAAGCTTCAGGGAAGAGACTAAATGCTCCATATCTACCAACACATCATCAGACTTCACAGACTTGTATAATCCTGCATGGAATTCCCCAAATCCCTGTTTATCTCCTCTGTCCTCACAACCCTTTTCCCTCCCCCAAGCCACACAGAGGAATTGTCAGCTTTTTTCTTTGTCAAACAATTCGGATTGGATTGGATTTGTTTATTGTCACGTGTACCGAGGTACAGTGAAAAGTATTTTCCTGCGAGCAGCTCAACAGATCATTAAGTACATGAGAAGAAAAGGGAATAAAAGAAAATACATAATAGGGCAACACAACATATACAATGTAACTACATAAGCACTGGCATCGGATGAAGCATACAGGGTGTAGTGTTAATGAAATCAGTCCATAAGAGGGTCATTTAGGAGTCTGGTGACAGTGGGGAAGAAGCTGTTTTTGAGTCTGTTCGTGCGTGCTTTCAGACTTCTGTATCTCCTGCCTGATGGAAGAAGTTGGAAGAGTGAGTAAGCCGGGTGGGAGGGATCTTTGATTATACTGCCCGCTTTCCCCAGGCAGCGGGAGGTGTAGATGGAGTCAATGGATGGGAGGCAGGTTTGTGTGATGGACTGGGCGGTGTTCACGACTCTGAAGTTTCTTGCGGTCCTGGGCCGAGCAGTTGCCATACCAGGCTGTGATGCAGCCTGATAGGATGCTTTCTATGGCGCATCTGTAAAAGTTGGTAAGAGTCAATGTGGACATGCCGAATTTCCTTAGTTTCCTGAGGAAGTATAGGCGCTGTTATGCTTTCTTGGTGGTAGCGTCGACGTGGGTGGACCAGGACAGATTTTTGGAGATGTGCACCCCTAGGAATTTGAAACTGCTAACCATCTCCACCTCGACCCTGTTGATGCTGACAGGGGTGTGTACAGTACTTTGCTTCCTGAAGTCAATTACCAGCTCTTTAGTTTTGCTGGCATTGAGGGAGAGATTGTTGTCGCTACACCACTCCACTAGGTTCTCTATCTCCCTCCTGTATTCGGCCGGGAAATAGTCATTCAAGTATTTGCTGGGTTTATCCTAAAGTGCCTCCTCAGCTAGTTCCAGATCTTCACCATGGATTACACGACAGGGCTCTCCGAGAGTTTCCTTGGCGACATTGGCAATGCCGCTGTCGCCATAGTCCTCAAGCTGGACCCCCTACAGGATTCTTCCTCCATCTTAACCCATTCTACCCCTTCCCACCACCACCTCGCCTTCTCCACATTCACCGCCCAGTAATAATGTAGCAGGTTTGGCAACGCCAACCCTCCCTTCTGCCTGTGTCTCTGTAACTGGGTCATTTTAACCCTTGGCACCTTCCCTGCTCATACAAAGTCTGAAATAATCATATCCAGTTTTTGAAAGAAGGCCTTCGGTACAAAGATCGGGAGTATCTGGAATATGAACCTCAGCAGAATGTTCATGTTCACCAGTTGGACCCTCTCTGCCAAAGTCAAGTGCAGCATGTCCCACCTCTTCAGATCCTCCCTAATCTCCTCCACCAGTTTTGTTAAATTCCATTTGTGTAGCATCGCCCTTTCCCTCACTACCTGAATCCCCAGGTATCTAAACCTGTCTCTGGCCACCTTAAATGGCATCCCCCCTAGATTGGCTCACCGACCCAACTCGTTCACCGGGAACACTTCACTTTTCCCTACATTTAACGTGTATCATGAGAACGCTCCAAACTTCCCCAACAGGCCCATGATCCTCTGCATGCTCTCCAGCAGGTCCGAAACATACAACGGTAGGTCGTCCGCGTAGATCGACACCCAATGCTCCCTACATCCCCTCGTAATCTCTTGCCACTCTGCCGACCCCCTAAGAGCCATTGCCAGAGGCTCTATAGCCATTACAAACAGAAGCAGCGACAGCGGGCACCCCTGCCTTGGTCCCCTGTGCAGTCAAAGTTCCATGAACCCATGTCATTGGTCTGCACACTCGTCATCAGTGCCACATATAACAGGTGCACCCATGCCACAAACATTGACCCAAACCCAGACCTTCCCAGGACCTCCAACAGGAATCGCCACTCCACCCAGTCAAATGCCTTCTCTACGTACATAGACACCACTACCTCTGGCACCTGGGCTCTCAACGGGGTCATGATCACATTTAACAGCCTCCTTATATTATTAGAAAGCTGCCCTTTACGAAGCCTGTTTGTTCCTCCGCAACCACCTCCAGGACACAACCTTCCATCCTTCCCACCCCAACGTAGCCAGTACTTTCACATCCGTATTTAACAGAGATAGGGACCTATACGACCCACATTCCAACGGATCCTTCCCCTTTATTGGTATTAACATGATTGTTGCCGACGTCATCGTCTCCGGCAGCTCCCCCTTCTCCAGCACCTCATTAAACTCCCCCAGGAGATGTGGTGCCAGGTCCGTCGCAAACTCCTTATAAAATTCCGCCGGGTCGCCATCGGGCCCCGGGGCTTTCCCTGACGTCATTCCCCTTATACTGTCCAATACCTCCCTCAGCCCCACGGGCTACCCTAGTGCCTGCCTCTTCTCTTCCTCCAACTGTGGAAACTCCAGTTCATCTAAAAACCGCCCCATGTCCCCTCTTCACCCCCGGGTCCGCCCTGTACAGCTCCTTATAATAATCCCTGAACCCCTCATTTATCTTCCCCGGCTCCGACACCACATCCCCTGCCCCAGTCCATGTCTTCAATATTTCCCGGGACGCAGCCTGCCTCCGTAACTGATGCTCTAACATTCGACTCGCCTTCTCCCTGTATTCGTACTGCATCCCCCTGGTCCCACGCAGCTTCCTACCGCCCTCCCTGTCGCCACCCTATCAAATTGCCTCTGTAATCTTTTCCTCCTCACCAATCCCTCTATGTTGGGCACCCTCGGGTACTCCCTATCTACCTCCACTATCTCGTTCATTAGCCGTTCATATTCCTCCCTCCTTTCCCTATCCGCATGTGCCTTGAATGAGATCATCTCCCCGCGGGCCACCGCTTTCAGCGCTTCCCAAAAAGTGGCCGCCGACACCTCCCTGTTTTGGTTCAATTCTACAGAATCTTCAATCACAGCCTGCACTTTGTCACAAAACCCTCTCTCTGCCAACAGCCCCGAATCGAGCCTCCACCCCGGCATCTGCTCCCATCCCAATCTAAGCTGAATCTCCAGCCAGTGGGGCGCATGGTCCGAGATTACTATCCCCGTTAACTCCGCCCCCTCCACCCCAACCAAAACCTCCTGGCTCACCATAAAAAAGCTGATTCATGAATTCACCCTATAAACCTGTGAGAAAAGGAAGACTCCCTTCCCCCTGGGTTCTTGAAGCTCCATGGGTCCACCCTTCCCCTCTTTTCCATAGACCTGCCCAGTTCCTTTGCCATCCTACCCATTGACCTGGGGCTCGATCTATCTACCCCTCGGTTCTAGGACACAATTAAAATCCCCTCCCATAATCAACTGGTGCATCGCCAAGTCCGGGATTGCTGCCAGCAACCCCCTCATAAAAACGACTTCACCCCAATTCAGTGCATACACATTCACCAACACCACCGGTGTCCCTTCTAATACCCCACTCACATCATCCCAGTCCAGTGCATACACATTCACCAATACCACTAGCATCCCTTTTAATACCCCACTCACCATCACATATCTCCCACCCGGGTCCCTCACTTCCTTCACACTCACAACCCCCGTTTTCTTACTCATCAAAATTGCCATCCGCACGACTTTGAATCAGACCCTTAGTGGAAAACCAGTCCCACCCACCCCTTCCTCAGAATAACCTGGTCCTTCATGTGGAGGTGCGTCTCCTGCAGAAAGATCACCTCTGCTTTTAAACTCCTTAGGTGCACAAAGACCCGAGATCGCTTCACCGGTCCATTGTGTTAGCTTGTAGCTGCTGTTGAGTAAAGAGTCAAGAGTTCTGCTTCTTTCCCAAACACCTTTATTTTCTTTGAACACCCTCCATATAAAATTCCATCGCCAGAGCAAGTGCCACCTACAAGTGTCATCATTGGATACTGAACATCAATTTAATATGTAATTGGAAGGTCTCTAAACCCTTTCCTAACACATTGAGCCGTCGCACATTCCATGTTATCAGCCGTAAGGGGGGCTTACGCCCCCATTCCCCGCTCCCGTCTGTCATCCTCACCTTTCAGCTCTACCCCTGTTAATCTCACTCTGTACCCGGCTCATCCACAAAGGCCCCTTTCTCTGCCCCTGACCTCGTCGCATCCTCCTCCCTCCCCTCCCCTTTGAGTGAAGACGTTCTTTCCAACATCTCCCCTGAACGCTTCAGCCCTAATGTTTAGACTATGCCTCCTTGAATCTCCAACGAGTGGAAACCGTTTGTCTTTATCTACCCTGCCTTTCCCTGTTAATACTTTGATCTGACCACCCCTTAACCTTCTAAATTTGAGTGAAAACAGGTCTGATTTGATTAATCTGTCCTCGTAACTCAACCTCTGTAATCCAGGTATCCTGTTTGTAAACCTACGTTGCCCTCCCACCAGGGCTGAAATATCCTTCCTAAGGTGTGGTGCCCAGAACTGCTCACAGTCTCCAAGTGGAGTCTAACCAGGGTTTTGTATAGCTGCAGCATAACCCCTGTGTCTTTATATTCCAATCCTCTAGATATAAAATCTAGCATTGCATTAGCCTTTTTGATTATTTTCTGCATTTGTTCCTGACATTTTAAGGAATATGCACCTGAACTCCAAGTCTCTTTGGACATCCACTGTACCTCTTTCCATTTAGAAAGTATTCTGTTTTATCCATTTTTGGTCCAAAATGGATAACCTCACATTTGTTTACATTCAATTCCATCTGCCACAACTTTGGCCATTCACCTAGTCTGTCAATATCGCCTTGCACCGACGAGAGAGAACCCAGTAGAGTACTACTGGAGCTGTGTAGATAGTTAATGATAAATAAAATAAAAAATGTTTTCTCTACAACTCGGTGTTGGATTCTTCATTGCCCCGAACTAAATACCTATTATCCCCACTCTCTCCTGCCACTCAACCAATTTCCCAACCAGGTCAATAATTTGCCCTCTGCTCCGTGAGCTTCCACCTTAGCTAACAGTCTCTTGTGTGGAACTTTATCAAATGCCTTCTGGAAGTCCATATAAATGACATCCATAGACTTCCCCTGTCCATTAGCTTGGTCGCCTCTTCAAAGAATTCAGTCAGATTATCGGACATGACCTTCCCTTCACAAATCCCTGCTGGCTCTCCCTGATGGACTGAAATGTGTCAAGGTGTTCAGTTAATCCCATCCCCGATTATAAACTCCAGCAATTACTCCACCCCAGATGTTCGGCTAACTGGTCTGTAATTCCCGGGTTTTCCCCTTTCACCCTCATTAAAAAGTGACAAGTGCAGTTTTCCAATCCAGAGGGACTACTCCTGAATCTAGGGAACTCTGGGAGATTCTAGTTAGGGCATCTACAATGTCCTCCCCGACTTCCTTTAACACCCTCGGATGGAAACAGTCAGGTCCTGGGGATTTGTCAGTCTTTAGTTCCATTAATTTCTTAGTTAGTGATGGTACAGTTATGTTAATTGTATTAAGTCCCTGTCCTCTATCAACTATTCATTTTTTCGGGACTTCTGGCAAGTTATGATCCTCACCCTGGCACCGGGCAGGCAACATACCATGTGGGACTCTCGGTCCTGCTTCCAAAGGATGTTATCAGTCCCCCTAATTATAGAATCCCTGACAACTACCACTTCCTCCCCCTGCTTGAATGGCCTCCTGTACCAGGGTGCAGTGGTCAGCCAGCTCATCCTTCCTACAGTCTCTGCTCCGATACCCTGCCCCTCCGAGTCCGCTCCCTGGAGACTCGGCTGCGAATCTCCGAGATAAGGTTTTTGTACTCGAAACTCCGTCCCTCCGAGTCCGCTCCCTGAGACTAGGTATGGGGAATAGGTGTATAAGGCTCTGGTCAGACCCTATTTGGAGTGTTGAGAGCAATTTTGCGCCCCCATCTCAGGAATGACGTATGAGGAATGGTTGAGGACTCTGGATCTGTATTCATTGGAGTTTAGAAGGATGAGGGGGATCTTATTGAAACTTACAGGATACTGCGAGGCCTGGATAGAGTGGACGTGGAGAGGATGTTTCCACTTGTAGGAAAAATTAGAACCAGAGGACACAATCTCAGTCTAAAGGAACGACCCTTTAAAATAGAGCTGAGGAGTGAAGCTGTGGAACTCTTTGCCGCAGAGGGCTGTGGAGGCCAAATCACTGAGTGTCTTTAAGACAGAGATAGATCAGTTCTTGATTAATAAGGGGATCAGGGGTTATGGGGAGAAGGCAGTAGAATGGGGATGAGAAAAATATCAGCCATGATTGAATGGCGGAGCAGACTCGATGGGCCGAGTGGCCTAATTCTGCTCCTATGTCTTACGGTCTTGTGGCATTGGAGCCGCGGTATTGGGGAATGAGAGAACAAAGAATGGTCCAAAGAAATTAGAATTATCTGTTCTGAATTTCTATCCTGGACTGAGTGTTGACTTTTGTAAACTCCTTTTACAGATATTACAAGAGGAGGAATTTATCAAAGATCTCAATTGTCACGTCTCAGTCTTACAAAGTCACTCGATACCTTGGATCTGAATATCATCGGCCTTTGAATCTAGAAGGAGAATTGTTTACCCAATCTGTCGGCATCAAAAGATTTTAATCATCAGTGTGACTGGAAAAGCACCGAGACACACACACCCGAGTGAGAGTGTTCCAGAGCACTGACTGTGGAAAGAGCTTTAACCAGTTACACAGCCTGAAAAAACATCACACCATTCACAGCGGGGAGAGTGATCTGTGTGTGGACGAGACTTCATGGCCAACATGAAGGGACACGAGGAGATGCAAAACATGGCGAAACCATGGAAATGTGGGGACTGTGGGAAGGGTTACAGATTCCCATCTCTGCTGGAGATTCATCGACGCATTCACACTGGGGAGAGGTCGTTCACCTGCTCTCAGTGTGAGAAGGGATTCACTCAGTTATCCAGCCTGAAGTCACACCAGCGGTTTCACACTGGGACAAGGCCATTTGCCTGTTCTCAATGTGGGAAGGAATTTGCTGAGTTATCCAACCTGAAGAAACATCAGCCAGTTCACACTGGGGAGAGGCCATTCACCTGCTCTCAGTGTGGGAAGGGATTCACTCGGTTTTCCCACCTGCGGATACATCAGCGAGTTCACACTGGGGAGAGGCCATTTCCCTGCTCTCAGTGTGGGAAGGGATTCAGTGTTTCATCCCAAGTATTGAAACACCAACGAGTTCACACTGGGGAGAGGCCATTCTCCTGCTCTCAGTGTGGGAAGGAATTCACTCAGTTATCCAGCCTGAAGTCACACCAGCGAGTTCACACTGGGGAGAGGCCGTTCATCTGCTCTCAGTGTGCAAAGGAATTTCCTCGCTTATCCAGCCTGAAGAGACACCAGCGAGTTCACACTGGGGAGAAGCCGTTTAGCTGCTCTCAGTGTGGGAAGAGATTCATTCAGTTGTCAGACTTGACGAAACACCAGCGAATTCACACTGGGGAGAAGCCATTCTCCTGCTCTCAGTGTGGGAAGGGATTCAGTGATTCATCCAACCTGCGGATTCACCAGCGAGTTCACACTGGGGAGAAGGCAATCACGTGTTCTGAGTAGGGGAAGGCAATTAGTGATCCATACCACCTGCAGAGTCACCGGCGAGTTCACGCTGGGTAGAGTCCGTTCAAACAAAGAACAAAGAACAAAGAAATGTACAGCACAGGAACAGGCCCTTCGGCCCTCCAAGCCCGTGCCGACCATACTGCCCGACTAAACTACAATCTTCTACACTTCCTGGGTCCGTATCCTTCTATTCCCATCCTATTCATATATTTGTCAAGATGCCCCTTAAATGTCCCTATCGTCCCTGCCTCCACTACCTCCTCCGGTAGTGAGTTCCAGGCACCCACTACCCTCTGCGTAAAAAACTTGCCTCGTACATCTACTCTAAACTTTGCCCCTCTCACCTTAAACCTATGCCCCCTAGTAATTGACCCCTCTACCCTGGGGAAAAGCCTCTGACTATCCACTCTGTCTATGCCCCTCATAATTTTGTATACCTCTATCAGGTCGCCCCTCAACCTCCTTCGTTCCAGTGAGAACAAACCGAGTTTATTCAATCGCTCCTCATAGCTTATGCCCTCCATACCAGGCAACATTCTGGTAAATCTCTTCTGCACCCTCTCTAAAGCCTCCACATCCTTCTGGTAGTGTGGCGACCAGAATTGAACACTATACTCCAAGTGTGGCCTAACTAAGGTTCTATACAGCTGCAACATGACTTGCCAATTCTTATACTCAATGCCCCGGCCAATGAAGGCAAGCATGCCGTATGCCTTCTTGACTACCTTCTCCACCTGTGTAGCCCCTTTCAGTGATCTGTGGACCTGTACTCCTAGATCTCTTTGACTTTCAATACTCTTGAGGGTTCTACCATTCACTGTATATTCCCTACCTGCATTAGCCCTTCCAAAATGCATTACCTCACATTTGTAATGCATTACCTCACATTTGTAATGCATTACCTCACATTTGTAATGCATTACCTCACATTTGTAATGCATTACCTCACATTTCACCTCTCAGTATGGGAAGGGAATCCATGATTCATCGCACCTGCTGAGACACCAACAAGTTCCCAGTTGATTACAGGGATTGGATTCTGCTGTTATTGTTTCTGCTCTCAATCACATCCAGGACCGCATTTTGTTCATTCTAACTGCTGGTCAATGTGGAGGGCCGTGGGGTTTCTTTCTGTTGGACTGGCCGGCGTCACGGCTTTTTCTCCAGTGGGCTGACGCTCTGCGAGCCTTGTTGCGACTACCTTGTTTTAAATTTCACAAGGATCACAGAGTGAAGGGGTGTTTGGAAGTTAGAAGATATTCAGTTTGCATTTCTGTTTGGATGCCCCCCAAGTCTTGCCACATTGCCATGAAGATGGGCCCTGGATGTTATAAGTTGTTTTTGTTTAATTAATCTAGGTGTTTCTCACAGAAGAAAACTATCAGGGTATGGGGGCAAGTTGTCCGAGGTGACTGGGAAACCACATTAAATGGTATGATGGGAGACAGGCAATAGCTAATATTTATGGAATTATTATATATCTACCAGGGGGGTCAGTTAGATCAGTTGGCTGGATCATGATGTGGAGTGACACCAATAGCAGGGGTGCAACTGTTGTACTGGCTGAGGTTATCCATGACGGGTCCACCTTCTCAACATTGCTCCTTGCACAAGGTGTGGTGACCCTCAGGTTAAATCACCAGTTCTCTCACTCTCTCTATCTCTCTCTCTCTCAAAGGGCAGAGCAGCCCATGGTCCTCTGGGACTTTGGCAACTTTCATTTCACATATATACACCAAATATAGATTCCTTTAGGGAACAAAAATCCAACTGGAAAAGTGACGCAACTGTGGCTAACAAGAAAAGTTAAAGATTCCATTAGATCAAAGGAAGACACTCATAAAGTGGTCAAAATAGTAGTGAGCTTGAGGATTGGGAACTTGTTTTAGAATTCAGCAAAGGAGGACCAAGAAACTGATAAAGAGAAAATAGAATGTGAGAGCAAACTGGTGAGAAACATAAAAGCCGACTGGAAAAGCTCCTATAGGAATGTGAAAAGAAAAAGATTAGCAAAGACCAATGTGGGTCCATTCCAGGCAGACAGGAGAGTTTACAATGGGGGATAAGGAAATGGAATAAGAGAAACTAAACAATGTGTATCTATCATTACGGAGTAAGATACAGAAATTATCCCCAAAACACTGGAAAAGCAAGGAATTAGTGAGCATGAGGGAATGAAAAAGATTAATATTTGTGAAAAAGTAGAACTGGAGAAATTAATGGGATTGAAAGTTAATAAATCCCCAAAAGCTGTTGCTCTACATCCCAGAGTGTTGAAAGAGGCGGCTGTAGCGATAGTGGATACATTGGTGATCATCTTTCAAAATTCTATAGATTCTGGAATGGTTCTTGCAGATTGGAAGGTGGTAAATGTAACCCCAATATTTAAGGAGAGAGAAAGAAAACGGGGAACCACAGACCCATTAGCCTGACATCAGAAGGTGGAGTAGCCTGCTCGGCCCCTCAAGCCTGTTCCATCTTTCAATAAGTTCCCAGTTGATCTGATTGTGACCTCAACTCCACATTCCCGCTGACCCCCCCCCCCCCCATAACCTTTCACCCCCTTGCTTACCAAGAATCTATCCAGCTCTGCCTTCAAAATATTCACAGACTCTGCTTCCACTGCCCTGTGAGGAAGAGAGTTCCAAAGACTCCCAACCCTCTGAGAGAAAAAAGTTCTCCTCTGCCTTGAATGGGCAAGTTATTATTTTTAAGTGACTCCAATTTCTAGATCCCCCCACAAGAGGAAACATCCTTTCCACATCCATCCTGTCAAGGCCCCTCACGATCTTATACGGTTCAATCAAGTCGCCTAAACTCCATCGGACACAAGCCCAGCCTGTCCAATCATTCCTCATAAGACCAGCCTCCAATTCCAGGTGTGAGTTCAGTAAACCTTCTCTGAACTGCTTCCAACACATTTACATCATTTCTTAAATGAGAGCAATACTGTACAGTGCTCCAGATGTGGTCTCACCGATGTCCTGTATAACTGAAGCATAACCTCCCTACTTTTGTATTCAATTCCCCTCACAATAAACAATAACATTCTATTAGCTTTCCTAATTACTTGCTGTACCTGTATACTCGCCTTTTGTGATTCATGCTCTTGGACACCCAGATCCCTCTGCGTCTCAGAGCTCTGCAATCTCTCACCATTGAGTTAATTTTTATTATTCTTCCTGTCAAAATGGACAATTTCACATTTTCCCACATTATACTCTGTTCGCCAGATCTTTTCCCACTCACTTAATCTATCTATATCACTTTGTAATCTCCTTCTGTCCCCTTCACAATTTAGTTTCCTACGTATCTTTGATCATTGGAATAGCAGAGCAGAAATTGGCCATTCAGCCCGTCGAGCCTGCTCCACCGTTCAATACGATCATGGCTGATCATCCACTTCAATGTCTTTTTCCCCACACTGTCCCCATATCCCTTTGTGTTGTTGGTATTTAGAAATCTGTCAGTCTCTGCTTTAAACACACTCAGTGACTGAGCTCCCACAGCCCTCTGAGGTAGAGAATTCCAAAGATTCACAACTCTCTGAGTAAAGAAATGTCTCCTCAGAGACCGGTCCTAAGTGGCTTCCCTCTTATTTTGAAATTGTGTCTCCTGGTTCCAGACTCTCCAACCAGGGGAAACATCTCACCTGCATCTTCCCTGTCTATTCTATTCAGTATTTTGTAGGTTTCAATGAGATCACTTCCCATTCTTTAAAACTCTAGAGAATACAGGCCCAGTTTCCCCAATCTCTCTTTATGGGACAGTCCTCCCATCCCTGGAATGAGTCTGGTGAACCTTCATTGCCCTCCCTCCGTGGCAATAATACCTTTCCTAAGGTAAGGGCAGTAAAACTGCATGCACACAGTACTCTAGCTGTGGTCTAACCAAGGTCCTATACTATTGAAGCAAGTCTTCACTACTCCTGTACTCAAATCCTCTTGTGATAAAGGCCAACATTCCATTCGCCTCCCTAATAACTTGCTGCACCTGTATGTTCACCTTCACTGACTTATTGACAGGGCACCCAGGTCCCTTTGTACATCTACACTTTCTAATCTCTGACCATTTCAGAAATACTCTGCTCATTTGTTCCTTCGACCAAAGTGATAATCTTACATTTTTCCACATTATATTCCATCTGCCATGTCCTTGTCCACTCACTAAGTCTGTCCAAATCCTCCTGTAGCCGTTTTACATCTTCCTCACAACACACATTCCCACCTAGCTTTGTGTCATCTGTGAACTTGGAAATACTACATTTGGCCCCACAACCAAATCATTGTATAAACTATGAACAGCTGGGGTCCAAGTACTGATCCTTGTGATGCCCCACTGGACACAACCTGCCAAGGTGAGAATGACCCATTTATTTCTGCTCTCTGTTTTCTGCCTGTTAGCCAATCCTCAATCCATGCCAGTCTATTACCTTCTATTCCATGTGTTTTCATTTTGCTAACTGACCTCTAGCGACACAAGTGGTTAGCACAACACCTCAGAGGGCCAGAGACCTGGGTTCGATTCCAACTTCGGGCAACTGTCTGTGTTGAGTTTGCATATTCTTCACGTGTCTGCGTGGGTTTCCTCCAGGTGCTCCGGTTTCCTCCCACAGTGCCAAGAAGTGCAGGTTAAGTGGATTGGCCATTCTAAATTGTCCCGAGGTGGGGTTACGAGGACAGGTTGGGAAATTGTGTCTCGGTACGGTGCTCTTTCACAGGGTCGGTGCAGACTTGATGGGCCAAATGGCCTGCGCTGTAGGGATTGTTGATTCTATGAGCTCCTATGGGGTGTTTATCAAAAGCTTTCTGAAAATCCAAGTCCAAGTGAACTATATCCATAGACGCCCCTTTATCAATTCTGATAGTAATGTCCTCAACAACCCCAAAAGGTTCATCAAACATTGTTTCCTATTCCTAAATCCATGTTTTTTTTTAAACCACCGACTCTGCACATCTTTGGGTTGTGGGGATGAAACCCACGCAAACACGGGGCGAATGTGCAAACTCCACACGGACAGTAACCCAGAGCTGCGATCGAACCTGGGACCTCAGCGCCGTGAGGCAGCAGTGCTAACCACTGCACCACCATGCTGCCCTCTAAATGCATGTTTATTCTTATCCAGGTGTCCATTTATCACATCCTTTATAATAGATTCTGGTATTTTCCCAATACTGATGTCAGGCTAACAGGTCTGTAGTTCACCATTTTCTCTCTCCCTCCCTTCCTGAACAATGGGGTGATATTTGCTCCCTTCAATCTGCAGGAACCATTCCAGAATCTATAGAATTGTGGAAGATGATCACAATGTATCCACTATCTTTATATCATCACTTTTGACTGGTTCTGAGACACTTCAGTTTGGATTTCTGGTGCAGAGTAAAGTATAACCGTGGAGTGGAATTTTAGATTGTGTAAAAGGACAAAGTTCTATTTTATAAATAAAGATGTAGGTTTCTGGCAAAAATAGTGTTTCGTTAATGTTGCTTCTGAGGCATCACGGTGACACAGTGGTTAGCACTGCTGCCTCACGGACCCGAGTTCAATCCCGGCCCTGGGTCACTGTCCGTGTGGAGTTTGCACATTCTCCCCATGTCTGTGTGGGTCACACCCCCACCAACCCAAAGATTTGGTGGATTGGCCACGCTAAATTGCCCCTTAATTGGAAAAATTAAAAACACAATGTTGCTTCTGGTTTGTTTGCTGCAGTAAAAGCCACAAAACCTTAACTCCTGTTGTGTGATCCTTTCAACTGTTGACTTGGAATTGATTTTTTTTTAAAGTTACTGATCTGTACAGAGATCCTAATCCACAAGTTTTGACTTCCCATTTGAGCCTCAGGCAGCTTTCTGGCTCACTTCTCGTGTCAGTGACAGCCAGGAGATGGAGCTGAGGGCTGAATTTAGTTGAGAACAATGGGGCCTGCACCCCAGTTGGGAAACTGCCATGGATGTCGCACTAAGAGAGACAGGAATATGCTGGAGGACTGACTGGGAAATATCCCTCCAACCAATGGGGACACAGGAGGGGGTGACCAGGGCTGGTAGTGACGTGACCCCCGGTATTCAGTGCCCCTGTGTCCAAAGTGGGGAGTCACGGGAACAGAGAAACCAGAGAAAAACCATTTGGGTTCTGAACATTGTGAACATCCTTTTACTCTGCTTGCTATTTATTCTCAAGTAATTTTCTGTTAGTTTTTTTAACCATGTTGTTTCATTAATAAACAATTAATTGGAACAATATTTGATTTTGCTGGGTTTTTCATGATTAGATTGATGTAGCTCAGGGAAAGTGAGTGAGAGGAGTTGACAGGCTCTTTCACAGAATACGAGTCCCTCTAAGGTGATTGGCAAAGGAACCAGAGGGGAAGAGTAGATTTGATTTTTCTTTTAAAAAAAATAAAATAAAAATTTGAGTACCCAATTATTTCTTTTCCCAATTAAGGGGCAATTTAGCATGACCAATCCATATAGCCTGCACATCTTTGGGTTGTGGGGGCGAAACCCACGCAGACATGGGGAGAATGTGCAAACTCCACACTCAGTGACCCAGGGCCAGGATTCGAACCTGGGTCCTTCACTCTGCAGCCCCAGTCGGGCAGCACGGTAGCATTGTGGATAGCACAATTGCTTCACAGCTCCAGGGTCCCAGGTTCGATTCCCGGCTTGGGTCACTGTCTGTGCGAAGTCTGCACATCCTCCCCGTGTCTGCGTGGGTTTCCTCCGGGTACTCCGGTTTCCTCCCACAGTCCAAAGATGTGCGGGTTAGGTGGATTGGCCATGCTAAATTGCCCATAGTGTCCAAAATTGCCCTTCGTGTTGGGTGGGGGATAGGGTCGAGGTGTTGACCTTGGGTAGGGTGCTCTTTCCAAGAGACGGTGCAGACGCGATGGGCCGAATGGCCTCCTGTACTGTAAATTCTATGATTCTATGATAACCACTGCGCCACATGCCGGCCCTATGAATTTTCTTTTGACACATAAAATGGGGTTCAGGGAGTCAATTTTGATTGACTCATTTATTGAGGCTCCTTGAGGGAGTAACATGGGATGTCAATAAAGGGGAACCTGCAGATGTGGTTTGTTTAGATTTCCAGAAGGTATTTCACAAGGTGCCACATTAAAGGTCTCTGCACAACATAAGAGCTCATGGTGTAGAGGGCAACATGTCAGCAGGGATAGAGGATTGGTTAGCTCACAGGAAACAGAGAGTAGGTATAAATGGGTCATGTTTGGGTTGGTAAGATGTGACAAGTGGAGAATCACAAGGATCAGTGCTGGGCCCTCAACTATTTACAATCTATATTGAGTTGGATGGGGTTAAATTTGCTGATGACACAAAGAGGGATTGGAAATTAATTTGTCAAGAGGACTTCAGGAGAATGCAAAGCGCAACAAATAGATTAAGTGAGTGGGAGCAAATTGACAGATGGAGCATAATGTGAACTTTGGCAGAAAGGATTAAATAAAACAACATTATTTAAATGGGAGCGAGATTACAGAACTCTGAGGTACAGAGGGATCTGGGTGTCCTGGTACAGGAATCACAAGTTAGTTTGCCGTGTTACGACACCCTGGGCTAGTGCGCGGTCAATTCCAGCCCCACGTGCCCCGGAGTCACAGCACAAGTGAATTGACCAATAATTCTTATAAAAATACCCTATGTCTTTGGCCCTTGGCTGCCCAACAATCAGTCACCATAGTTGCAAATGTAAATACGATTACTGTTTATTTATAACAAGAACAATAATAAAATATGCAGCAAACACAACTGATTAACTATAAGCCAATTCCTAATTTCTCACTTTAATCTGCCCCCAGCCTCTATACACACAGAGACAGACAAACACAGAGGGGTGGAAAGGGATAAAATCATAAGTGAAATAAATTCTTTTTTCAGATGATGTTTTTTAGCACACTTTTCTTCACCGCAAGCTTGCAGATTAAAGTCTTTAGTTTACAGCCTGAAGTGATCTCTGTAGATTAATTTGTTCAGGTTCTCTGTAGTTTAGAAATGCAGTACTCACACTTTTCTGGAGAAGCACCTCACCTCTGTTCAAACATTTCTTTCAGTTTGTGGTTTGTATTCAGGTCTCCATGGTTCAGGAATACAGCACCCACAGGCTATCTGGGAAGAGAGATAGCACTCACAGCTGCCTTCTGGACAGAGAGTTGGTCAGTTCTGCCTCTTGTGCTGCTAGAATCAAACTGAAAGCTTGGGACTCTGAAAAACATCCCAGTGGGATAGGATACAATCACCGCCTGTTACCTCAGAGCACAGCCTTTTGGGCCAATTCATTGGCCACTAGCGAATCAATCAAACCGAGTCCCAACCCCAATTCTCACACTGGTGCCTAAAGATCTCCAGCTCCAGTTTAAACCGGCACAGACGCCAGGATTCTTCTGCTTGAATTAAAGATACAGGCTGCTTGCCTTAAAGTGACATGTCCATTAATCATCCATGGACCAAAAATGTAACAGCAGAAATAAAAGAAAGGGGAAATAAGGTTATGAAAAGGAAGGGCCCTCCCAGCCGGTACAGCAAGTGATTTGGAAGGTGAATGGAATATTGTTATTTATTGCAAAGGGATTGGAATATAAAAGTTGGGATGTTTTGCTGCAGTTGTACAGGGCCTTGGGGATACCATGGGCTGGATTCTCCACTGGCAGGATTCTCCATTGCGCCAGCAGCGCACCCACGCCCGGGGATTTCCAGACGACGGGCTGGCAACAATGGGAAACCCCATTGGCCGGCTGGCGGGATGGAGAATAACACTGCTGGCAGGGGCACGCCACAGGATGGAGAATCCCGCGGGTGCACGCCGCAGGACGGAGAATCCCGCGGCTGGCGGGGGCACGCCACAGGACGGAGAATCCCGCGGCTGGCGGGGGCACGCCACAGGACGGAGAATCTCGCGGCTGGCGGGGGCACGTCGCAGACAGTGAATCCCGCTGCTGGCAAGGATTGGTCAGCACTTGGGCAGCACGGTAGCACAAGTGATTAGCACTGTGGCTTCACAGCGCCAGGGTCCCAGGTTCGATTCCGGCTTGGGTCACTGTCTGTGCGGAGTCTGCACATCCTCCCCGTGTGTGCGTGGGTTTCCTCCGGGTGCTCCGGTTTCCTCCCACAGTCCAAAGACGTGCAGGTTAGGTGGATTGGCCATGCTAAAATTACCCGTCGTGTCCATAAGGGTTGGGAGGGGTTATTGGGTTGCGGGGATAAGGTGGAAGTGAGGGATTAATGTGGGTCGGTGCAGACTCGATGGGCCGAATGGCCTCCTTCTGCACTGTATATTCTATGTAATCTATATGATGCGCCACAGGACGGAGAATCCTGCGCAGGAAGGAGAATCCCGCCCCATGTTTAGAGCACTGTGTACAGTTTCGGTCTCATTTCAGAAATGAGATAGTTGCATTAGCAGTTCAGAGGAGGTTGGCTCCCAGATTCTGGAATGAGGGGGTTATCCTCTGAGGAAAGGTTTGACAGGTTGGGACTGTATCCATTGCAGTTAAGAAGAATGAGAGATGATCTTATTGAAACACGTGAGATCCTGAGTGGAATTGACAGAGAGAATGCGGAGAGGATGTTCCCCCTTGTGGCAGAGGCTAGAAATAGGGGAGAGCCGGTTAAAATCTGAAATGTCCGAGCAGCCACTCAGTTCAAGGGCAATAAATTCTGGTCCAGCGACTCCCACATCCCATTAGGAATTTACAAGACTCTATCCACAAATCCTCACTCAATTTAACTCCCATATTTTCCAGTTCTGTTCTGGCTCCGCCTGGGGTAACATCTACTCGATATTTTCTTCTTGTGCGGTGAGTTCTAGGTTACTGGTACATAAGAACAGATGCTTCAAGCAACAAATCAAGCATGGATGTAAAAGATTCTCCAACTCCCTCTTTACCCCCGGCCAACTTGTGGACAGTTCTTACTCAGTATTATTTCTCCCAAGTCCTTCATTGTACCATTATCGCTTTAATTTCACTCATACTTTGCCCATGTCCAGTGTGTTTAATTCTATCCTGATTGTTTCAAAGTCAGTTTCTCTCTGGAGTGTGTGTCACTGTCTTGATGATGTCACAATGGTGTCTCAATCCCCTGGCCACATTGACCATTTCATCTCCTGCTGTGTCTCCAGTAGCTGTGTGTGTTTGGGACTCGGTCTTCAGTCCATTTCACCATGAATTTAGGCTTGTTATTTTTCACATGTAACAAATCACATCTGCACACCCACACCGGTATCCCAAAATCATGTCACATTTTTAACTCTCAGATGCTCTGATGAAAAGATGAAAGTGAGTGTCTGTCTTTCTTATCTGCCCTGTTATGGTGCTGATATTTCATGTAGTGGCCGAGCTTTCAAATCTGGATTTCTTTAAAACAAAGTTCATGGGCCAGGATGTAAATATTTCCAAGAGAAAGTGATCAACTTATTCATCCCACCCACACATTCCAGACTTTCACTAGAACGTAGGTAGATACCAGATTGATATATTCCATTCAACTAACCCAAGGTAAACATTCCAATCATTTATTGTCCAGGACAATAGTCCCAGTATCTTTCAAACAGAAATTAAACATTCCCGTCCGATCCCAGGTATTAACATATTCTGTTTGTTTGTTCATGTCAGGCTGGGATTGTTCACCTTGGAGCAAAGGAGGTCGAGGGGAGATTTGAGAGAGGTGGACAAGATTATGAAAGGTTTAGGAAAGGTGGATAAAGAAAAGCTGTTCCCATTCGCTGATGGGCCAAGAATGAGGGGGTCACAGATTTCAGGTTTTGGGTAAGAGCTGGGGGGAGGAATGTGCAGGAGAGTATTTTGATGCAGCGAATGGCAATGACCTTGAACTCGCTGCCTGTGAGGGGGGTGGAAACAAAGACAATGGAGGATTTCAAACAGAAATTGGATTGACATTTGAAGAAACCAAACTTGCAGAGCTGCAGGGATAGAATGGAACACTGGGACTGATTGGTTTGCTCCAGAGAGCCAACATGGAATTGATGGGCTGAATGGCTTCCATCTCTGACTTCATCACTCTGATCGAAAGAGAACAATTTCAGCTGCTGCAGTCTCTCCAACTCACTGAAGTCCCTCATCCCTGGTGCCATTCTCGTAAATCCCCTTGGCACCCTCTCCGAGAACTTCACATCTTTCCGAAGCTGTGGAGCCCATATATAGGGTTCCATTCTAGAGGATAGAATTGAAAATCAGGATGGTTTTGTTAAACTTGTTTAGACCCAGGGTTAGACTGCACTGGGAGCACTGTCAACATTTGTGATCTCCATTTAGAAAAAGGAAATAGAGGCACTGGAGAAGGTGCAACAAAGATTGACAACAATAATACCAGAACTGAGAGCATTTCACCCTCAAGAAAGGCTGGGGCTGCTTTTCTCTAGAAAAGAGAAGACTGAAGGGTGACCTGATGGAAGTCTTTAAGATTATGACGGGGTTCAATAATCCAATAGGGATTTCATGAGAAACCGCTTTATCCAGCGAGTGGTGAGAATCTGGAACTCGCTACCACAGCGAGTGGTTGAGGTGAACAGCATGAATACATTGAAGGGGAAGCGAGATACATACATGAGGGAGAAAGGAATAGAAGGAGATGCTGATGGGGGAGATGAAGAGGGGTGAGTGGAGGCTCATTTGGAGCATGAATACTGACAGAGACCAATTGAGCTGACTGGCCTGGCCCTGTGCTGTAGACTCAATGGAACAGAGACAAACGTATTTATTTTCGATCTATCTGCAGTGGTAGGAAAAGCATTATTTGCTATCCAGGATAAAATAAATGTCCTTCAGCAGCTTTTGTGGATCATTTCAGTGGAAATGTGCTCTCCCAGGCTCAAGAGCTTCAGCCAGCTGGAAGCAAAGTCGTGAGACCGGCCAGTCCAGCAGAAAGAAACCTTCCGACCCTCCCACTTCACCAAGTGTCAGAATGAACATGGTTCAGTCCTGGATGTGATTAACGGCAGCAAAAACAGCAGAATCCAACCCCTGTCATCACTTGTGAATTCGTTGGTGTCTCAGCAGGTTACATGACTGAGTGAATCCTTTCCCACACTCAGAGCAGGTGAATGGCCTCTTTCCAGTGTGGACTCGCTGGTGTGTCATAAGGGCAGATAAATCACTGAATCTCTTCCCACAGTCAGGACAGGTGAACGGCCTCTCCCCGGTGTGAACTCGCTTGTGTCTCCGCAATGTGGTTGATGTTCTAAACCTCTTTGTGCAGTGAGAGCAGCTGAATGGCTTCTCCTCAGTGTGAATGTGCTGGTGGATCATCAGAGCCTGAGAGCTTTTGAAGCCACTCCCACAGTCAGAGCATTTAAAGGGTCTCTCATTGGTGTGAGTGACATTGTGTTGCAGCAAGTGGGATAACCGAGTGAATCCCTTCCCACACTCAGAGCAGGTAAGTGGCCTCTCCCTGGTGTGAACTCGCTGGTGTCTCATCAAGTCGGAGGAGGTTCTAAAGCTCTTTGTGCAGTGAGAGCAGCTGAATGGTCTCTCCTCAGTGTGAACGCGCTGGTGGATCATCAGTACACGAGAGCTTTTGAAACTACTCCCACAGTCAGAGCATTTAAAGGGTCTCTCATTGGTGTGAGTTACATGGTGTTGCAGCAGGTGAGATAACTGAGTGAATCCCATCCCACACTTTGAGCAGGTGAATGGCCTCTCCCTGGTGTGTACTCTCTGATGTGTCTGCAGGTGGGCTAACCGAGTGAATCCATTCCCACACTCACAACAGATGAATGGCCTCTCTCCAGTGTGACTGAGTCTATGCCTTTCCAGCTCGTACTGCGCTCTGAATCCCCTTCCACAGTCCCCACATTTCCATGGTTTTTCCATGGTACGGGTGTTCTTGTGTTTCTCCAAGTTTGACAATTGACAAATGTGCACACAGAGCACTGGTTCATTCTCTCCTCGCTGTAAATGATGCAACGTGTTTTCAGTCTGTGTAACCGGTTAAAGCTCTTTCCACAGTCCGTGCACTGGAACACTCTCATTCGGGTATGTGCATGTCTTGGTGCTTTTACAGTCACACTGATGTTTTAAATCTTTTGAAGCAGACAAGACAGAGAAACATTTCGCCTTCTAGATTCAAAGGCCAATGATATTCAGGCCCCGATGAACTAAGAGACTCTTGACGTGACGATTCAATAGAGTTTCTATCTGCAAATTCTCCTCTTCTGATATCCTGTAAAATACGTTTACAAAAGCTATCACTATCAATTGCGAATAGAAATTCAGAACAGACCATTCTAGTTTCCATGGAACATTCTTTCCTCTCTCAATCCCCAAAGCACCAAATCTCCAATCGCACACACTCTCCCTCCATTCTCACTCTGCTGTATCCAATATTTGCCCTCTCAATTCTCCTGAAGGTGTTGATTCAGGCTGATTGACAGATCCATGCTCACTGCTTCCTGTCCTGGACACAGAGACCTGAAATTCTTCTTGCAACTGCCAGATATAAGTCTATATTACTGGATGAAAAGTGTGTTTAATACGTAGACTTCTGTTCAGTTGCTGCAAGTCACCAATTGAAAAAGTTTTTAACTCACAGGTGTTGGAGACAGGAGGAAGTTTCCGTCTGTGTGAAGCTCAGTCACACAACGCCCACGCTCTGATTGGAGGGCCAGAATCCTTCCGATCTTGCAACTCTTCCCATTGGTCAACACCCCAGCAGGAAGGTCAGGGGGTGGTCTTTGTATGGCACATGCACATCATCCACTCCCGTTGGACATGCGCACTCCCAGACCACCCGCCCGTGCAGCGGACAGAGCGGTTTCCCCAGCGCGGGGGGTTGTGGGTGCCCCGGCCGCCATTAATCATCCGGAGCCGTCACCAAACTCCTGGTACTGGGATGAAAAGAGGAGAAATGTGTCATGTAACCCCACCTGACACATAGTACATGTGTATAGTCACTGGATTTGATTGGGACGTCCCCCTTAGCAAAACAGTTTGTTAACTTCAGGTGACATATTGGGGAGGGCAATAGGTGAGTGTGAAACTGAACCCGAGAATCAGCCCCTTCAGGGAGGAGAACTGGGGGGAATGCGGGAGGAGGATAGTGGGATGAATTAGTGTTACCATCAATAGGGAGGAGGGAGTGTGTAGGGGACAGAGACTTATCGTTTGAGAGGGTCAATGATTCTTCTGATATTGCTGCGTATTCAGGACCAAACCATATTTATTCTAAAGATTGGAGCATATTGTCGCTGATGTTGGAGCCCCCTGTAACTGGGCTGGAATTTAATGTCTGGATTTCGGTCAAATGAACCAGATTTGGATTGAACAACCTGTGTCATGTCCTTGATGTTGGAGCAGTTGGGCTGCTGATTAGCTGGGTTATCAGTGTATCTTTGGGCAGCATTGTAGCATAGTGGTTAGCACAGTTGCTTCACAGCTCCAGGATCCCAGGTTTGATTCCCGGCTGGGTCACTGTCTGTGCGGAGTCTGCATGTTCTCCCTGTGTGCGTGGGTTTCCTCCGGGTGCTCCGGTTTCCTCCCACAGTCCAAAAATGTGCAGGTTAGGTGGATTGGCCATGATAAATTGCCCTTCGTGTCCAAAAAGGTTAAGTGGGGGTTGCCGGGTTGTGGGGATTGGGTAGCTACGTGGGCTTGAGTGGGTTGCTCTTGTAAGGGCCGGTGCAGACTCGATGGGCTGAATGGTCTCTTTCTGCACTGTAAATTCTACGATAAGTGTTTTTTGTGATATCTCCTCAATCATTCAGGGTCTCTCAGCTGAAATTATTTTGCAATAAAATAGTTCACTTTCAGCATCGCACCCAAACAAATCCTTGGTGTGAGATCAACAAATCCGGTCTGAAATATTTCACTGATTGAAAGGACATAGAACGGACATCGCAAAACAGGACATTCGGCCCACCTGGTCTGTGATGCTTTTCAAGCTCCTCACATCCTTCTCCCAGTCCTCTTCACCTTCACTGTCAGTCAGGGCTCAGTGGGTAACACTCTTGCCTCTGAATTGCAAGGTTCTGGGCTCATGTCCTCATTCAGGACTGGAGAACAAAATGCATGGCTGCTCTCTTGTGCAGTGCTGAGGGAGTGCTGCTCTGTTGGAGGTGCCATTTTTAATGAGGGGCAGTATTCTCCGGTTCCCCAGCCGCTTGCTTCTCTATGGCTCCCCATTGCTGGCATTGCGATCCTATACTCCCGCAGCTTGTCAATGGGTTTTCCCATTGAAGTCATCACAGGCCCTGGGAAAGCTATGGGCAGGTGTGGGTTGCCGGTGGGAAAAGTGAATCACAGTGGTGGCAGAATTCCAACTGAGGTGTGATACCGGAGTCCCATTTGTTGCTTCAGTGAATACAAAATATTCCACGTCTTCACCTGGTCATCATCACATTATTGTGTGTGGGATTTTGTAAATTGTCAATAGGTTGTAGGGAATCTCCAAAAAGGCACAGATATGTTAAGTGAGTGGGTAAAAAGTTGCAAATGGAGTATAATGTGGGAAAATATGAACATGGTCACTTTGGCAGGAGGAATAGAGAAGCAGTATCCTATTTAAATGAAGAGATTGCAATACTCAGTGTTACAGAGGGATCTCTTACGGTTAACGTGCAGGTTCAGTCTGCAGTTAGGAAGGCAAATGCAATGTTGGCATCCATGTTGAGAGGGCCAGAATTCAAAATTGGGGATGTACTTCTGGGACTATATATGGCTCTGGTCAGACCCCATTTGGAATATTGTGAGCAGTTTTGGGCTCCGTACCTAAGGAAGGATGTGCTGGCTTTGGAGGGGGTCCAGAAGAGGTTCAAAGGAATAAGTCATGGAATGAAGCGTTTGTTATATAAGGAGCGTTGAGGACTCTGGGTCTTGAGGAGTTTGTTGCCTCAACTTCTCCTGGTGCTCGGACGTGGCGGCCGTGGCAAACTACTGCTCCCCAGACCTGGAATACCTGACTGTGTAGTGCTGCCCTTACCGTCTTCCATGGGAATTCTCTTCTGCCATCATCACGGCGGTCTACATCCCACCCCAGGTGGAAGTGAAGAAGGTGCTTGATGAATTGAACACAGCTATAAATAACAATGAAGCAGAATACCTGGAGGCCTGTTCATTGTCGCCGGGGACTTCAACCAGGCCAACCTCAAGAGTGTACTGCCAAAAGTCCACCAACACATCTCCTGTCCCAACAGGGGCCCCGACATCCTTAACCATTTCTACACAAACATCAAAAGGTGCCTACCGATCCTTCCCCTGATCGTACTTAGGAAAATCGGACCACAAGACGGTGCTCCTTCTCCCAGCATACAAGCAGAAACTTAAGCGGGATAATCCAGTTAAGAAGGTCGAGCAATGCTGATCCATGGCAAAGGATGAGCTCCTACACGACTGCTTGGAATCACTGGACTGGTCCATATTAAAGAACTCAGTGGCCAACCTAAATGAGTATGCCAGTGAGGAAATGAACAGAAAGGCATGATGGGTAGTTAGGCCAAGTTAGGAGTAAAATCTTATTACAGTAGAATAAGGAGTTAGGTTAGCGAACTTTCAAACATCTCTAGCTTAGGCTGGAGAAAATGGGTAGCAGTCTGTAATTGCCTGTAATTGGGATTTTGCAAAGCATGAAGAGGGGGATGGGCAGCCACTAGGACCATTTCTTTGTTGCAGGGGATACTGGGAAAAGGGGCCTCAGGCCAGGTTAAGAAATGTGGGGAAAGCCTATGGGAGCTTTGCATTTGCCACCTTGCCTTATTTGGGCGTGGGTATGTTAAACATGATGCTGAATCCATGTGTGTGAAACCAGATGCTGTGCTCCCTTTGTCTCACTCGCTCTGGAAGTTTCAAGAGACATGTAGTCTCCTGCTTTTTTATCAGAGTGAATGAAGCTTGCAAGCTATTTGAAATAAAATAAATCAATACCTACAATCCAACTCAGGGTTTGACTGATCCCAGACTGAGGGAAGAAAGAACTCAATATCGTAATTTGGTGTCGGGAGTGGGATTACAAGAGCGAATTCCCGACTATTCGCGAAATCAGAATTAAACCAGTCTTGGATGGAGAGAGGGGAAATGGGCCCACGGTGTTAGTAGATTATAAAGAACCACGTCGGTTTCCCCCTGCCTCGTAGCCCGAAGCGGGTTTGGTCACTCGCCTATGGTCGGGTAAGATCGTTCGACAAAATCAAAGGTCAGTCTGGCGGATTAGAAAACTTAATTTCAGCCGATGTAGGTACGGCTGAGGGTTAAACGAGAATTGAGGGAATATCAGGCAATAATTCAGTTAGCAACTGAGGAAATATTGCAGTGATAGTTCAGTTCCGTGCATGTGGGTTGAAAATTAAAATTGGTTGTATTAAATTACACTTTAATTCGGTTAAGGTCTTTAACAGGTTGAGGGAATGTCACAGAGACAATTCAGTTAGGACCGCTGATGGAATGTTCTGGAGACAATTCAATTCCGTACAATCAGAATTGGATTTTGATCTTGGGAGATATGTCTTATGAGTGAAAAAAAGTTGGGAGATGAATGGCCACTAGGGGGAACCAGAGACTTGGAAAATTCAGAACCGTATCGGAAAAAAAGAAGATTGTGTAAATTTACGTTACAGTTTTGAAGAAGGGAAAAGGGAAAAAACACATTGTGTTTCTGTGCAAATTCAAACTTTTATTGTCCAGTTGGTTGTGATGAATGAAAGTATAATGCTTTGAACTCCTTTTGTTTGAGTGGAGATCTCGATGGATGAATGAGTGTGTGTGTGTTTAATAAGAATTTGTGAACTTCCTCTGGTAGTCCTAGTTTTTAAAATGTTGTGTTTTGCAAAACAAAGTTGCACATCAATTAGGAGGTATACACGGCAGTTAAAGTGAGATTTAAAATGGGGTAAATATTTGAAAGTTCTTTAGAAAATCAGTAATAATGATTAACATTGTGGGAGTTATTTAGAACACAATTCTCAGGAAGTAAACAAAAAGCAAAATCAAAATGTATAAATTGGGATTTGTAAATGATCAGTTTCAACTTGGCATAGTCTTGGCTGCTCTTAAAAAAAGGAGAGAACAAAGGTACCTAAATTAAAATGCGAAGACCAGGCATTCGGTGTGGGCTGAGTCCATGTGCTCCTTTGTTAGAGGCAGCCATGATGTACCTACATTTAAAAATGTTGTTCTGTGTGCTCCAAATTTGTAGAAATTTCAGTATCTTCTCTGTAAACTCGCTGCACATCAAATTTAAGATTCGGAGATTTTCATATAGCAAAGACTCTGGATTTTTAACTTTATTTTAAGATTACACAGGAGGAAAGGAAGATCCCAGTGGAAAGGAGAAGGCCATTTTAGAGATGCCCAAACCCAGACCATAAGAGGGGTTAGGCAAGTACTGGAGACTATTCGACTACTGTAGGGCCTTGGTGTATAAGCACTCAGAACTTGAGGGGACGCTGCAAGCACTGACCCCAGAGGGGTAGGCAGTCCCGAGAGCAGGTAGAATGGGGACTGTAGCAGGATACCGCTTTCAAGGAAAAATTAATTAAAACATGCCCTCGCGTTATATTGGGATAGTGGAGAGGGGCATTGTGGCAGTAAGGGGCTGGAAACACAGGGACCAATGTAACCAGTATTAGGAGGTAGTCGGTGGAAGTGATACGGCACAGCTCTACTGGGTCCTAGTGCCCGCTGAGTTGCCAGAAAGTCGCGAGCAGAAGAAATGAAGTTTAGAATGTGAACTACATTGCAGACGGAGCTTTAAGGAATAATGATATGGGACCGGAGCTTAGATTAGGAGTATTACTTGCAGTATCAGGAAATGAGAATCTGATGGCAGGGAAAGATTAATAAAAATAGATGCAGAAATAAAAAAATGGAAGGTATTAAAACCAATTGATAACGTAAAGGAAATAAGGAAAGCAAACCTAGCAATAGAAAGAATGACACCGGGTTAATCAGCACACAATTCCAGCACACAATCCAGGGAGACCGACACAGGCCGTAAAAGCAATATCCCTTGACCCGAGGTGCCAAATGCGAGCTGGAGATAATGATCAAAGAGTTAGAACAGCAGGGAATCATTCAAGAAGTCACAAATGCATCGACGAATAGCCCATTTCAGGCAGTTAGCAAGCCTGATGGTACATTTAGAATGGTAACGAATTACAACGGTCACAAAAAAAAAAAGTATAAACGGTATTTAATAAATCCACAAACTACACTGGAGAAGGTGGCAGGCAAAACTTACTTAATTAGTATAGATTTAGCCAACGGATTCGGGAGTGTTCCGTTAGACCCAGACAGCAGGGAAAAGACAGCATTTACCTTTGGCATTAAACATTACGTATACTGTAAATTGCCACAAGGATATGTTAATTCCCCGAACCACTTTCAGGCAATAGTAAGGAAGTTGATTAAAGATGATTTGGATTTAGTATATATTGATGATGTGTTAATTGGAGATGATGATCAGGGGGACACATGTTGAAAGAGTGACCAAAATTATTAAAACACTTAATGAAGCAGGGTTTAAGATAGGGTTAAAGAAATGCCAGATTGGCAGGAGCGAAGTCGAATATCTAGGGTAGTCAGTGTCAAGGGCAGGTGGGGAAGCCAGTGTTGGGATGAGAGAGAAAGCTGCTAAAATTGCAGTGCCTGTTTCACGAAACGAGGGTAAGAAAATCATGGGAATTTGGGGGTATTTGAGACCAGTAGTGGAAGACTTTGGTCTTTATGCTAGACCCATTTATGAAACTTTATAGGGGGATTTTAGGTGGACCAGTGAAGAACAAAGAAAATTACAGCACAGGAACAGGCCCTTCGGCCGTCCCAGCCTGCGCCGATCCAGATCCTTTATCTAAACCTGTCACCTATTTTCCAAGGATCTACTTCCCTCTGTTCCCCGCTGTTTATATATCTGTCTAGATGCATCTTAAATGATGCTATCGTGCCCGCCTCTACCACCTCTGCTGGCAAAGTGTTCCAGGCACCCACCACCCTCTGTGTAAAAACTTTCCACGCACATCTTCCTTAAACTTTCCCCCTCTCACCTTGAAATCGTGACCCCTTGTAATTGACACCGCCACTCTTGGAAAAAGTTTGTTGCTATCCACCCTGTCCATATCTCGAGATTTGTCCTACTTTCCCGATATTGCTCCAAAGCTTCATCACTTTTAAGTCGCCTAGATCTTACGTATGCTTCCTTTTTCATCTTAGCTAGTCTCACAATTCCACCCGTCATCCATGGTTCCCTATTCTTGCCATTTCTATCCCTGATTTTCTCAGGGGCACTCTAATCAACTTTTTCTTAAAAGACTCCCACATTTCAAATGTGGATTTACCCTTAAATAGCTGCTCCCAATCCACATTCCCTAGCTTCTGCCGAAGAGGAGGTTGGACCAGTTAAAAACAGCTGTAGCAATATCCGGGCCATTAGAAGAGGACGATTTGAGCATTAAATTTGATCTGTACGCAAATGGATATGGTATGGTGCTTGTTAATCATAATACTCAGACACCTATCAAACATTGACAGGAAATTGGTCAAGGGCTGAACAAAGGTTTTCGGACATTGCAAAATGTCTGGCAGCCATAACAAAAAGGAAAGCAGAGACTGAACATTTATCAGCCGGAAAGAACATATGTCACAAATGAATTTTAAAAATTGACAGAGTTGACCAAGAGGCAGGGTTGCCAGCAAGGTGCGAATACAGCTCAATGGGAAAGATGGGAAACCATTCTTTTAAACCCTGCCTTAATGTTTATTCGTAACATTAAAAAGGGACAGAAACTTGATAAATCAGTTAGCAGAACAGAGTTGGTAAATGTTTGGGTGATATATATGGATGGTAGTAAAGTTAAGGAGGATGAGGGACAAGCCAGGGGGGCATCCATTTTTTAAAAAATTCAGAAAAGAAAATGGTGGAGAAACAGGGAGTGGCAGAGAAAAAAAACTGAGACACCGATGGAAGAATGGTCACGAGAGAATGCAGGCCCTCTTTTTCCTAGGAGCAGCAAAAGTAATTTGTACTTTTTAATCAAAGCTGATAGCAGCATGGGGGTCATTGAATTAGAGAATCAGTGGCATCTGGAGCAAAGGAATTGTATCAGAACCAAAACATCCGACCCAATTAAATGATAAACGAGGGATTATTATAATCTATTGGCAACCTATCGGCAGCAAATGAAGGAACATAATTAGTAAGGAATTGAGAATATGGGATGATAGATCAAGGGCTGTTATTAATGGACCCCAGTTAAAATGATTCATTGTGAACATAATGAAACATCGTGTCAAGGATTTGGCACGTTCTGTAGCCCAGTAGTTTGGACAGGGAGTAATCATATGAAACCTAGGAGAATGGCAGATATAGCATTCAGGTGAGTTGATATTGCATTTAGAATGGCAGAAATGGGGAAATGCTTTGGCTCCCAGGGAAATTTGGGGAATTCAGTTGTCATGATTGTTTTGTGAAACATCAGGCAACACTGATGATCGAAGTTTGTGACCACATGATAGCTTTTGACCATGGGGTGGTGTGATAATGATGAATTGTAATTACTGCAGAGAAAACCAAGCTGACGACGGAGTGATTGGGAAAGGATGTGCAGGATTGTGAATAAGTGATAAACTTGTGCTACCAATTAGTGAGGGAGTACGTAGTTTAAGAGATGTTGGGATGACCCGGGGACGTAAAATTAGCCTGACAGTGTTTAGAGACTGTATCACTGCAATGATGCCGTGCCACAGGATAGGTCATATCCTCAAACCGCTCGGACAAGGGAAAAGGAACGTTTGGTTGTGAGTGGCAGGGGATAACTGCACTAACTAGTATAATGTAATCAGTGGAGCGGGATGCCAGGGAATTGAAACCTGTTAGCAGCATCGATAGGACAGATGATGAAGTGAAAATGTCATGATTGGAAATTTCTTTAATAAAAATCCGGTCATAATCAAAATTAAAGGAATTAAAGTACATGCAGTAGCAATATCCGACATGTATCAGGGAAAGTTTCGACCCGTTTGGATCACTGAGTTAGTAAAAGAGGAGTTTGAGATTCGAGTCTCACTCAGGGGTGCAACGATATGAGAAGGAGGCTTAACAGGCCTTAATCGTATGATGTACGTCAAGGATGAGAAGGGAATTAAATAGAAATCTGGAAGTCCTGAAGAGGGCACTTCTGGAACATCCAAACAAGAATAGAAAGATACAAATTAAGAAATAGGGCCCTCTCCGCCTTTGACCTGTTTATTTGGTTTTCAGATGAAGCAAAAATAACACAGACGAAGAACGACTACTACACTCCAGAGAAGAATGTTTTAGACAGTATGGGGGTGAAAACTAATGATACAATTGGCTACATATTTGAGGGAATTAAATGACAGAGCCCAGAAGGAAAACCTTACTGGTTAGAAACAAATCAAAATATCAAATTATTCCTCAATAGTGAAACTTCCGATCAGACATCTCGAACTGCACGTTAGCTGATGATATTGCATTGGAGAGTGTAATAGTTATTACGGACAAAATGTCCTGTAAGTTGTTAGGGACTGTTATGTATGGATTCAATTGGGTTGTAACCCCAAAGGTTGACTATATTGAATGTGCAAGTGGTGTTATTGCAAAGTAGAAAAACAAACAAACAAATAATGGCAAGTATACACTCCCTGCTGTAAGCAAAATGATAACGGACAAAAGGGATTTGAAGAAAACTGAGTATTGTCTCATGTAAACCGGGGCTGGCAGACTACATGGTTCAGGACAATGTTAGACGTTAGTGTGAGGAAGTCAGGAATAAAAACAGGATTGATTGAAGCTTCTGCAATTCATAAAGCAAGATAATCAGTGGATAGTACATGATATCATAAATAATACCAGTGAGGGATGAAAACCTTTTTGGTCGCTGATGGACTGAGTTGTGTGCGGTTTCTAAGGGACATTAGGAACCTTTTACGGTGCTGCTACCCCAAGGTAATCAGATGCCTTGGAGGTAGTGGAACACACGGATATAGCTATTGTGTTACCTTCCTGAGTAGCGACAGCTATGGTTCACGGTGATTGGACTCGAGGCAAGAGGCAAGAACAATACAAAAAGAGTCTATCGCCACTGGTCTGCGGGATGGATGAATTTACAGTTGATTTCCGTGCACAGTTTACAAATCACGACATGTATACACACACATGATAAGGATCGGGGATAGCTGCTAGTCAGTACGACTAGAAGGGGGATATAAACCCTACAGTAGGATTCAGCTCAGAGTCAGCTCTCACAGCTCATCATGGGGTTTTACTTGATGCATAGATTGATAATACTCGTTATTATAATTGTACAATCATTGGATGCCTTAATATGTGTTGTAAGATGACTATGGCTCAGATGATGCCGACAGACTCGGCTCATCACCACTCACCACGAAGACATCCCGTTACTGGCGACCATCAAACCAGAAGGAACCCGGACGGAGAGCCAGTGGCTGTAAAAATGTGATGAGGTGTTTCTGTACGGAATGTAATGAATTGCGGGATGGTCTTTCAGACCAGACATTGATGCAGGTTATTAACCCGGGGATGTTTATAATGGACACTGGGAGTTGTATGCCTCACCAAACTCCAAATTTGGATCGAGACAGCAACAGGACTATTGTTGGTCTGGCGAATTGTTAGCACACTTTTTAACCATTAGGGGGAATACCTACCCACACATTTCTCTAGCGATAGAGACCCTCGTGGCAGAGGTGACAGAAAATATAACATGTCTGTTCTCCACCTGCACGGAACGGAGGTGCAGCGTAACCCAGACGTCAGGCCAATGCACCTGCCACAACGCCACCGGTGTCCCGTTGTCGGCGGGTAGCGGAAGGGAATGTTGGTTAGGGAGCGCATAGTAGTTATCATAGAATGATAAAAGAAGATAATGAGGAATTGAACTAAAGAAAAGAGCATTAGACTGGGATGACCAGTTAGAATAGTGCATTGTGGACATTAATTTGGGTTGCAGGGAGTGAACAAAGAGATGGGCAAAGCATGGCGAGAGGGGGAGGGGTGGCTATTGGGACTGGTTCTTTGCACAAAGGATGCTGGGAGGCAGAGGCCCAGAGGAAGGAAAGGAATGTGTAATGCGCCTATCAGAATCAGTGACAGTTAGATTATATGACCAGGTCAAGGAAAGGGCCTATCGGAATCTTGTATTCGTGTATGTGGAACTTGATACTGCATGAATGTAAACTAAAGACCACGTGTGTTGCCTCCCTTTGTCTCACTCGCTCTGGGAATTTCAAGGGACATGGGTCACCTGCTTCATCAGAGGGAGTGGAAGCTTGCAAGCTATTTGAAATAAACTAAAGGAATTTCTAAATCCGAACTCAGCTTTTGATTGAGACCAGACTGGACAGAAAGAACTCAATTTCTTCACACTGACTCCAAGCAGTCGCATAGGAGCTCTTCGGTTGCCTCGGACCAGCATTGCACGACCTTCTTAACCGGATTCTCCGCTTAAGTGTCTGCTTGTATGCCGGGAGAAGGAGCGCCATCATGTGGTCCGATTTTCCGAAGTGCAGTCAGGGGATGGATCGAGAAGCGTCCTTGATGTTTGTGTAGCAGTGGTCAAGGATGTTGGGGCTCCAGTCAGGAGAGATGTGTTGGTGGAATTTTGGCAGTACACTCTTGAAGTTGGCCTGGTTAAAGTCCCCGGCCACGATGAACAAGGCCTCCGGGTATTCTGCTTCATTATTATTTATGGCGGTGTACAATTCATCAAGCGCCTTCTTCACTTCCGCCTGGGGTGGGATGTAGATCGCCGTGATGATGGCAGAAGTGAACTCCGCGGAAGGTAGTATGGACTGGTATACTTCACAGTCGGGTATACCAGATCCGGGGAGCAGTAGTTCGCCAGGGTCGCCAAATCCAAGCACCAGGAGTTGACGAGGAGGCAAATCCCTCCACCCGCTCCATGTTCAGTCCTGGATGTAGTTAACAGCAGGAATAACAGCAGAATCTAACCCATCATCACTTGTGAACCCTTTGGTGTGTCAGCACGTTGGACGACTGAGTGAATCCCTCCCCACAGTGAGAGCAGGTGAATGGCTTCTTTCCAGTGTGAACTCGCTGGTGTTTCCGCAATGTGGATGATGTTTGAAACCTCTTTGTGCAATGAGAGCATCTGAACAGTTTCTCCTCAGTGTGAATGCGCTGGTGGGACATCAGTACTAGACAGCTTTTAAACCCACTCACACAGTCTGAGCATTTAAAGGGTCTCTCGTTGCTGTGAGTGACATTGTGGCTCAGCAAGTGATGACTGAGTGAATCTTTGCCCAGTCGGAGAGGTGAACGGACTCTCCCCAGTGTGACCTCGCTCGTGTTTCATCAGGTTGGATGAGGTTCTAAAGCTCTTTGTGCAGTGAGAGCATCTGAACGGTCTCTCCTCAGAGTGAAAGCGCTGGTGGGACATCAGTAGCTGAGAGCTTTTGAAACCCCTCCTGCAGTCAGAGCATTTAAAGGGCCTGCTCTTGGTGTGAGTGACATAGTGGCTCAGCAGTTTGGATAATTGAGTGAATCCCACATCACACACAGAGCAGATGAACGGCTTCTCCCCGGTGTGAACTTGCTGGTGTCTCTGCAGGTGGTGTAACTGAGTGAATCCCTTATCACACACAGTGCAGATGAATGGCCTCTCCCCGGTGTGAACTCGCTGGTGGTTCTGCAGGTGGTGTAACTGAGTGAATCCCATATCACACACAGTGCAGATGAATGGCCTCTCCCCGGTGTGAACTCGTTCGTGTCTCCGCAGGTTGCCAATGTCAGTGAATCCCTTTTCACACTGAGAGCAGGTGAAAGGCCTTTCCCCAGTGTGAACTCGTTCGTGTTTCCGCAGGGTGCCAATGTCAGTGAATCCCTTTTCACACTGAGAGCAGGTGAAAGGTCTCTCTCCAGTGTGAACTCGTTCATGTCTCCGCAGGTTGCCAATGTCAGTGAATCCCTTTTCACACTGAGAGCAGGTGAAAGGCCTCTCTCCAGTGTGAACTCGTTGGTGTGTCTGCAGGCGGGATAACCGAGTGAATCCCTTATCACACACAGTGCAGATGAACGGCTTCTCCCCGGTGTGAACGACCTGGTGGTTCTGCAGGTAGTGTAACTGAGTGAATCCCTTATCACACACAGTGCAGATGAATGGCCTCTCCCCGGTGTGAACTCGTTCGTGTCTCCGCAGGCTGCCAATGTCAGTGAATCCCTTTTCACACTGAGAGCAGGTGAAAGGCCTATCTCCAGTGTGAACCCGTTCATGTCTCCGCAGGGTGCCAATGTCAGTGAATCCCTTTTCACACTGAATGCAGGTGAAAGGCTTCTCTCCAGTGTGAACTCGCTGGTGTGTCTGCAGGTGGGATAACCGAGTGAATCCCTTCCCACAGTCAGAGCAGGTGAATGGCCTCTCCCCAGTGTGAACTCGTTCGTGTCTCCGCAGGTTGCCAATGTCAGTGAATCCCTTTTCACACTGAGAGCAGGTGAAAGGCCTCTCTCCAGTGTGAATACGTTCATGTCTCTGCAGGCTGCCAATGTCAGTGAATCCCTTTTCACACTGAGAGCAGGTGAAAGGCCTCACTCCAGTGTGATTGCGTTGATGCCTTGCCAGCTCGTGTGGGGCTGTGAATCCCTTCCCACAATCCTCACATTTCCATGGTTTCTCCATGGTCCAGGTGATCTTGCGTCTCACCATGTTGGACGATCAGTTGAAGTCTCGTACACACACAGAACACCTATACAGTCTCTCCCTGCTGTGAATGGTGTAGTATTTTTTCAGGCTGTGTCACTGGTTAAAGCTCTTTCCAGTCAGTGCTCTGTAACAGTCTCACACGGGTGTGTGTGTGTGTCTCAGTGCTTTTCCAGACACACTGTTTAAAATCTCTTGAAGCAGACAGAATAGACAAACATTTCTCCTTCTAGATTCAAAGGCCGATCATTCCAAGAATTGAGGGAATCAGTCAGTTCTTGATGTGATATTGTTTGAGATCTCGGCCTCAAACTCCTCTCGTTTGAACTTCCTGCAAATTGATTTTACAATAGTAATCATTGTCAGTACAGGTTAGAAACTCAGAACAGACAATTCTAGTGTCTATCGAACATTCTTTCCTCTCTCTTTCCCTGAAATGCTCTAAATCGCAATCCCACACACTCTCCCTCCATTCTCACTCTGCTGTATCTAATATTCACCCTCCCCCCCCCCCCCCCCCAATTCTCCTGAAGGTGTGATTCAGGCTGATTGACAGATCCAAGCTCACTGCTTCCTGTCCTGGACACAGAGACCTGAAAATCTTCATGCAGACTGCCAGACAGATATAGGTCTATATTACTGGATGAAAAATGTGTGTAATATACAGACTGTATTCACTTACTTACCCTCCCAAGTTTCCTGAAGGTGCTGATCAACAAATCTAAACTCACTAAAACCTGTACAAGAGTAGAGAATCTCCACATAAGTACATTTAGTGATTAGAGATAGGGAAATTCTGAGGAAGAATTTTATTTAGTCATGGAGTGGTCATGGCAGGGAACTCACTGCCCACAAGGGTTGTGGAAGTCGAGATGATCAATAATTTAAAATAAAATAGGATGGTCACTTGAAGAAAATAAGCTTTCAGGTGAACAGGGATATCGAGGGGGAATGGGACTGACTGGATTGCTGTACAGAGAGTCAGCATTAACTTGAGTTACCAAATGGATTCTGTCAGTGCTGCAATGACTGTATGACTGGAAATATATAATGAAGGTACAGTACTATTTACAAAACTAGAAATAGTAATACATGTATTTTATTACAGAACCATCAATAATATATATAATACATACCATATAACACGAGACATATTTCTGTCCGACATTAAATTTTTAAAAATTAATTTACGGGATGTGGACAATGCTGGTTTGGCCAACATTTATTGCCCATCCCCAGTTGCCCTTCCGAAGTAGTGGTGAGCTGCCTTCTTGAACTGCTGCAGTCCTTGAGGTGTAGGTACATCCCCTGTGCTGTTTGTTTTAAATTTGTTTTTTACATATTTAAAGTGCCCAATTCATTTTTTCCAATTAAGGGGCAATTTAGCGTGGCCAATCCACCTACCCTGCACATCTCTGGTTTGTGGGGGCGAAACCCACGCAAAAACGGGGTGTGTGTGCAAACTACACACGGACAGTGACCCAGAGCCGGGATCAAACCTGGGACCTCGGCGCCATGAGGCAGCAGCGCTAACCACTGCTCCACCATGCTGCCCTACATCCCCTGTGCTGTTAGGGAGAGAATTCCAGGATGTTGCCCCAGGGACAGTGAAGGGACGGCAATATATTTCCAAGTCAGGGTGGTGTGTAACTTGGAAGCGAACCTCCAGGTGGTGACGTTCCCATGTATCTGCTGCTCTTGTCCTTCTAGATGGTAGTGGTTGTGGGTTTGGAAGGTGCTGTCTGAGGAATCTTTATGAGTTACTGCAGTGTATCTTGTAAATGGTATACACAGCTGCTACTGTTTTTCGGTGATGGAAGGTTTGAATGCTTTGTCCTGAATAGTGTTGAGCTTCTTGAGTGTTGTTGGAGCTGCACTCATCCAGCAAAGTGGAGCGTATTCCATTACATACCTGACTTGTGCTTGTAGATGTCTGGTAGACAAGCTTTGGGGCATCAGGTGGTGTGTTACTCACCTTGGATTCCCAGCCTTTGACCTGCCCTGGGAGCTACAGGATTAATATGGCTAGTCCAGTTCAGTTTCTGATCAATGGTAACCCCCAGGATGTTGGTTCTGGGGGATTCAGCGATGGAAATGCCACTGAATGTCAAGGGTGTTGGTTAGATCCTCTCTTGTAGGAGATGGTCAATGCCTGGCACTTGTGTAGCACAAATGTAACTTGCCACTTATTAGGCCAAGCCTGGATATTGTGCAGTCGTCCGCAAACATCACCACTTCTCACCTTATGATGGAAGGGAGATCATTGATGAAGCAACTGAAGATGGTTGGGCTGAGGAAACTGTCCTGAGGAACTCCTGCAGTGATGTCCTGGAGCTGAGATGATTGACCTCCAATCACCACAACCATCTTCCTTTGTGCCAGGTATGACTCCAACCAGTGGAGAGTTGTCCCCCGATTCCCACTGACTCCAGTTTAGCGAGGGCTCCTTGATGCCATACTCGGTCAAATGCTGCAATGATGTCAAGGGCAGTTACTCTCACCTCACTTCTGGCATTCAGCTCTTTCGTCCAAGTTTCAACTAAAGGTTTAATGAGGTCAGGAGCTGAGTGACCCTGGCGGAACCCAAACTGAGCGTCCAGGAGCAGGTTATTGCAGAATAAGTGCCACTTAATAGCAACTTTGATGACTCCTTCCATCACTTTGCTGATGATGGACAGTAGACCTACAGAGAAGTAATTGGCTGAGTTGGATTTGCCCTGTTTACTGTCAGCCTGGTAAACCAGCCCTTTAATTGTGAACATTAGGAAAAAGACTGTCTTTTTAGCCAGACAAATAAATGTGTCAAGCTGAGGGAGCAAAGGATGTCAATGTCTTTAAGAGAGAGAGAGAGAGAGAGACCTGGGCCAAGCTTTCCAGAGTCTGAACCCTCCCAGGATTCACTTCCTTTCCCTTCAGTTGCTGCAAGTGACCAACTGAATGAGAAAAGAAATGGTAAAAGGGGAGAAAAGAAAGTGTTTTACTCACAGATGTTGGAGACAGGAGTCTGTGTGCAGCTCAAGTTCATTCAGGGTTGGAGGAACAACAGCTTTGCTGGGCAGAAACCTCCATGTCCAGCTTCCGCATTGAGACAATGGGGGAGCTCTGATTGGCGGAGAAACAGAGTCCTTCCGGTCCTCCAATCTTCCATTGGGCACAAGTCAGCGGTAAAGTCAGAGATATTGAGTTCACCCTGTACATGCGCAGATACCCCTCTCTCTGAGACATGCGCAGTCCTGAGTTGGGGGAGGGGCTTCTCGCTCTGGCCTCAGCTGTCAGCCGGTTGCCTGGAAACCATCTTGACGATGTGCTGGGGGAGGGAGAACAAAGGGGTGGGGGCGGGGGAGGGAGAACAAAAGGGTGGGGGCGGGGCTCCCGTGTCCTCGCGCCGGGTGGGTGCGCTCAAATGCAGTGACGTCACTGCGGAATAGTTTTATTCCTATTGGCTGATTCAGAGGACGAGCTCCTTCGTGATGTCACAATGTGGAGGTTGGACAATGAGTTTCAGACTAAAACTTCCTCCTCTGGGCAACATCTGGGAGCAAATCAATGTCTCCCCCTTTCATAAAGTCATAAGATATAGGAGCAGAATTAGGCCATTTGGCCCATCAAGTCTGCTCTGCCATTCTATCATGGCTGTTCTCATCCAGGCTTTAATTCCACCGTACTGCCAGTTCCCCATTACCCTTCAATCCATTACCAATTAAAAATCTGTCTTCTCTAAATCTGGATTTAGCCCTTTACATAAATTGTGTGACATTCATGGAAGTTTGCCAACTGGAGCGTTATTCTCAGTTAAATTCAGCCCTCAGCTCCGTCGCTGCCTGTCATTGACATGAGCAACAGAGAGACAGAAAGGTGCCCGAGGCTCAAATGGGAAGTCAAACCTTGTGACTCGAAACCAACACCTCAACATTTGTCAGTCAAATCCATGTTATTTATACTGGGGTTTTTATTATATTTAGGCACTGGAGGCAAAGGATGGGGGTTTTAAAGGGTAACTTTCACTTTCTGACTTTGTCTTGTCTATAATGTCAGCTGTGGCTCAGTGGGCAGCTCTCTCACCTCGGAGTCAGAAGGTTGTAGGTTCAAGTACCAATCCAGGGACCCGAGGACAAAAATCACATCCAACATTCCTCCTCGCAGCACTGAGGGAGTGCTGTACTGTCAGAACAGCCCTCTTTCAAATACATGAAATGAAATGAAAATCGCTTATTGTCACAAGTAGGCTTCAAATGAAGTTACTGTGAAAAGCCCCTAGTCGCCACATTCCGGCGCCTGTTCGGGAGGCTGGTACGGGAATTGAACTGTGTTGCTGGCCTGCCTTGGTCTGCTTTCAAAGCCAGCGATTTAGCCCAGTGCTAAACCAGCCCCTAATAATAAGATTCAAATAAGATTCTAAACGGAGGCCCTGTCTGTCACGATCAGGTGGATGTTAAAGATCCCACAGCGGAGAGGGAGAGGCTGGTGGGAGAGATACTTAGGGTAGACAGGAAGTACGCGGAGGCCCCCGAGGGGGGCCTGCTAAAGGAGCGCCGGAGATTACAGGCGGAGTTCGATTTGCTGACCACTGGGAAGGCGGAGGCACAGTTGAGGAAAGTGAAAGGGGCAGTTTACTAATATGGGGAGAAAGCAAGTAGGATGCTGGCGCACCAACTTCGCAGGAGAGATGGGGCCAGGGAGATCGGGGGAGTGAGGGATAAGGAAGGTAATACGTTCTTGGGCCCAGAGAAGGTCAATGACGTCTTTGAGGAGTTTTACTGTAAATTGTACGAGTCAGAACCCCCGAGGGGAGGGGAAGGGATGAAGTAATTTATGGATCGATTGAGGTTCCCAAGGGTGGACGAGGAGCGGGTGGAGGAACTGGGGGCTCTGATTGGGTTGGAGGAGATGGTTAAGGGCCTAGCAAGTATGCAGTCGGGCAAGGCCCCGGGTCTGGACGGCTTCCCCGTAGAATGTAATAAGAAATTCTCGGAGCTTCTGAGCCCACTCCTGCTAAGAACCTTTAACGAGGCAAAGGAGCGAGGAACCCTCCCCCCAACGATGTCGCAGGCACTGATTTTGAAGAGGGGGAAGGATCCGCTTCAATGTGGGTCCTTCAGGCTGACATCCCTCCTCAATGTGGATGCCAAACTGCTCGCAAACATTTTGGCTACCAGAATAGAGGACTGCGTCTGGGAGTGATTGAGGAGGACCAGGTGGGTTTCGTCAATGGCAGGCAATTGAACACAAATGTGAGGAGGCTCCTGAATATTATTATGATGCCCTCAGAAGGAGGGGACGCAGAAGTAGTGGCTGCAATGGACGCAGAGAAAGCCTTTGACAGGGTGGAATGGGAGTACCTGTGGGAAATGTTAGGTAGGTTGTATATTTCGGACCCGCCAGAGGGGATGGGGGAGGTCATGCGGATCCTAAGGGACTTTGGGAGCTTCTCGGGATAAGTTGAACGTGGGGAAAAGTGAGCTTTTTGTAATCCACGCTCGGGGCCAGGAGGAGAGACTGGGGGAGCTCCCGCTCAAGATGGCGGAGGGAAGCTTTCGTTACCTAGGTATACAGGTGGCTAGGAACTGGGATGCCTTGCACAGGCTCAATCTATCTCGGCTTGTTGTGCAGGTGGAGGGAGACTTTAAAAGGTGGGACATGCTCCCGCTTTCCCTGGCGGGAAGGGTGCAGACTGTGAAGATGATACTTCTCCCCAGATTCCTGTTCGTTTTTCAGTGCCATCCCATCTTCATCCCCAAATCCTTCTTCAAGCAGGTGAACAGGATTATCATGGGATTTGTGTGGGCAAACAAGACCCTGCAAGTTAAAATACTTTGTTTGGAGCGGGGGTGGGGGGGGGGGGGAGGGTTGGCACTGCCAAAACTCTGTGGCTACTATTGAGCGGCTAATGTGGCCATGATCAGGAAATGGGTGCCATGATGTGGAGATGCCGGCGTTGGACTGGGGTGAGCACAGTACGAAGTCTTACAACACCAGGTTAAAGTCCAACAGGTTTGTTTCGATGTCACTAGCTTTCGGAGCGCTGCTCCTTCCTCAGGTGAATGAAGAGGTCTCTCTTCATGGAAATGGGTAGTTGAGGAGGAGTCGGCGTGGGGCGGGTAGACGCGGCGTCATGCAAAGACACCAGCCTAGGGGCACTAGTTACGGCACCGCTGTTATGATACACCACGAGCCCGGTGGTGACGGCAGCGCTGAGGGTCTAGGGTCAGTGGAGAAGGCACAGGAAGGAAGTGGGGGCCTCAGTGTGGACCCCGATACAGAATAACATAAATTTGCTCCGGGCTTGATAGACGGGGGTTTCAAGGCTGGCATAGGGCAGGCATTAGAAGGATGGGAGACCTGTTTCTAGATGGGACTTTCCCTAGCTTGAAGGCGCTGGAGGAGAAGTTCAGCCTACCCCCGGGAAATGCCTTCAGATACCTCCAAGTCCGCGACTTCCTCAAAAAACAGGTGGGGACATTTCCGTTGCTACCTCCTTGAAGGATACAGGACAGGGTGGTGTCTGGCAACTGGGTAGGAGAGGGGAAGGTGTCAGACATCTATCAGGAGCTGCAGGAGGCGGAGGAAGCCTCAGTGGAGGAACTGAAGGGCAAGTGGGAGGAGGAGCTGGGAGAGGAGCTAGATGAGGGCCTGAGGGCTGATGCCCTGGGCAGGGTGAATTCGTCCGCATCATGTGCCAGGCTCAGCTTAATTCAGTTTAAGGTGGTACACCGGGCTCACATGATGATGGGAGAATGAGCAAGTTCTTTGGGGTGGAGGACAGGTGTGCGAGCTGTTCAGGGAGTCCGACGAACCATGTCCATATGTTCTGGGCATGCCCGGCGCTTAAAGAATTCTGGCGAGGCTTTGCAAGGGCTAGGTCCAGGATTTTGGACATGTGGGTGAAGCCGAGTCCAACAATAGCGATCTTTGGGATGGCAGAGGATCCGGGAGTGCAGGAAGCAAAAGAGGCCGAGGTTTTGGCCTTTGCCTCCCTGGTAGCCCGGAGACGGATCTTGTTAATGTGGAGGGACTCGAAACCTCCGAGTGTGGAGACCTGGGTTAGTGACATGGCTGGGTTCCTCAGCCTGGAGCGAATAAACTTTGCCTTGAGAGGGTCCTTGCTGGGGTTCTCCCGGCAGTGGCAACCGTCCCTTGACTTTCTAGGGGAGCGGTAAAATGTCAGCAGCAGCAATCGGGTGGGGGGGGGGGGGGGCTCAGGTGGGGAACTGTCTATTTAACGTATATTTTCTTTTTGTATAATGATAACAGCCACCTGGTTTTGTTTGTTATTAAATATTTTTTGTTTATTTTTCTGTTATTAGTGATGTAAAAATTTGTTTGATAAAAAGCTTTAATAAAAGAACAATTAAAAAAAAACATTCTATTAGCTTTCCTAGTTACTTACTGTACCTATCGACACGTCTTTTGTGGTTGATACCCAGATCCCTCTGAGTCTCAGAGCTCTGCAATCTCTCACCATTTTGATCATAAGCTTTTTTTATTCTTTCTGCCAGAATGGACAATTTCACATTTCCCCCATTAAACTCCATTTGCTGCGCACATGAAGGAGACACATCCTGAGTGAGACACAGCCAGAGTGGGAATTGGAACTTGGTAATTTGGTGCAGTGAGGTAATTCGGTACAGAGTGGGAGAAGGTGCTTTTTTCCGACCGTTTTGTTTTCTTTCTTCTGGCCTGTAACTGTTAATCTGCAGGGAGAGAACCAGAGAGCATCCTGGGAAGGTAAGTGATTTTTATTACCTGGTGGCGGAAAGCGTCATAGATAGGAGTTATAGAGATGTGGTCACACCCAAGGTGTGGGCAGAGAGATGGGTGATCACCAGGAGGGGCAGGCAGTCAGTGCAGGAATCCCCTGTGGTTGTCCCCCTCTCCAACAGGTATACCACTTTGGATACTGTTGGGGGGAATAGCCTATCAGGGGATAACAGCAACAGCCAGAGCAGTGGCACCACGGCTGGCTCTGATGTTCAGCGGGGAGGGTCAAAGCGCAGAAGAACAATAGTCACAGTGGATTCTATAGTCAGGGGCACAGATAGGCGCTTCTGTGGATGTGAAAGAGACTTCAAGATGGTATGTTGCCTCCCTGGTGCCAGGGTCCAGGATGTCTCAGAACGGGTAGCGGGCATCCTGAAGGGCGAGGGCAAACAGGCAGAGGTCGTGGTACATATTGGTACTAACGACATAGAGGAAGGGGGATGAGGTCCTGCAGCAGAAGTTCAGGGAGCTAGTCAGTAAGTTAAATGACAGGACCTCTAGGGTTGTAATCTCGGAATTACTCCGTGCCACGTGCCAGTGAAGCGAGAAATAAGAAGATAGAGCAGCTAAACACGTGGCCAAACAGCTGGTGTAGGAGGGAGGGTTTCAATTATCTGGACTACTGGGAGCTCTTCCGGGGCAGGTGTGACCTGTACAAGAAGGATGGGTGGCATCTAAACTGGAAAGGCATAAATATCCTGGCTGCGAGGTTTGCTAGTGTCACACGGGAGGGTTTAAACTAGTATGGCAGGGGGGTGGGTACCGGATCAATAGGTCAGAAGGGAAAAAAATTGAGGGAGAACTAGGGAATAGGACCAGGATGGTGCTGAGGATGAGCAGACAGGGAGATGTTGCTGAAAACAGCGGGACTGGTGGCCTGAAGTGCATATGTTTTAATGCAAGAAGTATAACAGATAAGGCAGATGAACTTAGAGCTTGGACTAGTACTTGGAACTATGATGTTGTTGCCATTACAGAGACCTGGTTGAGGGAAGGACAGGGTTGGCAGCTAAACGTTCCAGGGTTTAGATGTTTCAGGCGACATAGAGGGGGGGTGTAAAAAGGGTGGTGGAGTTGCGCTACTGGTTCAGGAGAATATCACAGCTGTACTACGAAAGGACACCTCAGAGGGCAGCAAGGCTGTATGGGTAGAGATCAGGAATAAGAAGGGTGCAGTCACAATGTTGGGGGTTTACTACAGGCCACCCAACAGCCAACGGGAGTTAGAGGAGCAGACAGGTCGACAGATTGTGGAAAGGAGTAAAAGCAACAGGGTTGTTGTGATGGGAGACTTTAACATCCCCAGTATTGACTGGGACTCACTTCGTGCTAGGGGCTTGGACGGGGCAGGGTTTGTAAGGAGCATCCAGGAGGGCTTCTTAAAACAATAAGTAGATAGTCCAACTAGGGAAGGGACTGTACTGGATCTGGTATTGGGGAATGAGCTCGGCCAGATGGTAGAAGTTTCAGTAGGGGAGCATTTCGGGAACAGTGACCACAATTCTGTAACTTTTAAAGTGCTGGTGGACAAGTATAAGAGTGGTCCTCGGGTGAATGCGCTAAATTGGGGGAAGGCTAATTATAACAATATTAGGCGGGAACTGAAGAACATAGATTGGGGGCGGATGTTTGAGGTTAAATCGACATCTGACATGTGGGAGGCTTTCAAATGTCAGTTGAAAGGAATTCAGGACCGGCATGTTCCTGTGTGGAAGGATAAATATGGCAAATTTCGGGAACCTTGGAAAACGAGAGATATTGTAGGCCTCAGGGAGGCATTTGTCAGGGCTAGAAGGCTGGGAACAGACGAAGCGTGTGTGGAATATAAGGAAAGTAGGAAGGAACTTAAGCAAGGAGTCAGGAGGGCTAAAAGGAGTCACGAAAAGTAATTGGCAAAAAGGGTTAAGGAAAATTCCAAGGCTTTTTACACGTACATAAAAAGCAAGAGGTTAGACAGGGAAAGGGTTGGCCCATTGAAGGACAGGGGAGGGAATCTATGTGTGGAGCCAGAGGAAATGGGCGAGGTACTAAATGAATATTTTGCATCAGTATTCACCAAAGAGAAGGAATTGGTGGATGTTGAGTCTGGAAAAGGGTGTGTAGATAGCCTGGGTCACATTGAGATCCAAAAAGACAAGGTGTTGGGCATCTTGAAAAATATCAAAGTCCCCGGGGTCTGATGGGATCTACCCTAGAATACTGAAGGAGGCAAGAGAGTAAATTGCTGAGGCCTTGATAGAAACCTGTGGATCCTCATTGTCTTCAGGTGATGTCCCGGAGGACTGGAGCATATCCAATGTTGTTCCTTTGTTTAAGAAGGGTAGCAAGGATAATCCAGGGAATTAAGGCCCGTGAGCCTTATGTCAGTGATAGGGAAATTACTGGAGAATTCTTCGAGACAGGATCTACGCCCATTTGGAAGCAAATGGACGTATTAGCGAGAAGCAGCACTGTTTTGTGAAGGTGAGGTCGTGTCTCACAAACTTGACAGAGTTTTTCGAGGAGATCACAAAGATGATTGATGCAGGTAGGGCAGTGGATGTTGTCTATATGGACTTCAGTAAGGCCTTTGACAAGGTCCCTCATGGCAGACTGGTACAAAAGGTGAAGTCACACGGGATCAGAGGTGAGCTGGCAAGATGGATACAGAACTGGCTAGGTCATAGAAGGCAGAGAGTAGCAATGGAAGGGTGCTTTTCTGATTGGAGAGCTGTGACTAGTGATGTTCCGCAGGGATCAGAGCTGGGACTTTTATATATAAATGATTTGGAAGAAAATGTAACTGGTCTGATTAGTAAGTTTGCGGGCGATACAAAGGTTGGTAGAATTGCGGATAGCGATGAGGACTGTCAGAGGATACAGCAGGATTTAGATTGTTTTGAAACTTGGGCGGAGAGATGGCAGATGGAGTTTAATCCGGACAAATGTGAGGTAATGCATTTTGGATGGTCTAATGCAGGTACGAATATACAGTGAATGGTAGAACCCTTAAGAGTATTGACAGTCAGAGAGATCTAGGTGTACAGGTCCACAGGTCACAGAAAGGGACAACACAGGTGGAGAAGGTAGTCAAGAAGGCATACGGCATGCTTGCCTTCATTGGCCGGGCATTGAGTATAAAAATTGGCACGTCATGTTGCAGCTGTATAGAACCTTAGTTCGGCCACACTTGGAGTATACTGTTCAATTCTGGTCGCCACACTATCAGAAGGATGTGGAGGCTTTAGAGAAGGTGCAGAAGAGATTTACCAGGATATTGCCTGGTATGGAGGGCATTAGCTATGAGAAGTTGAATAAACTCGGTTTGTTCTCACTGGAACGATGGAGGTTGAGGGGCGACCTGATAGAGGTCTACAAAATTATGAGGGACATAGACAGGGTGGATAGTCAGACGCATTTTCCCAGGAGAGAGGGGTCAATTACCAAGGGGCATAGGTTTAAGGTGCAAGGGGCAAGGTTTAGAGGAGATGTACGAGGCAAGTTTTTTTTTTTACACAGAGGGTAGTGGGTGCCTGGAACTCACTGCCGGAGGAGGTGATGGAAGCAGGGATGATAGTGGCGTTTAAGGGGCATCCGGGCCCTGGAAGTGTAGAAGATTTTAGCTTAGACGGGCAGCATGGTCGGCACAGGCTTGGAGGGCTGAAGGGCCTGTTCCTGTGCTGTACTTTTCTTTGTTCTTCTTTTCCCACTCACTTCACCTATCTGTATCCCTTTGTAGTCTCCTCATGTACTCTTCACAATTTACTTTCCTACCTATCTGTGTATCATTGGAACATAGGAGCAGGAGTTAGCCATTCAGCCCGTCGAGCCTGCTCCACCATGATCATGGCTGATCATCCACTTCAATGCCTTGTTCCCCACACTATCCCCATATCCCTTTGTGTTATTGATATTTAGAAATCTGTCAGTCTCTGCTTTACACACTCAATGACTCAGCTTCCACAGCCCTCTGGGGTAGAGGATTACAAAGATTCACATCGCTCTGAGTAAAGAAATGTCTCCTCCGAGACCGGTCCTAAGTGGCTTCCCCCTTATTTTGAACCTATGCCCCTTGGTTCCAGACTCTCCAGCCAGGGGGACATCTCACCTACATCTCTCCTGCCTATTCCTTTAAGTATTGTATAAGTTTCAATAAGATAACCTCTCATTCTTCAAAATTCTGGAGACTGGACACCCCATTTCCCCAATCTCTCTTCATAGGACCGTCCTGCCATCCCCAGAACAAGTCTGTTGAACCTTCATTACCCTCCCTCTGCAGCAATAACACCTTTCCTAAGGTAAAGTGAGTAAAACTGCACACAGTACTCTAGCTGTGGTCTAACCAAGGTTCTATATTATTGAAGCCAGTCTTCACTACTCCTGTACTCAAATCCTCTTGTGATAAAGGCCAATATCCCATTAGCCTTCCTAATAGCTTGATGCACCTGTATGTTAGCTTCAGTGACTTATTACCAGGATGCCCTGGTCCATTCACACCCAGGTCCCTTTACCACAATACCATTCGCGTTAACTGCATACGAGGCTCAGATTGCACAGAGTGAGACCATTCGGCCGATTGTGCTAATTCCAGATCTGTTAAAGAGCCAACGAATTAATCCCACTGTCCAGAAATTTTCTTTTCTTTTCAAGGATCTGTCCAATTCACTTTTGAAAGAAATAGTTGAATCCGTTTCTTGCGCCCTTTTCAGGTAATGCTCGCCTGATCACAACAACTTGCCTGTGTTTTAAAAACAAATTATTCAGGCTATAGTGTGTTTAGATTTTCATTGAGAATTTCAGAGAGAATCAAAATATTGCTCAAAATTAAAGCTCAATCTTCATCAATCATTTTGAGGAGGGGACCAACTGTAATATATCCCAAGTATGAGGACATTCTTTTAAAAAATCCTTTTCTATAACATCACAAAACCTCCAAAAGATTGAGATATATTGTTATGTGTACTGAGGTACAGTAAAATGTATTGTTCTGCGTATCATGCAGGGAGATCGTTCCAAAGATGAAAAACATAGGACATACAATAAATACACAATGTGAATAATAACATCAGGTGAAGCTTAATGAGTGCAGTGCTAAGTGTAGTCGTTGTGTACAAAACTGTAGGTAGGACTGGGAAATCCATTACATTTTATAATTCCATCACGTTTCCACCATATTTATGGTTTGAGTAACAAGGTCAAGGAAGCTACTTTAAACTCTAACATGTAGCTTCCTTTTTGAACAGATTATCTAACATTTCTTTGTTAATCACATATTGATTTCCTATTAGAAGCCAGTCACAAAACAGTTGATTATTCAACAATGAACTTTGATTAAGTTATAATTCACGAAACAATGTAATAGATAGTATTGTAATGGCTGAATTGTTCTTTTATAAATTAAGATTGTACAAACCCAAATGTTTCTAAACAGCAGAGCTAGCAGAAATTGTTTATACAAAGAAAGTATTTTGATAAATGGCAGGCTTTCATATTCTACCCACGCCTGGCTCAAGAATAAGCTTATTATTCAACCTGATCAAGATTAGTAAAAAAGAAAGCTATTGCCTTCCACAAACTGTCTTTTTAAACCACTGCATCTTGTATTAATCAAGTGTATGAATTAGATTACTGTATTAATTAGAATTAGCTACCAGCCAGTAGCAGTAATACCTACTGAGGTTTAATCAAATTGCAACTAATGATCCATCATGAATCAGTAGTTATAGTGAAAGACTAAAAGTATTTTTACATTTGCTGTAAAAATGTACAAGCTTAATTGCTGTGCATGTAAAGAATGTGAAATGAAGGTAAATGTACTGGCAAGAGAAACCTTCAAACTCAGATTAGCCTCAACATTTGAAACTGTATGGATAAGGGACTGTATAGAATCAGATAAAGGGATAGTGTGAAACAGTTCTATTGTATTCCTATCTAAGATAATGAGAGTAGGCAGTATAAGTAATTGGGGATCCAATTCAATTAATCTAGTGACCAAATGTCATGTTACAACAGGCCCAACTCTGACGTGAGGTAATGGTCACTTTGGGGATAAAAGTTGAGGTTCCGAAGGTCTTGTTGGCCAAGACTGAAGACTCCCGAGGCCGAGTTCCAAGGAAGTTACTGTCAAAGAGGGAGCCAGACTCCCAAGGCTGCATTCCACAAGAATTACTGTCAAAGAAGGAGCCAGAGAGGGTTACGCTTCTACTGACTGATCACCCACATGAAGTTGTAAAAGTCAATGTCTTAAAGTTGTTCAGTAAACCTTCTTCATTAAATAAACTTTTAAAATTTAGGACAGGATGTCCTAAAGTGCTTTACAGTCAATTAAGTACTTTTGAAGTATAGTCACTGTTGTAATATCGGAAACGCGGTAGCCAATTTACACACAGCAAGATCCCACACACAGCAATGTGATAATGAGCAGATTATCTATTTTTAGTGATGTTGATTGAGGGATAAATATTGACCAGGACACCGGGGATAACTCCCCTGCTCTTCTTCAAAATAGTGGCTGTGGGAACTTTTACATCCACCTGAAAGGGGCAGACAGGGCCTCAGTTTCACATCTTATTTGAGAGAAGGCTGTTCTGACAGGGCAGCATTCCCTCAGTGCTAAGAGAAGGAATGTTGGAACTGTTTTTTGTCCACAGGTCCCGAACTGGATCTTAACCTTCTGACTCAGAGTTGATAGTGCTGCCCACTGAGCCATGACTGACACTAGTTAGAAAGGAAAAATTATACTTTAAAACCCTCCACCTTCTGCCTCCAGTGACTAAATCTAACAACGAAAAACCCAGTATAAATAACATATATTTCACTGACAAATGTTTAAGTGTTGATTTGGAGCCACAAGTTTTAACTTCCCACTTGCTCCTCGGGCACCTTTCTGTCTCTGTTGTTCATTTCAATGACAGCCGGGCGACAGCTGAGGGCTGAATTTAGCTGAAAATAACGGGGCCTGTGTCCCAGTTGGAAAACTGCCATGGGCGTAGCACTAATAGAGAGAAAGGAAGGTGCTGGAGGACCTTTTGGGAAATGGACCTCCAACCAATTGTTACATCGGTCACTATTCCGATCCCAGACCAGACCCCAACAGTGGCTAGGATACTGGACCAAAACCCCAATATTTCAGTTTATTTGTGTGACTGTGCGGAAAGAATGATTCACTCCAGGAGTGATCGCATGAAGAAATAGGGCTTGGTTATTTTTAAAATAAAAGTTTTTTGTGGCTACAATATTAAACTTTTTAACTTCACACCCAAAAACAACAGCTTACAATTACACATTTAAACATTACTACTCAATCTCCCATTAAACAACAGGAAAAGAAAGATACAGCTCTCAATCTATCTTACTGTGGGAGAATTGTGGACCCAGAATTGAATTTCGCTCTCCAAATCTTTCTCCACAAATTGCTCTCTAAAGATTTTTAAAATGTCTTTCTGCCTTCCTTGGTTGCACGCAGCAATGACCTCATCTCCCCAAGCTGGAAAACAATATGATCTCTGCCGGTTGCGAAGAACATTAATTCCACAAGTACTTTCCCAGTCAAACCACAGTCCATTAGCCCAGACTGAAAAACACATTCCTTTGTCAATTTCATCTTCTGGCTACTAAAAACACCCAGGCCCTGCAAAACAGGAGCCTTCTTTAAAATAAAAACAGGACCACTGCAGTGAACCGCAGTCTAACCCCACGCTTTTAACCCTGAAATTGCCCAATACATTGAAAATTGCATTTTCTAAAATGTTCCAATCGTCACACCCCCCGTTAAAAAAAAAATGAACCAGCAATGTCCACAGATGGCTTTATTTTTCTGAAAACTTTTTAAATTTTAAACATTTCTTATTACATGCAACTTATACTCTATAATATCATTTTACATTTTTCAACAGGCAAACATACACGCGAGTGTAGTGAGTATAGTCCATTTTAGTCTCACATGTCACAGTCGCAAGCATAAATTTACCCACTCCTAGATTTCCAAAGACTGGGACGGCCTCCAAGATTACACAAGAAAAGCTTCAACAATTCACTGATATGTAGTTGCCTGGCTCTGACAGCAGAATTCTTCACTTGATGGTCAGACAGGTTGCTATCGATGCTGCAGCATTCATCATCTGTTCTTCACATTTATCAGCTGCTTTGTATTCTGTGTCTGTTGAGGATAGCCAAAAATAATTGGCAATAGATGCAGATGAGGTGTTTCCCCTGGTTGGAGAGTCTAGAACCAGGGGACACAATTTCAAAATAAGTCACTTAGGACCGGTCTCGGAGGAGACATTTCTTTACTCCGAGGGTTGTGAATGTTTGGAATTCTCTACCCCAGAGGGCTGTGGAAGGTCAGTCATTGAGTGCGTTTAAAGCAGAGACACAGATTTCTAAATTTGGATTTCTAAAAATCTCTAAATTGTGGGTTTCACCCCCACAACTCTAAAATGTGTAGGGTAGGTGAATTGGCCACACTAAATTGCCCCTTAATTGGAAAACAATAATTGAGTACTCTAAATTTATAAAAAACAAAAATAAAATCCACCTACACTGAACATATTTGGATTGTGGGGGCGAAGCCCAGGCAGACACGGGGAGAATGTGCAAACTTAACTCGGACAGTGACCCATGGCCGTGATCGAACCTGGGACCTCGGTGCCGTGAGGCAGCTGTGCTAACCACCGCACCACTGTGCTGCCCTATTCTCCAACCATCATTGACCAACTTTCGGAATGAATTAAATGAAGTCCTGGATGTAATTGAGAGCAGAAACAGTAACAGCAGAATTCAACCCCTGGAATCACTTGTGAACCTGTTGGTGTCTCAGCAGGCGCGATGAAACACAAAATCTCTTCCCACACTGAGAGCAGGTAAATGGCTTCTCCTCAGTGTGAACTTGTTGGTGCATCTGCAGGTTGAATGACTGAGTGAATGCCTTCCCACACTGAGAGCAGGTGAATGGCTTCTCCCCAGTGTGAATTCGCTGGTGTGACTTCAGGCTGGATGATTGAGTGAATCCCTTCCCACACTGAGAGCAGATGAACGGCCTCTCCCCAGTGTGAACTCGCTGGTGTTTCTTCAGGCTGGCTAACTCACTGAATTCCTTCCCACATTGAGAACAGGTGAACGGCCTCTCCCCAGTGTGAAATCGCTGGTGTGTCTGCAGGCTGTGTAACCAAGTGAATCCCTTCTCACACTGAGAGCAGGTGAACGGCCTCTCCCCAGTGTGAACTCGCTGGTGTGACTGAAGGTTGTGTAACCAAGTGAACCTCTTCTCACACTGAGAGCAGGTGAACGGCCTCTCCCCAGTGTGAATCCTTCGATGAGCTTCCAGCACAGATGGGACTCTGAATCCCTTCCCACAGTCCCCACATTTCCACGGTTTCTCCATGTTTTGGGTCGCCTCATGTCTCTCCAGGTCGGACGATCAGTTGAAGCCTCGTCCACACACAGAACACGTGTACGGTCTCTCCCCACTGTGAATGGTGTGATGTTTTTTCAGGCTGTGTAACTGGTTAAATCTCTTTCCACAGTCAGTGCTCTGGAACACTCTCACTCGGGTGTGTGTGTCTCGGTGCTTTTCCAGTCACATTGATGTTTAAACTTTGTTGAAGCCAACAGATCGGACAAACATTTCTTTTCTAGATTTAATGGCCGCTGAACCGGGTGACTTTGTCAGATCTAGACGTGATGTTTGAGATTTCTGTCTGTCAATCCTATGCTTTTAACATCCTGCAAAATGAGTTCACACAATACATCATTGTCAGTACAGGATAGAAATTCAGATTATTTTAATTTTTCTGGAACATTCTTTCCTCTCTCATTCCCCAAAAGGTGTAAATCTCCATCCCACACACTCTCCCTCCATTCTCACTCTGCTGTATCTAATCTTCACCCTCCCAATTTTCCTGAAGGTGCTGATTCAGGCTGATTGACAGATCCGTGCTCACTGCTTCCTGTCCTGGACACAGAGATCATAACAAACAGGAGCTGCAGTCGGCCATTAAGCCCATCGAGCCTGCTCAGCCATTCAATGGGATAATTGGCCGATCTACCTCAGCACCATTTTCCCACACTATTCCCCATATCCTCCATATCTTCAATATCTAGCAACCTGTCAATCTCTGTCTTGGAAATACTTGAAGACTGAGGCTCCACAGTCCTCTGGGGTAGAGAATTCCAAAGCTTCACCACATTGTCTTCACATTTGACGGGAGCAGCATGGTGGCACAGTGGTTAGCACTGCTGCCTCTCAGCGCCAAGGACCCGGGTTTGATCCTGGCCCCTGGTCACTGTCCATGTGGAATCTGCACATTCTCCCCTTGTCTGCGTGGATCTCACCCCCACAACCCAAAAGGTGTGCAGGGTATGTGAATTGGCCATGCTAAATTGCCCCTTAATTGGAAAAAAAAAAAAGAATTGGGTACTCGACCTTTATTTATTTTTAAAATTCATTTACGGGATTTGGGCGTCGCTGGTGAGGCCAGTATTTGTTACCCATCCCTAGTTGCCCTTCAGAAGGTGGTGGTGAGTTGCCTTCTTGCACACCCACTGTGCTGTTACGGAGGGAGTTCCAGGATGTTGCTGCAGTGACAGTGAAGGAACAGCGATATATTTCCAAGTTGGTCTATTGAGTCCCCTTGGATCTATTGTGGTTTTGATTCTTTTGTATTTTTGTTATTATGGGAGGGTTTATGTGTTGTTGACTTTATCCTACTCTGGTACAGACGGGGCTTTTATCTGTGAAAGGAGCAGTTTGAGGAAACTTTGGTGCCTCTGGTGTAAAGTGAGTTGGAGGAGGGGGTAATGGCACTTCCAGTTTCCACCCCTCTATCACTTTCACCCAGTCCATCTCAGACACTTCACTTCCTTGACCTTTCTGTCTCCATTTCCGGGAATAGACTATCTACTAACATCCATTACAAGCCCACTGACTCCCTTAGCTATCTGGACTACAGCTCTTCGTACCCTACATCCTGTAAGGACTCCATCCCTTTCTCTCAGCTCCTTCGCCTCCGTCGCATTTGTTCCGATGATGCCACTTTCCAAAGTGGTGCTTTGAAAATGTGTTCCTTCTTCCTCAACCATGATTTCCCACCTACAGTTTTTGACAGGGACCTCAACAGTGTGCGGCCCATCTCCCGTGCCACTTCCCTCGCCCCCTGCCCTTTCTCCCAGAACAAGGATAGAGTCCCCCTCATTTGCACATTTCACACCACCAGCCTCCGTATGTAAAGCATAATCCTCCACATTTTTGCCAACTTCAGCATGATGCCATCACTAAACACATCTTTCCTTCACTCCCACTGTCAGCATTCCGCAGAGACCGTTCCCTTCGGGATAATCTAGTCCACTCCTCCACCATACCCAACACCTCTCCCATCACCCATGGCACCTTCCCATGCAATTACAGAAGGTGTAACATCTGCCCCTTTACCTCTTCCATGCTTAACATCCCAGGCATAAAACACTCATTCCAGGTTAAGCAGTGTTTCACTTGCCCCTCTTTCAATTTAGTCTATTGCATTTGCAGTTCCCAATGTGGTCTCCTCTATATCGGAAGGACCAAACGTAGACTGAGTGATTGCTTTGCTGAGCACCTTTGGTCTGTGCGCATTCAGAACCCTGACCTTCCCGGAGCTTGCCATTTTAGCACAAGACCCTGCACCCATGCCCACATTTCTGTCCTTGGCCTGATGCAATGTTCCAGAGAAGCTCAATGTATCCTGGAGGAACAGCATCTCATCTTCCGGTTAGGGATGCTACAGCCTTCCGGTCTCAACATCGAATTCAGCAACTTCAGATGATTAGCTCTATGTTTTCATTACATTTCATTTTAACTGTCTTTTAATTTTTCTTTCTTTCTTGATATATAATTTTCCTCCCCAATCTTATCCCCATTTCCCTTACCTTTTCTCCCCTTTGCTTCCCTCTTCCCCTCATTTTACCGATTTCCCACCCATGACCCCCTTCTCCCCACATCTGTATCTGTCGCATCTTACCCTCTGATTTTAGTTTCTCTGCTGTTTGACCTTAAACACCTTTTATTCTCTCTAGGGACTGCTATTTGCACTCTTTTTTGATTTGTTTCTGTGGCTATGACTCAGCTTTTATTCCCTCACCCTACAGTATAAATATTTCCCACTTTCTATACCCTTTATCTTTGACAAAGGGTCACCTGGACTCGAAATGTCAGCTCTTTTCTCTCCTTACAGGTGCTGCCAGACCTGCTGAGATTTTCCAGCATTTCTTTTCTGGAAATATATAACGTAGCTACAGTCCTATATTACACAACTAGAAATAATAATAAATGTGCTTTATTACAGAACCATTAATAATATATCTAATCTGCACCATATACAAACACCAGACATATCTCTATCCTACATTAATTTACTGTCCCCTTAAATGTCAGCCATCTCCTGGGGAAAGCAGCCCTTTAATTGTGAACATTGGGAAAGAGACCATCCTTTTAGCCAGACAAATAAATGTGTCAAGCTGAAGGAGCAAAGGATGTCAATGTCTTTAAGAGCGAGAGAGAGAGACCTGGGCCAAGCTTTGCAGAGTCTGCACCCTCCCTGGATTCACTTCCTTTCCCTTCAGTTGCTGCAAGTGACCAATTGAAGGTGAGAATGAGAAAAGAAATGGAAAGGGGGAGAAAAGAAAGTGTTTTACTCACAGATGTTGGGCACACTGTCTGAAGCTAAAACTTCATTCACACAAAGCTGGAGGACCAGAGTCCTTCCGGTCCTTCAATCATTCCATTGGTTGCTGGCCGCCTGAAGACAATGGGCAACGGATGTCACGTGGTCATGGACGCCCGTTTGACCTCAATGGGAAGAATCGTTCCTGCGCACGCGTATCTTCTCCTCGCCTTTGAACATGCGCAGTCCCTGGACGCCCCCGCGCGGTGGATGGAGCGGTTCCCCCGGCGCGACGCACTATGGGAGATTCAGCCGCCATTAACCATCTCCAAACCAATCTCCAATCCCCTGGCACTGGGATGAAAAGTGGGGGTGAAGGGCAGTACCCCTATTCTGGACACAAAGTACATGTGGGTAGTCACTGGATTTTATTGTGACGCCCCTTAGCACAATTTCTTGTTAACTTCAGGTGTAAAGATTTAGACATATTGGGGAGAGCAATAGGTGAGTGTGAAACTGAAGCCGAGAGTCAGCACCTTCAGGGGAGGAGAATTGGGGGGAAAGCAGGAGGAGGATATTGAGAAGAATTAGTGTTACAATTAATAGGGAGAGAGTGTGTGGATGCAGAGTCAGAGTCAGAGAGAAGTAGCATTTTCTGTCACATGATCATGAGCTTGGACAATTTTATCAAATCATTTGTAAAACTTGGATTTACAATGTCCCTGTGAAACACCTTGAGAAATTGAATTATATTAAATGTGCTGTATAAATGCAAATTACTGTGTTATTGAAGACTGACACTTGAGCTCCTCCATTACCCTGAACACCTGCTAGACGGTCATGAACAGTCTGTTTAACCATCTTATTCACACAGATCAGCCCAGCCCACCCATTCTCAGTGAATCTGCTGTTCTCAGGCTCCCTTGCAACTCTATCCCTACTCTCACTGCGCTAAGCTCAAGTGTGAACAAAGCATTTTTGTCTTCAGATTTTTAGTGTGAGAGGTTAAACCTATCAGGAGACGATGAATAGGTTGGGTCGCTGCTCTCATCGAATTACAAGGCTGAGGGGCTAATGGAGGGCTGTAAATTATGAAAGATTTTGATAAACATGGAGAATGTTTTCATTTGTAAGGTGAAGAGCAAAACGAGAGACTATCAATGTGAGACAATCTAATCAGGAATTCAAGAGAACCTTCTTCCCCAGAGAGTGGTGGGAATGTAGAACTCGCTGCCACAGGGATTGGTGGAGGTGAATAACATCGATATATTTATGGGGAACCTGGATGAACACACGAGGGAGAAATGAACAGACGGATGTACTGATCGAGTCAGATGGGAAAGCATGAGAGGAAGCTCAAGTGAAGTCTAAACACTGGCATGGATTGATTGGGCTGTTTCTATGTTGTATATTCAATGTAATTTAGCCTGGTATTGCCTTTAACTCTCACATAGTCGATTCCAGGTTAAAGAGAAACAGTTTCATTCCCAGAAAAACATTTCAGCTCATTGTTTCCAGCTATTGTCCAATCAGTGCCTCTTGTCAGTCAGGTGTCCGTGTGAAGAGTCAAGGTATTCAATTCAACTACAAAGATCTCCTGTAATTTGTACCAATATATCTTTGAAGAGCAGATCTTTTTTTTAAATGGGCTGGATCAGTTAAATTTAATAGGTTTCAATCAATTCTTAAAAGTGCTTAATTATCAGTCTTACTCAAATTGGAGAGTTTGTTTTATACACGACAAAGCAGACACTGGATCATCACCCCATTCACCATCTACAAGCAGCACGGTAGCAGTGGTTAGCACCATTGCGTCACAGTGCCAGGGACCCGGGTTCGATTCCTGGCTTGGGTTACTGTCTGTGAGGCGTCTGCACGTTCACCTCATGTCAGTGTAGGTTTCCTCCGGGTGCGCTGGTTTCCTCCCACGAGCCCTGAAAGATGTGCTGTTCCCATACCAGCCTCCCCGAACAGGCGCCGGAATGTGGCGACTAGGGGCTTTTCACAGTAACTTCATTTGAAGCCTACTTGTGACAATAAGCGATTTTCATTTTCATTTCATTTCATGTTAGGTGAATTGGACATTCTGAATTCTCCTTCAGTGTACCCGAACAAGTGCCGGAGTGTGGCGACGAGGGGATTTTCGCAGTAACTTAATTGCAGTGTTAATGTGAGCCTCCTTGTGACATTCATAAAGATTATTATTGTAAAGAAGCTCTGCATCACCTTATCAAGCATCCTTTGACGGCAGCATTCAAATAGGGTTACATCCATTTTCCAACATTAGAGGTCGCTGTGGCTGTTGGATAGAATCAATGTGGGAGCTTTAGTGAACTAGTCTGCCCAGGGTCTATTTCTAAAAACTCATCACAACATATTGCCTAGTTATCCACTAACTGACAGAATTATTGTTACATTTCAGGATGCTCTCCTCCTTCTGGGTGGGTAGGTTTCGGAGGACGACCTGCCTCCTGCACGGTTCGCGTTATTTGGCTGTGGTTCCCCTCCCCCAGTCTCACTTCGCCAGCTTCTGTCCCTCATCGACCCAACCCTGTGCAAAGAGCAGCAAAGACAGGAGCACGGAGTCGAGGTGTAGATCAGCCAGGAATTGACTGAGTGGAGAGTCCCTAACAAATCTTCCCGTTTATTTGTGTTTTAATGGGGACTGGGACCAGTTCCAATGTTTGTCTGCCTGTCTCTCACTCAAAGATTTTAAAGTGTTCACATAAAACTTGAGCATCTCAGATACACACCAAACCCATTGAATGTCCTCATTTTATTGACCTGATCCAGGTTCGACTTCTTTATCAACTAAACACCTTATTATCTTCCAGGTCTTAATAATAAACAGCGGATGTGCCAGATTAAACTGGATTTCCTTTGGTTCCTCCCACCTTTCCCAGATATCAAAAGGAAATTGGATGGGGACTTGAGGGCAATAAACTCACAGGGGTACGAGGTTAGAAGGCACGAATGGGACTGAATGGATGATTTACACCGGGTTAGCATGGACCCGATGGGTAGAATGGCCTCCTCCACTGCCCTAATGACTCTCTGTCTCTTGTTACCATCCCTGTAGAGATTGATAACTTATTAAATGAATGGAGAGAAAAGCAAAGGACAAAATTTCACATTTTCAAACTTTCACTCTAACAAACCAACTAAAATCGACACAAACATGAATTAACATGGACTGGATATTTCACAGAACAAGAGAAATTTTACATTAATAGTCAGTACAACAAAGATACATCTCACGTTGTTCTGAGCCCTCACATTACTTCCTGTAGAAATGTTGCACCATGGACAATCTCACAGTCTTCCCAATCTCACTCTGCAATGTCGGATCCCTCACTTCCCACCCAATGGACTTGGCCTTCGAGTCACTTCCACCAACAGCCGAATTCTATCCAAGGTCCGTGAATATTGTGAACACCAACAAACTGCACGTCTGTAAATGCTCGCTCTTTCGGATTGTGACTTTCTTATGTCCCCAGAAACTCAATTTTTTGATCTCTTTAAACAGTATGGTTGGATTTCGCATAACTGAAATAGAAGCAAGTGGTGTTTTCCGATCCACAACCCCCTGCTCTCCTAGCCTTTAGCTAGCTGTCCTTTCCAACTGTGTAACACACGATGTAACACAGTCCCTGCTGTATTCTCAGTGCACTGCTTCAACACCCGGACTTGTTGGAAGCTCCATGCTCTGTTTTGAACTGCAGGTTATCTTTTTAACTCTTCTTAGCCCCCCAGCAACTGAACCTGCTTTAGTAGGATGGAACGTGTAACTGAATATACAATTATCTGTCTATTTACTCTCAGCTTCATCAGCTTTTCATTCCCAGAACAACCTCGGGTCACATGGTCATTTCTTGGATCTGATGACCTCAGAACCAGGAAATCAATTCCTTTCCTTCAGAAGAATCTCCAGTTTCACTTTGGGTCTTAAAGGGGTCATTGCACAAAATTTCCCAAAGTACCTGGGTCATCACATGCCTGCCCATCCCCAAGGAATAAAGCTTCTGAAGTAAGCATGTTTTCAGAATCCTTTCATACTACAACACATTTGAACATTATAAACACTGTAACAAGGACCTTATTACACATTGTACAGATAATGGTTTCTCTTTTTCCCATTTTACAATGAAACATAGCACCTTGGCAAAACTATAAGCTGAACAAAACTAACCCAATGTGACAATGAGGTTTTAAAGTTCAGCTTGCTCGAGAGTCCCAGTGCTCTTGTCAACAAGAGTCCATTTTACTATTGGTTGAACCTTCCCAAGAGATCTTCTTTCCCAAGTCACACAGTCTTTCCAGTTTTCCCATGTCCATGTCCTTGGTTAAGGGATAGGATTTGTGACAGCTTCAAAGGTTTTCCATATCTGAGGTCTGATTAACTTGGTCAGGAACCGCACTGCTGATTGCTGGCGATCCATCTGGATTTTGGGAGCTGCCTGTGAGGAATTGGACTTGGAGAGAAAATTCCATCATGTTGCTTTTTCCCTCCGAGTTAAGCAATTTGTGTGGACAGTGGGATCTGTGTACACAGCGGGATACAGTCGGGAGGGAGTGACTCTGGGAGTTCTCAACATCGACTCTGAACCCCATGAGGTCTCGTGACATCAGGGAAAATATGGGTAAGGAAACCTCCTGCTGATTATCGCCTACCGTCCCATCCCGCTGGTTAATCAATATTCCTTAATGCTGAACATCACTTTTAGTCAAGAACACGGAATGTATTCTAGGTGGGGCATTCTAATGCCCATCACTGGCTCAGTAGCTTCACTACTAAGCAAGCTGGCTGAGTACTAAAGGACAGGCCCGGCGAGGAAAGTAACAAGAGGGAAATACCTCCTGAACTTCATCTTCACCAACCTGCCTATCACAACTAAATCTGTCCGTGACAGCATTGGGAGGAGTGATCACCACACAGTTCTTGAGCAAAGTATGATCTTCACATGGAGAATAATGCACCCCTCCCCCCTTCCCCGCATCGTGTTGTGTGGCACTACCACTGTGCTACAAGGGATAGATTTCAAACAGATTGGGCAACTTATAACTGGGCATCCATGAGTTGCTGTGGACCATCAGCAGCAGAATTGAATTAAATCGCAATCTGCAATCTCATGGCCGGGTATATCTCCACTCTACCATTACAATCAAGCCAGGCGATCAACCCGGTTCAATGAAGAGTGCAGGAGGGAATACTAGGAGCAGCACCAGCCATACCTGAACATGAGGTGACAATCTGGTGAAGTGATAACAGAGGATGACTTACCTGCCAAACAGCAAAAGCAAACTGTTACAGAAAGGGCAAAGACATCCCACAACCAAGGGATCAGATCTAAGCTCTGCAGTCCTGTCACATCCACTGGGAATGGTGATGGATAATTAAACAACTAACAGGAGGAGGCTGCACAAATACCCCCATCCTCAATGATGAGGGAGCCCAGCATTTCAATATAAAAGACAAGGCTGAAGCATTCGCAACAATCTTCAACCAGAGGTGCCGCATTGATGATCCATCTCGACCTCCTCTTGAGGTCCCCAACATCTCAGATCGTAATCTTCAGTCAATTCGATTCACTCAGAAACTGAACTGAACCAACCATATCAATACTGTGGCTACAAGAGTAGGTCAGAGACTGAGAATCCTGCAGCGAAGAACTCACCTCCTCAATCCCCAAAGCCTGTCCACCATCTGCAAAGCACAGGTCAGGGGTGTGATGGATTATTCTCACTGCCTGGATTAGTGCAGCTCCATCAACATTCTGGAAGCTTGACACCATCCAGTACAAAGCAGACCACTTGATTGGGACCCCATCCAACACCTTCAACACTCACTCCCTCCACCACCATCATACAGTGGCAGCAGTGTATGTACCACCGACAAGATTCACTGCAGGAATTCACCATGACTTCATTTCTGGGAGCAGGAGAGAGAGAGGGAGCCGCAGTGCAGCTTGGGAATCAGGTAGTTTCTTAAACTTACCCCCAGGTTCCAGCAGCCTTCATTTCCGGGAGCGGGAGAGAGTAAGGGAGCCGGAGTGCAGCTTGGGAATCAGGTAGGTGCTTAAGTGTTTTATTTTTACCTGTATTTAAGTTGGGCGGTTGCTAAACCCGAGACACTACACTTGTAGTGTCCCCACCCTTCCACCTCCTCTAACCTAAGGAGGTGAGTGAATATCAGGTAAGCTCTTTCTTTCTTTTCTTTTCTCCGCAAGTTATCTGGAGGGGATGGCAGGAAAGGCAGTGCAATGTTCCTCCTGCAGAATGTTTGAGGTGAGGGATGCCATCAGTGTCCCTGCTGAATTCACCTGTGGGAAGTGCAACCATCTCCAGCTCCTCAGAAACCGCGTTAGGCAACTGGAGCTGGAGCTGGATGAACTTCGGATCGTTCGGGAGGCAGAGGTGGTCATAGATAGTAGCTTCAGCAATGTAGTTACACCGAGTATATAGATAGATGGGTGACGGTGAGAGGGGCTGGGAGGAAACAGTCAGTACAGAGATCCCCTGTGGTCGTTCCCCTCAGTAACAAGTATACCGCTTTGGATACTGTTGAAGGGGACGGCCTACCAGGGGTAAACCATGGTGACTGGATCTCCAGCACTGAGTCCGTCCCTGTGGCTCAGATGGAAAGGGGGGAGAGCAATAGTTATTGGGAACTCGATAGCTAGAGGGACAGATAGACGGTTCTGTGGCAATGAAAGAGACTCAAGGAGGTATGTTGCCTCCCAGGTGCCAGGGCCCGTGACGTCTCGGACCGTGTTTTCAGAATCCTTAAGGGGGAGGGGGAACACTCACAAGTCTTGGTACACATCGGTACCAACGACATAGGTAAGAGAAGGGACGGGGATTTAAAACAGGAATTTAGGGAGCTAGGGTGGAAGCTAAGAGCCAGGACAAACCATGTTGTCACCTCTGGTTTGTTGCCGATGCCACGTGCTAGCGAGTTGAGGAACAGGGAGAGAGTGCAGATAAACATGTGGCTGCAGGGATGGTGTAGGATGGAGGGTTTCAGTTACGTGGATAATTTGAGCACATTCTGGGGAAGGTAGGACCTGTACAGACAGGATGGTTTGCACCTGAACCAGAGGGGCACCAATATCCTGGGAGGGAAATTTGCTACGGCACTTTGGGGGGGTTTAAACTAATTTGTCAGGGGGATTGGAAAACGAGCTGTAGTCCAGAAGCCAGTGTTGAGAGTAGGGAGGTACTGAGGAGGGTATCAAGGTCGCAGGAGTGTACCGGCAGACAGGAAGGTGGGTTGAAGTGTGTCTACTTCAATGCAAGGAGCATCCGGAATAAGGTAGATGAACTTGGAGCGTGGATTGGTACTTGGGACTATGATGTTGTGGCCATAACGGAGACATGGTTAGAACAGGGACAGGAATGGTTGTTGGAAGTTCCAGGGTATAGATGTTTCAGTAAGAGTAGGGAAGGTGGTAAAAGAGGTGGAGGAGTAGCATTATTAATTAAGGATAGTTTAATTGCTGCAGAAAGGCAGCTCGAAGGGGATCTGCCTACTGAGGTAATATGGGCTGAAGTTAGAAGTAGGAAAGGAGCGGTCACGCTGTTAGGAGTTTTCTATAGACCCCCAAATAGTAATAGAGATGTGGAGGAAGAAATTGCAAGGCAGATCATGAATAGTTGTGGAGGTCTCAGGGTAGTTGTCATGGGTGACTTTAACTTTCCAAATATTGATTGGAACCTCTATAGGTCAAGCAGTTTGGATGGGGCAGTTTTTGTACAGAGTGTGCAGGAGGGCTTCCTGACACAATATGTGGATAGGCCGACAAATGGTGGGGCCACATTGGATTTGGTACTTGGTAATGAACCGGGCCAAGTGTTAGATTTGTTTGTGGGAGAGCACTTTGGTGATAGTGACCACAATTCGGTGTCTTTCACTATTGCAATGGAGAGGGATAGGGCCATACGGCAGGGCAAGGTTTATAATTGGAGGAGGGGTAATTATGATGCGATTCGGCAAGAATTAGGGAGCATAAGATGGGAACAGAAACTGTCAGGGAAAGGCACAAATGAAAAGTGGAGCTTGTTCAAGGAACAAATACTGCATGTCCTTGATAGGTATGTCCCTGTCAGGCAGGGAGGAAATGGCCATGTGAGGGAATCATGGTTCACAAAAGAGGTTGAATGTCTTGTCAAGAGCAAAAAGGAAGTGTATGTCAGGATGAGAAAACAAGGTTCAGTTGGTCGCTTGAGGGTTACAAGGTAGCAAGGAATGAACTAAAAAAAAAAAAGGGGCTTAGGAGAGCTAGGAGGGGGCATGAGAAGTCCTTGGCGGGTCGGATCAAGGAAAACCCCAAGGCTTTTTACTCTTATGTGAGAAATAAAAGAATGAACAGGGTGAGGTTAGGGCCGGTCAAGGACAGTAGTGGGAACTTATGCATGGAGTCAGAAGAGATAGGAGAGGCGTTAAATGAATACTTTTCTTCAGTGTTCACCAAGGAGAGGGGCCATGTTTTTGAGGATGAGAGTGTGATACAGGCGGGTAAGCTGGAGGAGGTAGATGTTCTGAGGGAGGATGTGTTAGCAATTTTGAAAAACCTTAGGGTCGACAAGTCCCCTGTGCCAGATGGGATATATCCTAGGATTCTTTGAGCGGCAAGGGATGAGATTGCAGAGCCTTTGGCTTTGATCTTTGGGTCCTCACTGTCCACGGGGATAGTACCAGAGGACTGGACAGTGGTGAATGTTGTTCCTCTGTTCAAGAAAGGGAATAGGAATGAGCCTGGTAATTATAGGCCGGTTAGTCTTACTTCGGTGGTCGGTAAGTTAATTGAAAAGGTCCTGAAGGATAGGATTTATAATCATTTGGAAAGATGCAGCTTAATCCGGGACAGTCAACACGGATTTCTGAAGGGTAAATCTTGCCTCACAAATTTGATTGAATTCTTTGAGGAGGTAACTAAGTGTGTAGATGAAGGTAGAGCAGTTGATGTCGTATACATGGATTTTAGTAAGGCATTCGATAAAGTTCCCCATGGTCGGCTCATGAAGAAAGTAAGGAGGTGTGGGATACAGGGAAATTTGGCCAATTGGATAAGTAACTGGCTATCACATAGAAGACAGAGGGTGGTGGTGGATGGAAAATTTTCAGACTGGAGACCAGTTACCAGCGGTGTACCACAGGGATCAATGCTGGGTCCTCTGCTATTTGTGATTTTTATCAATGACTTGGAGGAGGGGGCTGAAGGGTGGGTCAATAAATTTGCTGATGACACCAAGATTGGTGGAGTAGTGGATGAGGTGGAGGGCTGTTGTGGACTGCAAAGAGACATTGATAGGATGCAGAGCTGGGCAGAAAAATGGCAGATGGAGTTTAACCCTGATAAGTGCGAGGTGATTCATTTTGGATGCGGATTACAGGGTCAACGGCAGGATTCTGAGGAATGTGGAGGAACAGAAAGATCTTGGGGCTCATGTCCACAGATCTCTGAAGGTTGCCACTCAAGTGGATAGAGCCACGAAGAAGGTCTATATTGTGTTACCGTTTATTAACAGGGGGCTTAAGTTTAAGAGCCGTGGGGTTATGCTGCAACTGTACATGGCCCTGGCAAGACCACACTTGGAATGTTGTGTGCAATTCTGGTCACCTCACTATAGGAAGGAAGCATTGGAAAGGGTGCAAATGAGATTTACCAGGATGCTGCCTGGTTTGGAGGGTAAGTCTTATGAGGAAAGATTGAGGGAGCTCCGGCTTTTTTCTTTGGAGTGGAGGAGGATGAGAGGCGACTTTATAGAGGTTTATAAGATGATGAGGGGGATAGATAGAGTGGACGTTCAGAGACTATTTCCTCGGGTGGATGTAGCTGCTACAAGGGGGCATAACTATAAGGTTCAGGGTGGGAGATATAGAAGGGATGTCCGAGGTAGGTTCTTTACTCAGAGAGTGGTTAGGGTGTGGAATGGACTGCCTGCTGTGATAGTGGAGTCGGACACTTTAGGAACTTTCAAGCGGTTATTGGATAGGCACATGAAACACACGACAATGACAGGGAGTGGGATAGTTTGATTTTGATTTCGGACAAAACTCGGCATAACATCGAGGGCCGAAGGGCCTGTTCTGTGCTGTAATGTTCTATGTTCTATGACTATCACCGGCAACTTCCAAACTAACGGCCTCTGCCACCTAGAGAAGGACAAGAGCTACTGACACACGGGAACACCATCATCTGCAAACCCCTCTCTGAGCCACACATCATCCTGACTTGGAAGCAAATTGCCGTTTTTCACTGTCGCTAGGTGAAAATCCTCGAGCATTATTAAAGAAGTAATATCAGGACATTTGGAAAGTCAAAACACAATGCATCAGAGTCAGCATGGTTTTATGAAGGGTAAATCATGTTTGACTAATTTGCTAAGAAGCCTCCGAAGATGTAAGTAACAAGCCAAGTGGAGAATGGGGATCCTGTAGATGTCGTAAAGAACTGGATGAAAACTGGAAACATTAGTTTCCCTGATGTTTGACCTTTCACATCTTTTGTTCTCTCCGGGGACTGCCATTAGCACTCTTTCCCCTTGGTTTCTGTGGCCATTAGCACCCGGTTTCCCTGGGTTTCTGTGGCCATTAGCACCCGGTTTTCCTGGGTTTCTGTGGCTATGACTCATCTTTCATTCTCACTCCACAGTATAAATATTTCCCATTTTCTCTGTCTGTTAGCTTTGACAAATGGTCATCGGACTTGAAACGTTGGCTCTTTTCTCTCCCAACAGATGCTGCCAGACCTGCTGAGATTTTCCAGCATTTTCTCTTCTGTAGATCTCTAGACTTCCAAAAGACATTTGATAAGGTGCCATAAAGAAGGTTAATGAACAAGGTTCAATGAACACGGGATTAGGGGTAATTTTTTAGCTTGGATAGAAGATTGGCTGATGGGCAGAAGACAAAAAATCGGGATGAATGTGTCTTTTTCTGGATGGCAAGATGGAACTAGTGGACTGCACAGGGTTTGGCCCTTGGGCCCCAACTATTTACAATTTATATAAACGACTTGGACACAGAGTTAGATGGTTCTATAGCCAAATTTGCAGATTACACTAAAATAGGTGGGACAGTAAGTTGCAATGAGGAAATAAGAACCTTACAAATGGATATAGATAGGTCAGGTAAGTGGGTCAAAATGTGGCAGATAGAATTTAATGTGGTTAAGTGTGAGGTCATCCATTTTGGTCAGAAAAATGGAAATGCAACTTATTATCTAAATGGAGAGAGACTTCGGGGTGCTCCGGTGCAGAGGGGTCTGGGTGTCCTCTGCATGAGTCACAGAAACCTAGCATGGAGGTACAGCAGGTAGTAAAGAAAGTGAATGGAATGTTGGCATTTACAGCTAAAGGCACAGAGCATAAAGGTAAGGAAGTGTTGTTGCAACTTTACAAGGCACTGGTGAGACCGCACCTGGAGTATTGTGCACAGCTTTGGTCCCCTTATTTGAGGAAAGATGTAGTAGCATTGGAGACAGCTCAGAGGATGTTCCTCGGAACATAGAAATTAGGAGTAAGCAATTCAGCCCTTCGAGCCTGCTCTGCCATTCACTCAGATCATGGCTGATCTCTCCCTATCTCAAATTCACTTCCCTACCTGTTCCCCAGATCCCTTTAACATGTTTTTTAAATCAGAAATATATCTATCTGCTTCTTGAAACCATTTATTGATTCAGTTTCCACTGCACTTTGGGGCAGCGAGTTCCACAAATTCACCATTCTCTGCGAGATGTAGTTCCTCCTCATCTGAGTTCCAAATCTACCGATTCTCAACCTATACCTGATCTTCAATTGGTGACTTGCAGCATCTGAAGGAAAAGAAAGTGAATCCAGGGAAGGCGCAGCCCCTCAGTGATTCTGTTCTGATACTGTATAAGTATTGAGGATTTCTGTTGTTCAGTGGAGAAGGCTTACTCCCTGCGAGCATAATCATTAAATGTTTGACGTTTGGAGCAGACCCGAATGAGTGATTCTTTCAGATTCATTCCTTCTAACAGGAGATTTTCAGGTTTGGAAAGAAAGGGATCAGCATGGATCTGTCAATCAGTCTGAATCAACATCTTCAGGAGAATTGGGAGGGTGAAATTAGATACAGCAGAGTGAGAATGGAGGGAGAGTGTGTGGGATGGAAATTTACAGATTTTTGGGAGCGAGAGAGGAAAGAATGTTCCAGGGAAACTACAACTGTCTGTTCTGAATTTCTATCCTGTACTGACAGTGATGTCTTTTATAAACTCCTTTTACAGCCTATTACAATGTGAGATCTATGGACAGAAATCTCACATTAAATGTCACGTCAAGATCTGACAGTCACTCAATTCACCTGAATATCATTGGCTTGTGAATCTCGAAGGAGAAATGTTTGTTCAGTCGGCTTAAACAGATTTTTAGCATCAGTGCGACTGGAAAAGCACCGAGACACACACACCCGAGTGAAAGTGTTCCAGAGCACTGACTGTGGAAAGAACTTGAACCAGTTACACAGCCTGAAAAAACATCACACCATTCACAGCGGGGAGAGACCCTACACGTGTTCTGTGTGTCGATGAGCCTTCAACTCATCATCAATCTTTGATGGTAACAAGGACACCAGCACCACGAAAAAAACGTGGAAATGTGTTGACTATGGGAAAGGATTCCAGTCCCCAACTGCTCTTGAAACCCATCAACGCAGTCACACTGGGGAGAGGCCATTCACCTGTTCTGAGTGTTGGAAGGGATTCAGTGATTCATCCAACCTGCTGTCGCACCAGCGAGTTCACACTAGGGAAAGGCTATTCAACTACTCTGAAAGTGGGAAGGGATTCACTCGTTCATCCTCTCTGCTGCGACACCAGCAAGTTCACACTGGGGAGAGGCCGTTCACCTGTTCTCACTGTGGGAAAGGATTTACTCAGTTATCCAGCCTGCAAACACACCAGCGAGTTTACACTGGGGAGAGGATGTTCACCTACTCTCAGTGTGGGAAGGGATTCAGTCGGTTATCCCAACTGCAGACACACCAGCGAGTTCACTCTGGGGAGAGACTATTCACTTGCTCTGGCTGTGCGAAGGGATTCACTGATTCATCCTACCTGTTGATACACCAGTGGCTTCACACTGGGGAGAGGCCATTCACCTGTTCTCAGTGTGGGTAGGGTTTTAGTCAGTCATCCCAACTGCTGACACACCAGCGAGTTCACACCTGGGAGAGGCCATTTATCTGCTGCGAATGTGGAAAGGGATTCACTGATTCATCGGCCCTCCAGAAGCACCGGCGAGTTCACACTGGGTAGAAGCTGTTCACCTGCTGTGACTGTGGAAAGGATTCGCTCAGTCATCCCAACTGCTGACTCACCAGCGGGTTCACACAGGGGAGAGACCATTCCCCTGCTCTGAGTGTGGGAAGGGATCCACTCAGTTGTCCAACCTGTTGATGCACCAGTGTCTTCACAAGTGATTAAAGGAGTTGGAGTCTGTTGTTATTGCTGCTGTTAATCACATCCATGATTGAATTGTAACATAGAATCATAAAATCTCTACAGTGCAGGAGGCCATTCAGCCCTTCGAGTCTGCACTGACCCTTGGAAAGATTACCCCACCGAGGTCCACGCCCTGACCCTTATTCCTGTAACCCAGTAACCTCACCTAACCTCTTTTGGACACTTAGGGATAATTTAGCACGGCCAATCCACCTAACCTGCACATCTTTGGTTTGTGGAAGGAAACCGGAGCACCCGGAGGAAACCCACGAAGATATGAGGAGAATGTGCCAACGCCCCAAGACTAGAATTGAACCCGGATCCCTGGCACTGTGAGGCAGGAGTGTGCACCACTGTGCCATCCCTGTGCCATTGTTCTGCCCCAAACATAAAGGATTAACAGCTGGGATGCGCTAATGTCTGACACTGATGATGATGTACCAGTGGCATCAGCCAGTCGTGTGTTAGACTCAGAGGTTGGAATCCTGCCTCTGAGCAGCATGCCTGCTCTGTAACCTGTTTAGATATCGTACTAATAAACTATTTTCAAGCAGATATCAGAATGTAACCATAGTTTGTGCAAGAACCGAGGCCCTTGCCTGTAGTCCAATGTAGAAGGACACATCAAAGAACATGGTGGCAGTGATGAAGATGTTGATGTAAAAAACATTTTGGTCATATCGAAGAAGGAGACGAACTGGAGAGAGAGGTAATAAATACCTTACCTGGTGAGCAGTCCTTGTCCTTGTCCTGAAGTGGAGATGCCGGCGTTGGACTGGGGTGGGCACAGTAAGAAGTCTTAACAACAGCAGGTTAAAGTCCGACAGGTTTGTTCCACATCATTAGCTTTTGGAGCACAGCTCCTTCACTGACACTCACCTGAGGAAGGAGCTGTGCTCCGAAAGCTAGTGATTCAAAACAAACCTGTTGGATTTTAATCTGGTGTTGTAAGACTTCTTGTCCTGGAGGAGGAGGTTCACTGGAGGGAGAGGTAATGATGACCCTCCCTGCTGAGCAGTCCCTGTCCTTGTCCTGAAGGAGGAGGTTCACTGGAGGGAGAAGTAATGATGACCCTCCCTGCTGAGCAGTCCCTGTCCTTGTCCTGAAGGAGGAGGTTCACTGGAGGGAGAGGTAATGATGACCCTCCCTGCTGAGCAGTCCCTGTCCTTGTCCTGAAGGAGGAGGTTCACTGGAGGGAGAGGTAATGATGCCCCTCCCTGCTGAGCAGTCCCTGTCCTTGTCCTGAAGGAGGAGGTTCACTGGAGGGAGAGGTAAAGATGACCCTCCCTGCTGAGCAGTCCCTGTCCTTGTCCTGAAGGAGGAGGTTCACTGGAGGGAGAGGTAATGATGACCCTCCCTGCTGAGCAGTCCCTGTCCTTACCCCACCCACAGAGAGGCCAGCAGTGCGGGTTGTGGAAACACCATTTTCTCTGGTCCCGGCTGCATCAAGTCTTCATGAAATGAAGCAAAAGCTTCAAGTCAGCACCTTTCTTGTCTGTTACTGGACCGACTGCAGCAACATTCTCAAAGGCAGGTGTGCAGGCGGCACTGCAGACTTTGTGTACATTCTCAAAACTGTTGACATGTATCTTAGACGGCTACAGAACTCCTGGATAGTATATTTGGGAGTGGGGAGGGGGGGGGGGGGAAGAGATCTAGTGTAACAGGTTAAGAGATGGCACATGCTACTGTATGACGTGGATGCTGATTTATTAACATGTGTTCGACTCTCAAGGGAGGGTTGAAATCGCGCCGAGGAGTAACATGCCTACTCTGTAACTTGTTTAGATGTAGAACTAATAAACAAGTGTGAAACAGACACCGGAGTAAGTCCATAGCCTAAGAACCAAGTCCCATGTCTGGAGTCCAATCTAAAAGGACACATCTCAGAATAGGGATGTTTGGTTTGTGTTTCCTGTCTGCAAAAACCTCTCTACTCATCGCCTGGGAAAGGAGATTACAAAGGACATCGCCGTAAGGAAAGGGCAGAAATCCAGAACTGACAATTCTAGTCATCAGAAAACATACTTTTCCCTCTCAAACTATAAATCATTGTTCCCCCGCACACTCCCTATTGATTGTAACCCTAATGCATCTCCTCCCATCACACTTGCCATGGGCACCTCACTAACAGAGAGACAGGAAGGTGCTGGAGGATGGACTGGGAAATGGGCCTCTATCAATCAGGGCACGAGGGGGAGGGGGGGGGGGGGGTTATTGGGGCTGATGGTGCCCTGGCCACAGGGTTCAGTGCCCGTGTCCAAAGTAGGGAGTCACAGGAACAGGGTACAGAGGAACCAAAGAGAAACAATTTGCATCCTGAACATTTACTCTGGTTGGCTTTGATCCTCAAATAACCTTCTATATCTCACCTTTTCTCTTAGATTAATAAACATTTGTTATAAAAGTATTTGATTTTTCTGGACTTTTCATGAATAGATTGATGTACTTTAGGGAAAGTGGGTGAGAGGGGTTGACAGGCTCTTTAACAGAAAGTGAGTCCCTCAGAGGTAATTGGCAAAGGAGCCAGAGGGAGAGATGAGAATTTATTTTTGACACAGCGATGTTAGAAATGGGGTTCCGGGGCAGAACGGTGGATCAGTGATTAGCACTGCTGCCTACGGTGCTGAGGACCCGGGGTCTATCCGGGCCCCAGGTCACTGTCCGTGTGGAGTTTGCACATTCTCCCCGTGTCTGTGTGGGTCTCACCCCCACAACCCAAAGATGTGCAGGATAGGTGGATTGGCCATGCTAAATTGCCCCTTAATTGGAAACTCTAAATTTTAAGGAGTCAGTTAGCCCTTTTTCCCCCTTTTCCCAAACTCTGAAATGATTCGCAGTGATAACCTTTATTGGTGACCGTGGTTAGATGTTATTCAGTATAAATAAGAGCTGACACATGCTAATGTCTGAGCAGTAATATCAAAGTGCAGCAGCATTCCCATTACACTCTGGGTAGAAGCACCATCTCCAGGTAAATGCTCCCTGCTCTGCCCCAGATGCCATGGTCCCAGTCAGTGGAATATGTAAAACCTCAACAAATCTCTGTGCTCGGGGAATCCCTTCTTATACTTTATTACATCACAAAGTCTATGGAGACTGATTTCGCCCAATCATTGCTGAGATAACATTTGAATGGACCAATTACAAAACCTGTCATTGAACCACCTGACCCCGCCCAAGCCACATCAAACTCTCAAACAATTGTCTTCCCCACGCTCCGTCCCCGGTACAGGGAGTCAGCATTCCCATGCCAAGCAGTGAAAACATGGTGGCCTTGACACCCAGGTGTTGTCTAGGATTCCAGGAACTCTTGTTTTCTCTGTCCTCTGGGAGCTGTTTATCTCCCTGTTCCCACACAGCAAGTCGTCTGTTCTCAGCTCTGCTCGATTTCTGCTGGAGTTTGGTCCCTTTTACACCTTTCGGATCAATAAAACATTTGGTCAGTGAAGACCCAAACCACAATTTCCGATCCTGTCACCTGTCACCCATCCTTACCCATAAGACCATAAGACATAGGAGCGGAAGTAAGGCCATTCGGCCCATCGAGTCCACTCCACCATTCAATCATGGCTGATTTCAACTCCATTTACCCGCTCTCTCTCCATAGCCCTTAATTCCTCGAGAAATCAAGAATTTATCAACTTCTGTCTTAAAGACACTCAACGTCCCGGCCTCCACCGGCCTCTGTGGCAATGAATTCCACAGACCCACCACTCTCTGGCTGAAGAAATTTCTCCTCATCTCTGTTCTAAAGTGACTCCCTTTTATTCTAAGGCTGTGCCCCCGGGTCCTAGTCTCCCCTGCTAATGGAAACAACTTCCCTACATCCACCCTATCTAAGCCATTCATTATCTTGTAAGTTTCTATTAGATCTCCCCTCACCCCCCTAAACTCCAATGAATATAATCCCAGGATCCTCAGACGTTCATCGTATGTTAGGCCTACCATTCCTGGGATCATCTGTGTGAATCTCCACTGGACCCGCTCCAGTGCCAGTATGTCCTTCCTGAGGTGTGGGGCCCAAAATTGCTCACAGTATTCTAAATGGGGCCTAACTAATGCATTATAAAGCTTCAGAAGTACATCCCTGCTTTGATATTCCAAGCCTCTTGAGATAAATGACAACATTGCATTTGCTTTCTTAATTACGGACTCAACCTGCAAGTTTACCTTTAGAGAATCCTGGACTAGGACTCCCAAGTCCCTTTGCACTTCAGCATTATGAATTTTGTCACCGTTTAGAAAATAGTCCATGCCTCTATTCTTTTTTCCAAAGTGCACTTGCCCACGTTGAATTTCATCAGCCATTTCTTGGACCACTCTCCTAAACTGTCTAAATCTTTCTGCAGCCTCCCCACCTCCTCCAAACTACCTGCCCCTCCACCTATCTTTGTATAATCGGCAAACTTAGCCAGAATGCCCCCAGTCCCGTCATCTAGATCGTTAATATATAAAGAGAACAGCTGTGGCCCCAACACTGAACCCTGCGGGACATCACTCGTCACTGGTTGCCATTCCGAAAAAGAACCTTTTATCCCAACTCTCTGCCTTCTGCCTGACAGCCAAGCGTCAATCCATGTTAGTGCCTCGCCTCGAATACCATGGGCCCTTATTTTACTCAGCAGTCTCCCGTGAGGCACCTTATCAAAGGCCATTTGGAAGTCAAGATAGATAACATCCATTGGCTCTCCTTGGTCTAACCTATTTGTTATCTCTTCAAAGAAATCTAACAGGTTTGTCAGGCACAACCTCCCCTTACTAAATCCATGCTGACTTGTCCTAATCCGACCCTGCACTTCCAAGAATTTAGAAATCTCATCCTTAACAATGGATTCTAGAATCTTGCCAACAACTGAGGTTAGGCTAATTGGCCTATAATTTTCCATCTTTTTCCTTGTTCCCTTCTTGAACAGGGGGGTTACAACAGCGATTTTCCAATCCTCTGGGACTTTCCCTGACTCCAGTGACTTTTGAAAGATCATAACTTAATGCCTCCACTATTTCTTCAGCTATCTCCTTTAGAACTCTAGGATGTAGCCCATCTGGGCCCAGAGATTTATCAATTTTTAGACCTCTTAGTTTCTCTAGCACTTTCTCCTTTGTGATGGCTACCATATTCAACTCTGCCCCCTGACTCTCCCGAATTGTTGGGATATTACTCATGTCTTCTACTGTGAAGACTGATGCAAAGTACTTATTTAGTTCCTCAGCTATTTCCTTGTCTCCCATCACTAGATTACCAGCGTCATTTTGGAGCGGCCCAATGTCTACTTTTGCCTCCCGTTTGTTTTTCATGTATTTAAATAAACTTTTACTATCATTCCTAATGTTACTGGCTAGCCGACTTTCATAATTGATCCTCTCTTTCCTTATTTCTCTCTTTGTTATCCTCTGTTTGTTTTTGTAGCCTTCTCAATCTTCTGACTTCCCACTACTCTTTGCCACATTATAGGCTTTCTCTTTTGCTTTGATGCATTCCCTAACTTCCTTTGTCAGCCGTGGCTGCCTAATCCCCCCCTCTGATAACCTTTCTTTTCTTTGGGATGAACCTCTGTACTGTGTCCTCAATTACTCCCAGAAACTCCTGCCATTGCTGTTCTACTGTCTTTCCCACTAGGCTCTGCTCCCAGTCGATTTTCGTCAGTTCCTCCCTCATGCCCCTGTAGTTACCTTTATTTAACTGTAACACCTTTACATCATTGCACTTTACAAGCATTGTGCTGGTCAAGGAGACACAGCCTGAGTGAGTGAGACACAGACAGAGTGAGAATGTGGTAATTTGGTGCAGTGAGGTAACCAGGAAAGGTAAGTGGTTAATCTAATTTTGTTGTTTTCCAGTTAAAAGTGCAGTGTAGATTAGTGTCTGATTGGCTGAAGCTGCCCCCACCCTAATTGCTGAGAGGCAGTTATCTGGCAGTCACCTGAGGCCTGTTAAGGGGCATAAAGGTACACATTGTATTCTTCTCTTTGAAGTTTTAGTGTGAGTCATCCTAAAGTCTGTATAAAAGACAGACAGAAAACGCACTTAGTAAGCATTGCGCTGGTCAAGGACACACAGCCTGAGTGAGTGAGACACAGACAGAGTGAGAATTTGGTAATTTGGTGCAGTGAGGTAATTCGGTGAAGAGTGGGAGAAGGTGCTTTTACCCAACTGTTTTGTTCTCTCCCTTTCTTCGGGCCTAATTTTGGGAGCCGTTCGGAGGAGGAGGAGCAGTCTCTGTGAGTATAAAAACCTAACGGTAACTTCCTGTTTTCCAGTTTTTTTCTCCAAAAGTGACGTCAGAGGGAAGCTGTGATCTGATTGATTGATAGCAAATCTGCCCCCAAATTTTTTTAAAACACAGCTAAACTCGTAAACTTAAATTAAACTAATTAATTAATTAGTGATGGCTGGTCAGGTGATGTGCTTGAGCTTCTTGATGTGGGAGCTGGCAGATCCCATTGCGAGCTGCAGCGACCACATCTGCAGTAAGTGTTGGCTGCTCGAAGAGCTCCGGCTCAGAGTTGATGAGCTGGAGTCTGAGCTTCAAACACTGAGGCACATCCGGGAGGGGGAGACTTACCTGGACACTGTGTTTCAGGAGGCAGTCACACCTGTCAGAGTAAGTAGTTTAAATCCTGCCAGTGGCCAGGGACAGCAGGGTGTGACTGCAAGTAAAGGGAACCAGCAGTCAGGAACTCAGGAGCCTCAGCCCTTGACCCTGTCCAACAGGTATGAGGCACTTGCTCCCTGTGTGGATGGCGAACAGGGCTACAGGAAGGATGAGTCAGCTGACCAAGGCACCATGGTTCAGCAGGCCATTCAAGGGGAGGGAGTAAATAGGCAAGTTGTAGTTGTAGGGGATTCTATTATCAGGGGGATAGATAGTATCCTTTGTGAGCAGGATAAAGAGTCCCGCATGGTATGTTGCCTGCCCGGTGCTAGGGTGCGGGACATCTCTGACCGGCTTGAAAGGATACTGGAGGGGGAGGATCCAGTTGTTGTGGTCCATGTCGGTACCAACAACATAGGCAAGTCTAGAAAAGAGGACCTGTTTAGAGATTATAAAGAGCTAGGATTCAAATTAAAAAAACAGGTCCTCAAGGGTCATAATCTCCGGATTACTGCCCGAGCCACGTGCAAATTGGCATAGGGAGGCAAGAATAAGGGAAGTTAACACGTGGCTGAAAGAGTGGTGTGGGAAAGAGGGGTTCCTTTTCATGGGACACTGGCATCAGTTCTGGGACAGGAGGGACCTATACCGTTGGGATGGTCTCCACCTGAACCGAGCTGGGACCAGTGTTCTGGCGAAAATAGTAAATAGGGTGGTCAATAGGACTTTAAACTAGAGATTGGGGGGGAAGGGAAAGTCAGGGAACCAAGAGGTGAAGTAATCAGTGGGAAGCGTAGCTGCTTAGGAATACAAAAAAGCACGAAAAGACAAAACTCGGGAGAGGTTACGATAGTCCCAATCCCACAAAATATGACACAGTGTATGGAAAGGCTCAATAAACCAAGGTCCACCACACTAAGAAAACAAAAAGGGACGGTCAATAGAGAATTAAAGGTGTGATATTTAAATGCGCGCAGTGTACGGAACAAGGTAGATGAGCTTGTGGCCCAGATTGTGACTGGCAGGTATGATGTGGTAGGCATCACAGAGACGTGGTTGCAGGGGGGTTCAGGTCTGGCATTTAAACATCCAGGGATTCACAACCTATCGAAAAGACAGAGAGGTGGGCAGAGGGGGCGGGGTTGCCTTGTTAATTAGGAATGAAATTAAATCAATAGCACAAAACGACATAGGGTCAGATGATGTGGAGTCTGTGTGGGTAGAGTTGAGGAACCACAAAGGCAAAAAAACCACAATGGGAGTTATGTACAGGCCTCCTAACAGTGGTCAGGACTGGGGGCACAAAATGCACCACGAAATAGAAAGTGCATGTCAGAAAGGCAAGGTCACAGTGATCATGGGGGACTTCAATATGCAGGTGGACTGGGTAAATAATGCTGCCAGTGGACCCAAGGAAAGGGAATTCATTGAATGTTTACAGGAGGGCTTTTTGGAACAGCTTGTGATGGAGCCCACGAGGGAACAGGCCATTCTGGACTTAGTGTTATGTAATGAGCCAGACTTGATTAAAGATCTTAAAGTAAGGGAACACTTAGGAGGCAGTGATCATAATATGGTAGAATCAAATTCAAAATAAATCCACAGCCAGTCATAGAATTTAATTTAATGTTCACTAATTAGTGAGAAAACCTGAAGTAGGGAGTCCCCCAGGAATCTTACAGTCCACACCTTGAGGGGGAGAACTCTCCCTCTGACCCCTCACTCAGTTATTTTCCCATTTTGTTCTGGCTCCGTTTGGGGTAACATCTACTCGATCTTTCCTTCTCCTGAAGGAGCGCCGTGAGTTCTCGGTTCCTGGTACATTAGGACAGGTGCTTCAAGGAACAGATCAAACATTGATGTAAAAAATTCTCCAGCTCCCTCTTTACCCCATCCAACAAGTGGAATGTTCTTACTCAGTAATATTTCTCTCAAACCCTTAATTGGCCAATCAAATTCTAATTAAAAATGATTTACAGGATGTGGGCATTGCTGGCTAGAACCAGCATTTATTACCTTTGAGAAGGTAGTGGTGAGCTGCCTTCTTGAACCGCTGCAACCCATGTAGTGTTGGTACATTCACTGTGCTAATGGGGCAGTGAAGGGAGGTGATGTATTTACAAGTCAGGATGGTGTGTGGTTTGGAGGGAACTTCCAGGTGATGATGTTCCCATGTCTGTTGCCCCTCTATAAGTTAGTGGTCATGGGTTTGGAAGGTGTGTCTGAGGAGCCTTGGTGAGTTCCTGCTGTGCATCTTATAGATGGTACACACACTGTTGCTAATGTGCCACAGTGGTAAAGGGAGTGAATGTTTGTGGGTGGGGTCCAATGTATTTCTATAGCTGGTCCAGTTGAGTTTCTGGTCAAGGGTAACCCCCAAGGTGTTGATAGTGGGGGATTCAGCGATGGTAATGCCATTGAATGTCAAGGGGAGGTGGTTATATTCTCTCATGATGGTGACGGCCATTGCCTGGCACCTGTGTTGCTCAAATGTTAGTGGCAGCTTAGATCTAATCGTTTAGCTCTGTCTTATTGCTTGCTGCTTACGAGGTTTGGCATGCAAATAGTCCATTTTCATTCAGAATAAGATTGCTACCTCACAGCGTCAGGGAATAAGGTTCGATTCTGGTCTAGGGTGGCTGTCTATGTGGAGTTTGCACGTTCTCCCTGTCTGTGTGGGTTTCCTCTGGTGCTCCGGTTTCCTCCCACAGTCCAAAGATGTGCAGATTAGATGGGGTTACGGGGGTAGGACCGGGGAATGGGCTGAATTAGGGTGCTCCGTTGGAGGGCTGGTGCAGACTGGATGGGCTGAATGGCCTCCTTCTGCACCGTAGGGATTCCATGGATTCTCCCATGACAATTACATCATACCCACACGTTTTAAGACTCCTTGATTAAAATAAATACCATCCAATCTTGACAAACTCTCTGTAACTTCTATGTTCTCTGACTCACTTTCTTTTGAACTCTCGCTAATTTTTCTTTTATTCATTTACAGGATGTGGGTGTCGCTGGCCGGACCAGCATTTATTGCCCATCCCTAACTGCCCTCCATTTCAGAGGGCATTTGAGAGTCAATCACATTGCTGTGGATTTCCCCCTTTGTAAATGGTGGATTTGCCCAACCCTTAAATTTGGGGTGTTTCAATTCTCTGTGAATAACTTGCATGGGAAACTCAAGGTAAGGTGAAATAAAGAGGTTGGTTTATTTTTACATGCACGGGGGCAAGAGGGGGTTAACAACATCCACCCCCTTTTACACTCACACAACAAACGGGGAATAAGGAAAAAGGCAAGGGTTCCGGGCACAATAAAATACATGTTATGGTTTTCCATGTATCCAGAGTCCAGAATCCAAAGTCTAATAGAATGTTCCTTCAGAGGGAGGTTTGCTGTAGCGGAAGATCCGTCTTTCCAGCAGTGAGACTTTGACAATGGGGTAAGACACGGAGCGTGAGTCAGTCTGGGAGGCACAAGTTCCAATGTTTCAGCCCTTTGCAGTTTTGATGAAGGTCAGAGTTCTTACTGCTGCCACAGGCTTGATGGTAAGACGTGGACAGTGCAGGCTGCTTGCCTGGAGCTACTGTTTCCTTCAGAGATCCTGCAGCGACTGCCTGAGTTCAGTTCCACAGGACAATATTACAAGCGCTAGCAACTTGGGGAAGGTCATGTGACACACCTCCCATCATTCCTCCGAAATGTTGGACAGAGGATGTATTTTCCCAGGGCTGGAAACTTGAGGTGTTCAGTTGTTATCCGGGTTCCTTTTGTTCTTGGAGACACTGGTTACAGGTTGACTAAATGTGGCCCCCTTGTTGAAACCTCTGTGTTGGAACAGTTACTATTGAGGTCATTGGCAACATTATTGGAGGTTAGGACTTGCAGCCAGATGCCCTTGTGGGGAACTGGCTGGGCAGACAGCCAGTCTGCTGGGACAGTGTGTTAGCTTGGCTGGAATGTTCATGTGACGCAATGTGTGTTACATTCCAGGATGTTTGAGCCGTTAGCCTTCGTTCACTTTGAAACTGCTCAGAAACGTCCAGAAACCAGAATGTGACCAGCTGGAGCCATCCCATCAGCTCAGCTACTGTACATTTTGAAAAACATTTTAAAAAACACTTTCGAAAGTAGACCAGTTAACACAGATACATATACCTTTCCATTCTTGGTGGTGATGTACTTTTAATTAAAACTTTCATTTTTAAAATCTTTTTAACTTGTTACTTTTCAACCTCTTAACAGTTAATGAATCTTTTGCATTTACCAGTTCATACTGGCTGGATGGTTAAGTCTTGTAACTTTATTTACAAGATTTGGAGTGGAGATTTATTAAAAACAACCTGTACCCCATAAATCAACCAATCATTTGTGAACTTGCTGGTGTATTTGGAAGTTGGATAACTGAGTGAATCCTTTCCCACAGTCAGAGCAGGTGAACGGCCTCTCCCCGGTGTGAACTCTCTCATGCTTTCGCAGGTTAGATGACTGACTGAATCCTCTCCCACACTTGGAACAGGTGAACAGCCTCTCCAGTGTGAATTCGCTCGTGCTTTAGCAGGTTGGATGAGTGACTGAAGCCCTTCCCACACTTAAAGCAGGTGAATGGTTTCTCCCCAGTATGAACACATTGGTGTATCTTCAGGTGGGATTACTGAGTAAATCCCTTCCCACACACAGAACAGTTGAATGGCCTCTCTGTGATATGGTACGAATTAAGTAATGGCATGATGGGAAAACTGGTCAATGGGAAGACTGGTCAAAAGGTTTGATACAATACCAGATAGACTGAAGCTACTCATTCCAGCTCCCCAGGCCCAGGTAAAGAATGCTGCCCTAACCATTTTCAGAGCTGTATGGCCATGGGCCAACTCTGCATAACTTGAAGTCTGACAAGATCAGCGAAGGTCGAGTCATTCCAAAACACTGGACCTTGGCAACTCCTGATAAAACTAACTCGGCATAACCCAGTGCCGGAGGAATTTAAAACAAAGATAGTTCAGGAAGAAACAAATCTATTCTGACCTTTCAATGTTCCCTCCGAGGACTAAAAATAATGGTATGAGTGATATGACCAAACATGGTCTGGTCTTTGCTTCCGTTTGTATTTCCGATTAAACTGCTGACCATACTGTTGTCACATAATCTTGATAAAGTTAATGTATTAAATATTAACTTAATTCTCCGCAAAGCGTGGAACTTGTGACAGACTGAGCGGTTTTGTTGACTTCTCTCTGACTTCAAGTTTCAGCCATTACTGCAAGCAGTTGTTTTCGAAAATAAAGCTTGTTATTCTGTCTTGAATTTTTCTCGCACAGAAGCGAAAATATTGACTTTCACAATTTGGCGCAAGCGAGTAGTTACCAATATCCTGAGTGAATTCCGTGGGGGACTGAAGAAGTGATCGAGCCAGACCCGGAGGAAAGAGACAGACGCCAGCACAAGGTAACTTGGTCTCTCGGATTAGTGGTTCGACCCCTCATCCCTGACGGAACTAACTAAACAGGTGACGGTGCTCGAATCTAAATTGTACTTATTAAATTATTAGTAGAGTACTGCGGGTCAGGAACCCCAATTAGGTCAGGGACCTCTTGCTTGTTTTACAGGTTTAAATTTGGGTCAGGGACCTCTATACAATTTGGGTCAGGGACCCTGAAATTTGATTTGGTACCAGGGATTTTTTTGATTGCCAAGGGCACATTTTATTGACATTATGGGACAGAGTTTAGACAAAACCAGGGGCAATTCCCCTCTATTTTTCATGTGTTCTGAAAACCCTTCTCACGAACGTAATTTCCGAAAACTTTTTGCAGCGCTGAACAATAAATTGGGTAACGATATTTGGCCACTAGGAGGCACTTGGAACTACGATAATTGCATTTCTGCTGAGAAAATCATTTGGCAGAGAAACGCCGGTTTTAAGTGGAAGTTTTAAATCTTAGTCCACTGAGCGCCACGAACAATCACTATTAATGAGTTGGAGAGATAATGCCCGTAGAAAAGGGATTGATGATTGTGTGGATGGTAAAGCAAAGAATTGGGAGACTTTAAAATTGGAATGTGAACTTTGGGATAGAAAGCATAAACAACAGGGCGAAAATAAAAAATCTCCAACCAATAGGCAGAGAGGGCTAGCCAAGCAGATTAAATGAAAGGAGGATCCTCCCAGTTGCTTTGGCATGCCGATGTTTCCCTATTCAGGCGATACGGAAGAGGAGGAGGATTTAACCCCTGGACCCCACCCTCATCCTGCACACCCAGACCCTACAATTCCACTGTCCCAAGTCCAGACTCCCCCTTATGATCCCACTGCTAATGAAACTTCTGCTAACGCATCCCCCGTAGCAACACGCACACGGTCACATATGCAAGCCGTTAATATGGAACAACCCTTCACCTCTGTTAATCAGGCTTTTCTTGATTTATCACTCCAACCTAAGGAGGAAGAAACTTTTCCGCCACCACCTCCCCCCGCAAATTATCCCATTAGGAGTGTTATTAACCCCCATGCTGGTGATAATGACGACCCATTCATTGAGGTGTGGCAGGCTTTTAAACCCCATGAGCTATGTTTGATCATGGCCCAATGTCCCTCCTGCAAAGAGGACCCAGAGGGGTTCACTGAGTTTTTGAGGAGAACTGCGACCATGTACGGTGCTACCGCACGTGATCAATAATCTCTGATTTATTCATCCCTTCCCCCAGAATTAGGGGAAAGCTGAAGAAATGAATTAGGACTTCATGGGGACACGTGGACGGCCTTCAGCGCCGCTCACCAAACGGAGGACGATCAGCGTACTTTAATGTTCCCTGCGCTAAACCAGGCTCTCCGTAAACCCGTTGACATCGCCAAACTCCTTGAATGTACCCCCACTTCTAAGGAAGATGGTCCAGAATTTTTTGATCACTTTTGTGGCGTGTACACTCTTTACTCCAGGGACATTGCTTTCAATGCAGGCACACAGTCTCCCCAATTTAATGCACTATTAATGCAGGTTTTGCCTGACCGCGTAGCATCCAGGATTAAAACTAATAACATGGACTGGTCTGACAATTCTAAACCTCAAATGAAACGTGCTGTGTCTTATTATTGGAGCAATGGCCATAATCGTGAGACCTGTTACAAAGACACTTCACCCAAAATTAAATCCGAATTCATCCAACGTCCCTCTCAAAGAAGAGCTCCTAAAGGTCAGAACTCTCAGACAGATTCACGTTACTATCGCCCAGATTGCACGGACCCTCCTGAATTTGGTTACCGCTCACAGGCTCCTTCCCTCTTCACTCCACACACGGAGGATTTTGACAGCACTCCTCCGCGTCGTCCTCCTGCCAAATATAATGTCACTTGCTTCAACTGTCAACATACCGGCCTCTACGCTAGGGATTGTCCAGCACCCCGACAGCAAGGTAGATTTCAACCCCGTCGGCAGACACCCTTTACTACCTCTAACCCCTACTGACTAGCCAGATCAAACTTTCCGGTCCTCTCAACAGACCACTCTGACAAGCCCACCGTTATGATTTACATATGCCTATCCCCTTCCTGACTAACACCAGCGCAACTCATTCTACGCTAGACTGGACATTAATTCAGAAACATTGCTTTCCCCTTTCTGATAAGCATGTGGAACTTGCTGGTTTCATGGGGGAAGGTGCTGTTTATCCGCTTACGAAGCCGCTCTCTGTTCAATTTGAGGGCCGGGAGTGTTGCATCCCTTTCACAGTTACCCGCGTCCTCGGTGTCAACCTGGCCGGACGTGACTTGCTGTGTCCCTTGCAGGTGGAAATTGTTTGCCTTGATAACGGCATTACTATAGCAGCTATCCCGCAGGCCCAGCTTCGAAATTTTCCCCTTTTCACTACTCCTCAGTGGTGGTCGGTTGATTTTGATCCCTCCCACTTTTCACCTCCCTTAGATATTCCCGATCCACATTTGCTACGATCATACAGGATGCTCGCCTGATTTGGAGAGCATTTACCAAGACGCCCTCGGTTCTCTACAATCCGTTTCCTTTGTTGGCCTCGCTAAGGGAAAAGAAGGGTCTGCCTTTCTTGTCAATTTACCCCATGGCCTCTGGCGTTAGTCGGGACTTGTGTCACCCCACATGACCCTTTCTGTGAATGAAGGCTACAGTGCCAAGTCCTTGGGATTTCTGGCAGCTGCACTGCGAGGACAAGCTGATCCTTTCTTTAATGGAAGTCAAATCCTACCCGCAGGCACTTTAGAATATTTTCAACGCCCATTTGTCCTCATTGGCACATTGCACCACCATCGTTCAGTCCAATCAGCGACTTCTGAACTACCCGCAGATTTATGGGCGGCCAGTTCCTAAGATAGGAAGACCATCTGAATGGCGTTTGGTCCAAGACCTCGGACGTATTAATCAGATAGTGGAACCCTTACATCCTATTGTCCCAAACCCGGCGACAATCCTTAGTAATGTCCCACCGGAAGCGACTGTTTTCACCCTTGTTGATTTACAACATGCCTTTTTTGTGATACCCCTCGCCCCTGAATCACAGTATTTGTTTGCCTTTACATTTAAGGGCAACCAATACACTTGGACGAGGCTCCCACAGGGCTTCATTCATTCTCCAACCCTTTTCTCACAAGCATTGCACTCCCCGTTAGTGACATTATCAACTCCTGGTGGCTCCACCATCATCCAATATGTTGATGACTTACTCCTTGCCAGCCCTGACTTCAACGCTAACCAGCGTGACACCATTTACCTGCTCATAACCGTCTCCATTCATGGGGATATGGGATCCCGCCCACTAAAGTTCATAAAGGCCAACGGCAGGTCAAATTTTTTGGGTGTCCTAATAAGTGCTTCTGATCGCTCCCTTACGCAGGAACACATTACTCCTATACTGCAGACCCCATTTCCTACATCACCCAAGCAGGTGCGAGCCTTTTTAGGATTGGTGAACTTTTGCAGACAATGGATTCCGAATGTTACTGTCCATACTAAAGATTTAACTCCATACTCCTCTCAAAATGCTCCTCTTAAGTGTGAACTTCCTGATTCAGCAAAGCAATCTTTTGTTACACTCAAAAGCGCCCTGGCTACCGCCCCAGCGCTAGGACGACCTATGTATGACAGACCCTTTCAGTTGTACGTTAATGTTCTTGATGAATGTGCCACTGGTGCTCTAACACAAGAACACGGTGACCGGCGCCGCCCGGTCGCCTACTATTCTACGAAATTGGATCCTGTAGCTTGCGGTCTACCTCCCTGCACCCAAATTCTTACGGCTGTCCATTTGTTAGAACAGGCAGCCTCTAATCTGACCCTTCACCAGCCAGTACAAGTGCATACCTGTGGCTCTCCTAACATCTCAGCAAACCCAGCATCTGACTCAAGAGCGCTTGAGCCGCTGAGGTTTCACTATTGCAAAACCCCTACCTCTCTTTTCATTACTGTTCTTACCTTAAATCCTGCTGTGTTCCTCGAACAGCCCCCCGATAACCTTGCGGACCCGCCACACGACTGTTTGTTTCAGAATCACTTCCTTAACGCGCCACGCCCAGATTTAACGGACCGGCCTATTGATAATCCAGATCTAATTTTTTATGTTGATGGCAGTTCCTCCATTTCTCTCACTGGCATCCCACAGTCGGGATATGCCGTGGTAACCGACACTGACGTGCAGGAAGCAGCAGCCTTCGAGACCCCTGTCTCCGCACAAAAAGCCGAGCTATTTGCCCTTACTCGAGCATGTATTTTGGCCACAGATAAAAGTACTAATGTTTACACTGATTCTAGGTATGCCTTTGGCATGACCCACGATTTTGGTCGTCTCTGGCAACACCGAGGCTTTCTCATCTCAGCGGGAGCTCCCATTCAAAATGCTCTTTGGGTTAAAAATCTCCTCGATGCTATTCAGTTTTCCATCAATTGGCAATTATTAAATGTGCTGCGCACACAAAGGGGGACACTCCTGTTCAATTAGGAAATGCCCGTGCTGATTCGGCTGCTAAGGCTGCGGCTATATCAGCCTCTCTGATTGTTCCCAGTGGGGCTAATCAGGCTCTAAACCAGGTACCTGCATTAGGAACGAAGGGCATGCCAGAGATAACTGAAGTTCAAAATTTACAGAGGGACGCCTCTGATTCCGAGCGCACACTATGGAAGTCAATGGGGTGTTCACACTCCTTGACACGAGACCTCTGGCTTACTCCCGTTGGTCAAGTTTGTATTCCGAATTCTTTATTGCCGATACTTATTGATTATTTGCATTCTTGTACCCATCTTGGCAAGGAGGGAATGGTACAGCTACTCCTGAAAACTTGGTGGCACCCAGATCTGAATACAGCAGCACAAATGCGGCTGGATCGATGCATTATTTGCATGAAGCATAATATGGGTAAAGGCATTAAATGCCCTCCAGGAACCACTCCCTTGCCAGATGGCCCTTTTGCCTGTATACAGCTTGATTTTATCGAATTGCCAAAAGCACAGTGCTATAAATATTGTTTAGTCATAATCGATGTGTTTAGTAAATTGATTGAAGCCTTCCCCACCACTAAATGTACGGCACATACAGTGGTGAAGTTGTTGTTAACGGAAGTCATTCCTCGTTTTGGGGCACCCAAAATGGTGAGCTCAATGGACCACATTTTGTGGCTCGAATCAATACTGAATTGTGCGAAGCACTCGTAATTAAACAGCAACTGCACTGCGCGTATCACCCGCAGGCTGCAGGAATTGTGGAAAGAGCCAACGGGACTTTAAAAGACAAATTATCTAAATTAACTGAAGAAACTGGGTTAAATTGGCTAAAAGTATTACCCTTGGCACTGTTCCACATGCGAGTGACTCCCCATTTGCGGACCGGACTGTCAGCTGCAGAGATAGTCTATGGTCGGCCAATGAGGACTCCCTGGGATGCCCATGAAAAACCCCTAGAGGGAGTAGACCTCCATGTGATGGGGGAACAAATGCAGAACTATTTGAAGCAATTAACACTTTCTCTGAAGTTTCTCCACTCACAGGTAAAACAGGCACATCTCCCATAACCGCAGGGACAGCCGTCCCTCGATATCCAGTGATCAAACCCGGAGACCACGTGTTGGTGAAAAACTGGGACAGAAAGAAACTAGGACAACGCTGGAGCAGACCCTTCCTCGTACTGCTGACTACACCAACCTCCGTCAAACTTGAAGGACGTTCAAGTTGGATACATCTAATCGATTGCCAGAAGATAGTCTCCAACCCAGACGAGAACACAGGATGAAGATCTTCATTATAATTTTTGGACTCTCTGGACTATTTAGCCTTAATGGCCACTCGGTAGTAAAAAAAAACGACCTCAACGAGACCTGCCTTCCAATACCTATTTATATATGTCATATCTTTATGCCGAACAATTGAACGTAAGCAAGTGTTGGGTTTGTACCCACATCCCCGTCCATTCGAGGGAAGGAATACCTCTCCAATCCCTCCCCTTTCATATCGCAGAGATGGTTGAATGGATTTTACGACAAAATCAAACAGGGAGCAGGGGAGATAGGGGGGATATGGAAATATGGAGATCTGCTGGCTATGACATGACTAAATTTTCAGCTTCGTATCAACCTACCTATAATCATGCCTTGACTCCACCCTCCACTCGTATAATGTTCAAGGTTCCATGTGTTTTAATAAGTCAGGGAAAGGAAAGTTAATGGGGCAAAGTAGATGCAACCTTACAGTTGACTGGCAAGGACCGGTACCAGGCATATCCAACAAGGGCATGTTTAACTGTGATTGGTCCAAGGTATGGAATATAACCTCTAACATTTCATGGGGACAGACATCCCCAATCCCCTGGATGACATCAGCTGATGATTTTACGGCCTATAATGGAACCTATTTTATATGCGGCATATCCATGGCTCCCCATTGATTGGACAGGATCCTGCTTTTTGGGATATGTTATACCTCAAATGCGTCACCTATGCAGCCTTAAGCACTCCCCCTCGCGAGCAAAAAGGACTATTTCTGAAACAGAGCAGTTCTTTATGATGGCCTTTCCCTTGTACGAAACGGGCAAGGCATCCGACGAACTGATCCACATGGCCACAGCATTGGAACAACTGGCGAACGTAATGGCAGCAGAAGCCAGGGAAGCTGGATAGGCACTGGCTGAGGTCTCAGCTGAGCTAGTAGCTGTCCGGACCGTGGCATTACAAAATCGACTGGCTTTGGATTATCTGTTAGTCTCTCAGGGAGGAACGTGCGCTATCATAGGTCAGGAGTGCTGTACTTATATTCTAGATGGCTCTGAAAATATCACTAACCTGGCCGACCATATTAAGAAACAGGCTGCTCAAATTCAAGAGATTGGCAGTGAATTTCATGACTATAACCCGCCGGGTTGGCAAGGATGGTCGGGTCACGGATTATTTGATTGGATCTTTAAGGCCTTCATTCTACTACTCCCAATTCTACTAGGGTTAGGATTTCTTGGTTGCTTGTGTAAATGCATTTTCAAACGAGTCATGGATATACCTATTTAACTAGTTGTCATGATATGACAAAAGGAGGGAATGTGATATGGTACGAATTAAGTAATGGCATGATGAGAAAACTGGTCAATGGGAAGATTGGTCAAAAGGTTTGATACAATACCAGATAGACTGAAACTACTCATTCCAGCTCCCCAGGCCCAGGTAAAGAATTCTGCCCTAACTATTTTCAGACTAGTATGGCCATGGGCCAACTCTGCATAACTTGAAGTCTGAAAAGATCAAGCCATTCCAAAACACCGGACCTCGGCAACTCCTGATAAAACTAACTCGTCATAACCCAGGACAGTAGGAATTTAAAACAAAGATAATTCAGGAAAAAACAAGTCTATTCTGACCTTTCAATGTTCCCTCCGAGGACTAAATAATGGTATGAGTGATATGGCCAAACATGGTCTGGTCTTGCTTCCGTTTGTATTTCCGCTCAAACTCCTGACCATACTGTTGTCATATAATCATGATAAAGTTAATGTATAAATATTGAGCTAATTCTCCGCAAAAAGCGCAGAACTTGTGACAGACTGAGCAGTTTTGTTGACTGCCCTCTGACTTCAGGTTTCAGCCATTACTGCAAGCAGTTGTTTTCGAAAATAAAGCTTGTTATTCTGTCGTAACGAGTGTGTTGAATTTTTCTACCACAGAAGCGGGAAAATATTAACTTTGACAATACAATGCCCACAAAAAGTTCACCAAATTACACGTTCCATGTCGTGACCTCCGGCCCTCGAGACCTTCCAGCCGAAACTCACGAAAAGCAACATGTAGGCAACAGTCAGTAAAAGGCTGGAAAGTCCCAGAGTCTATCCCGCCCATCCAAGGAGCCAACCCCCGGAACCTCCAGGAGCAGCAGCAACCCACCACCAACCCACCCCGGGCTGCAGGCGGCGGGCGCGGTCTTCCGTTAGAATTCCAACCCTGGCCCTAATCCGACCTGCCGCTTCCAGTAACATATCCAGCTCCCCTCCTTCCTCCATTCCGCAAACTCTGACCGCCGACCTTGCCCCCCGAGAGCCTGCGCTTGATGGAGACAGCGCAGAGGGAGCTCCACTCCCCATCCACCCCCTGCTGCGCCTGTCCTGGGCCAAGCTTTCCAGAGTCTGCACCCTCCCTGGTTTCACTTCCTTTCCCTTCAGTTGCTGCAAGTGACCAATTAAAGGTCAGAATGAGAAAAGAAATGGAAGGGGAGAGAAAAGAAAGTGTTTTACTCCCAGATGTTGGAGACAGGAGGAGGTTTCAGTCTGTGTGAAGCTCAATCACCATTCGCACAAAGCTCGCGTTGATTGGCTGGAGGACCAGCGTCCTTCCGGTCCTAACTCTATCCATTAGCCAACACCTCACAGGAAGGTCAGGGGCTGGGCTTTCCTCCACACATGCGCAGTTTCCCCTCACCCTTGGACATGCGCAGTACCTGATCACCCGCCCGTGCGGCGGATAGAGCGGGTTCCCCAGCGCGGGGGATTGTGGGAGCTACGGCCGACACTGTCCAAACTCCTGGGGTGAAAAGTGGAGGAGGCTTGGGCGGTTGTGTGCGAGCTTGGTGTCCGCCCCCGGGCCGATTCGAAAGGCAGGCCGCCTCTGGGAGCTTCCTGGATGGGGTGAAACAGCAACTCGGCGCCCATTGCTCCTGGTCCCCGAGGGAAGGGGAGAAGACCGGTTTCGGAGAACTGCGACCAGTCGTGTTTCAAGTCAGCGGTTGAGCTGCGGAGACGCTGCTTCGGACTGCGAGGTTTGCTGTCGGCGGTTTTGAGTTCGCCCAATGGAGGACGAAGGAATGGAGGAAGGATGGCAGCTGGATAGGCTGCTGGAAGCGGCGGGTCGGAACCGGGAGTGGATACCCGATGGGAGGCCCGCGGCCTGCAGCCCGGGGTGGGTTGCTGCCGTTCCTGGGGTCTCCGGGGGTTCGGCCCCCCTGGACGCCCTGTGGGCGTTGGGACTGACTCTGGGACTTTCTTCCCCGTTGTCGACTGTTGCCAACATTGGAGCGACTCTGGCTGCTGCCATTGGAGGACTTTGAGGACATGTTGTTCCTTGTGAAATTTCGGCTGGAGCGCCGGGGTCATGAAGTGGAACGTGCAAAATTAATGGACTCTTTTTATAGACTTTTCTATGTGTACTAAGGGATTTGTTTTTTTTGTTTTCTTTGCTTTCGTTTTATTTAGCAGCCTATGACATTCAACTCATTTCGGGTCTCCCTGAAATGGTATTTAGAAATTGTGGTGGAACGCTGGTTGGTACGAAACTGCTCTCCCTCCGAATGGTCCCGTGCCTTTGCGCGGGGTCCAGGAGGGGGGAACCCTCTCTCCTCCGCCGCGCCCGGGTCTGGCTCTCCGGTGGTCTGTGCTCTTAGCGAGGAGGGGCCTTTCCCCCGGGGTGTCGGCTGCAGGGCGGGGTGAACGGGGGCGGGTGAGCAGGGATTAGTGTTCGGTGATTGATTCTACCCTGTTAAATCTTTTCTGGGGTGAATTGAGGCCTGGTGCCTGGTGATTGGGTTTGATATGACACTGTTAAAATGTATCGAGGCCCTGTGGGTCATATTTGTAACTGGAGCGGCCGTATTGTATCGGGGCCTTGTGCCTCGCGACTGCTTGTTTTATGTGTTTAGAGTCGTTACCTTGAAATGTGCCTGTGTCATGTGTTGTACTTTTGGGTTTTGTTTCTTTTCTTTTCTTCTTTGTTTCTTTTGGAGTGGTCGTATGGTTTCGGGGCCTTGTGCCTCACGACTGCTTGTGTATGTGTTCAGAGGTCGTTGCCTTGATGTACTTGTGTTTTGTGGTTACCTGTTCCTTCTTGCTTATGGAACGGTCGTTTGGTTTTGTGGCCTTGTGCCTCACGACTGTTCGTGTTATGTGACTGTTTGATTGTTACCTGAACTATGCGTAGGGCCTGTGCCTTGCGGCTGGTTGTGATAAGTGACTGGTTAATTGGTATCTGGAAACGTATTTCGGCCCTGTGCCTTGCAGCTGTTTGTGTTCAATGACTGTTACAACGTTACTGTGAAATATAATTGGGCCTTGTGCCTTGCAGCTGTTTTGTGTTAAGTGACTGTTTAATCGTTAATGTGAAGTGTAATGAGGCCTGGAGCCTTGTAAATTGGTTTCTGTAATAATTGTGACGACAATAAAAGAGTTACTCACAGATGTTGGAGACAGGAGGAGGTTTCAGTCCGTGTGAAGCTCAATCACCATTCACACAAAGCTCGCGTTGATTGGCTGGAGGAGCAGAGTCCTTCTGGTCCTAACTCTTCTCATTGGTCAATACCTCATCAGGAAGGTCATGGGCTGAGCTTTTCCTCGCACATGCGCAGCCTCTCCTCTCTCTTGGACATGCGCAGTCCCGGGCCGGGAGGAAGGGAAATCACCGAGAGGCTTCTCGCTCCGGCCGAGCTGTCAGCCGGTTGTCTGGAAAGCTTGTCTCGAGGAGGGGGAACAATGAGTGGGGCGGAGCTGCCGCGTTTGCGCACTGGAACCGTGAGACGTCACCACGGATTCCTTTGCGTGCGCCTGAAAGTTGTTGACCAATGGGAAGAGTTGATGAACCGGAAGGACTCTCTTCCTCCATCCAATCAGCTCCCCCATTGTCTGAATGCGGAAGCTGGACAATGAGCAAAACTAGGACCTCACACAGACTGAAAACTTCCTCCTCTCTCCAACATCTGTGAGTAAAACTCTTTATTTTCTCATTCTGAAGGGAATGGAAGTGAATCCAGGGAGGGTGCAGACTCTGAAAAGCTTGGTCCAGGTCTCTCTCTCTCAAAGACATTGACATCCTTTGCTCCCTCAGCTTGACACAATTATTTGTCTTTCTGAAAGGACGGTCTCTTTCCCAATGTTCACAATGAAAGGGCTGCTTTCCCCAGGAGATGGCTGACATTTAAGGAGACAGTAAATTAATATCAGACGGAGACATGTCTCGTGTTATGTGGTACAAATTAGATATATTATTTCTGGTTCTGTAATAAAGTATATTTATTGTTATTTCTAGCCTTGTAATGTACTGTAGCTATGTTATATATTTCCAGTCATCTCTTCCCTCAGAGGGTTATTAGTCTCTGGATTTCTCTTCCACAGGGACCAGTGGGATGTGGGGGTCATTGAATATATTCACGGATGAGGTGGACAGATTTTTAATAAGTTAGTATTTTTTAAATCATTTTTTAAACAATGAGTGCCAGAGAGTAACAGAAAAAATAGTGGAAAATGGGCACAAAGCGGAACAAGAGATATTGCCAACACAAATCCAAGCAACACATTGCAGAATTAATTTGGAACAGGATATTTGAGGGACCAGAGCCTAGAGATGAAATGCCAGATTAACTGAACAACCAGTTAACAGGTTAAAATAGACCATCAAGTCCTGGCAGCATCCTTGTAAATCTCTTCTGCACTCTTTCTAGTTTATCAATATCCTTCCTATAATAGGCTGACCAGAACAGTTCCTCATCATCCAGATGAGTTTTCTGCACTAAGGTTATGTCGACTTTCTCCTTAAGAAAGGAGAGGATATTTTTCCTTCTGAAAGGGTGATGGACGCCCCGTACATTCCCTGAGAAAATTTGCAGATTAACTGCCGCCATTAGTTAGGCGACAGAGAGAACAGGAACAGATTTTCACACCACAATCGTGCGTGCGCCATTACCCCCTCCTCCAACTCACTTTACACCAGAGGCACCAAAGTCTCTCCAAACTGCTCCTTTCACAGATAAAAGCCCTGTCTGTACCAGAGTAGGATAAAGTCAACATAACCCCTCCCATTATAACAAAAATACAAAAGAATCACCACCACAATAGATCCAAGGGGACATTCCTCAATAAGACTGAGGACCCGGAGGATTAACCCGATGGCCAGACTGGCGTTACCCTCAGGATACCTTCTCCAAACTGAGGAGAAGAAAAGAAGTGCCAACAAGGGAATGGGGATCGAATGTCCCTCCCACATTTTAGACCCACCCATGAAGACCTGCATCCACCACTTCCCACCCTTCGGCAATGGCACCACGCGGTTCTGCCATGATTGACGCTCGGATAATAGAAGAAAGACGATGGAATATAAGCACACAGCACATCTGCCATAACTGAGATAATATAATACAAGTCCCTGGAACACTCGAGGAGAAGCAGAAGACATTCAAACGGCCCTCACAGAATAACAACTCCCTTCAACAGGATAAAAGATAACAAATTCAGACAACAACACCATCATAGGGAAAGTGTCCAAATTAGAGTCTCAGTTAGTCTGGGCTGCAAATCTTCGCTCCAATTCTTCCCCTTCAAGGATTTAGTGAAGGCCAAGGCAGTAGTCGGATTATTGAAAGACTTGACGGAGTTGTCGGATACAATTTTCAGGGTCACAGGATAAAGCAACATAATTCACTGTAAGGTGAGGTGGGAGCCAGGTCTCACCTCACCTTGCCCATCTCCAGGACCCTCTGGTGATCTTTCAAGTTGTGGAAGTGAATGATTGCAGGCCTGGGATGAAAACTATCCCTCGGCCTCAAAGACAGGATCCCTCCACACCTTCTGGCAGGTCGACTCCTCGGATGTTCGTGTTCTGACCCTCGGTTCTCCAAGTTCTCCAGGAGTCCACCACACCACTCGCCGGTTTTCCAAGGATTGAATTTGTGCCTCTGCCGAGGAGGCATCTTGTTCAACGTTCAGGATTCTCTCCTCCGGATCATAGAGCCCCTTCATGGTGTTTTACAGCTTGGCCTCATGAGCTCACAGATATTGAGTCAGCACACTCAGCCTCTGGTCAATAATATGGAGAATGTCGCTGACATAGATCGGCCAATGAGCCCACAGAATAGACGAGCAGGCTCGATGGGCTGAATGGCCAACTGCAGCTCATATTTGTTAAGATCTCTGTGCCTAGGACAGGAAGCAGTGAGCTTGGATCTGTCAATCAGCCTGAATCAGCACCTTCAGGAGAGTTGGGAGGGTGAATATTAGATACAGCAGAGTGAGAATGGAGGGAGAATGTGTGGGATGGAGATTTACAGCTTTTGGGGAATGAGAGAGGAAAGAATGTTCTCTCGGAACTAGAATTGTCTGTTCTGAATTTCTATTCTGTACTGACAGTGATGTCTTTTGTAAATTGTTTTTACAGGATATTAGACGAAGAGGAAGAATTACAGAGAGAAATCTCAGACTTTACGTCTCGATCTGGCTGAGTCTTTCAATTCCTTGGAACTGAATATTATCGGCCTTTGAAACTAGAAGGAGAAATGTTTGTCTGTTCTGTCGGCTTCAAAAGATTTTAACCATCAGTGTGACTGGAAAAGCACCGAAACAGACACACCCGAGTGAGAGTGTTCCAGAACACTGACTGTGGAAAGAGCTTTTAACCAGTTACACAGCCTGAAAAAACATTGCGCCGTTCACAGCGGGGAAAATGAAATGAAAATCGTTTATTGTCACAAGTAGGCTTCAATGAAGTTACTGTGAAAAGCCCCTAGTCGCCACATTCCGGAGCCTGTTCGGGGAGGCTGGTACGGGAATTAAACCGTGCTGCTGCCTGCCTTGGTCTGCTTTAAAAGCCAGCGATTTAGCCCAGTGAGCTAAACCAGCCCCTGAGAGAGACTGTACAGGTGTTCTGTGTGTGATCGAGGCTTCAACTGACAGGTCAAACATGGAGAGAAAGGAGGAGACCCAGAACATGGAGAAACCGTGGAAATGTGGGGACTGTGGAAAGGGATTCAGGGCTCCATCAAAGCTGGAAGTTCATCGACGCAGTCACACGGGGGAGAGGCCGTTCACCTGCTCTGTGTGTGAGAAGGGATTCAGTCGGTTATCCACCCTGCAGTCACACCAGCGAGTTCACACTGGGAAGAGGCCGTTCACCTGCTCTCAGTGTGGGAAGGGATTCACTGAGTTATCCAGACTACGGAAACACCAGCGAGTTCACACTGGGGAGAGGCCATTCACATGCTCTCAGTGTGAGAAGGGATTCACTACTTCATTGAGCCTGCTGACACACCAGCGAGTTCACACTGGGGAGAGGCCGTTCACCTGCTCTCAGTGTGAGAAGGGATTCACTCAGTTATCCAGCCTGCAGACACACCAGCGAGTTCACACTGGGGAAAGGCCGTTCACCTGCTCTCAGTGTGAGAAGGGATTCATTGCTTCAACGAACCTGCGGAAGCACCAGCGAGTTCACACTGGGGAGAGGCCGTTCACCTGCTCTCAGTGTAAGAAGGGATTCACTCAGTTATCCAGCCTGCAGACACATCAGCGAGTTCACACTGGGGAGAGGCCGTTCACCTGCTCTCAGTGTGAGAAGAGATTTACTACTTCATCGAGCCTGCTGACACACCAGCGAGTTCACACTGGGGAGAGGCCGTTCACTTGCTCTCAGTGTGAGAAGGGATTCACTACTTCATCGAGCCTTCTGACACACCAGCGAGTTCACACTGGGGAGAGGCCGTTCACCTGCTCTCAGTGTGAGAAGGGATTTGCTCAGTTATCCCACCTGCAGATACACCAGCGAGTTCACACTGGGGAGAGGCCGTTCACCTGCTCTCAGTGTGAGAAGGGATTCACTCAGTTATCCAGCCTGCAGACACACCAGCGAGTTCACACTGGGGAGAGGCCGTTCACCTGCTCTCAGTGTGAGAAGGGATTTACGACTTCTTCAAGCCTGTTGACACACCAGCGAGTTCACACTGGGGAGAGGCCATTCACTTGCTCTCACTGTGAGAAGGGATTCACTACTTCATTGAGCCTTCTGACACACCAGCGAGTTCTCTCTGGGGAGAGGCAGTTCACCTGCTCAGTGTGAGAAGGGATTCGCTTAGTTATCCCACCTGCAGATACACCAGCGAGTTCACACAGGGGAGAAGGTGTTAACCTGCTCTTAGTGAGAGAAGGGATTCAGATATCCAGACACCCAGCAGGAACACGAGCGAGTTCACACCTGGAAGAGGCCATTCACCTGCTCTGAGCATTGGAGACATTCAATGATCCGTCCCAAGTACGGAGACACTAGTGAGTTAATGCTGGGGAGAGACCATTCATCTGCTCACAATGTGGGAGGGGGGGGGTTTGTGATTCATCGCACCTGTTGTGACTCGGACAAGTTCACAAATTACAGATGTTGGCTCCGTTGTTATTGTTTCTGCTCTCACTGACATCCAGGACAGCATTTTGTTCATTCTGACATTTGGTGAAGGGTGATGACTGGAGGGTTTCTTTCTGCTGGACTGGCCGGTCTAACACCTCTGCCTCTGGTGGGCTGACCATTTTTGAGCCTCGTTGCGATTAACCTGGTTCCATGTTTGACGAGGGGCACAGAATGAAAAGGTGTTTGCACATTGGAAGATATTTAGTTCCCAAAGCAGCCACGTTGCCATGAAGATGGGCTATGGTGGTTACAGGGTTCTTTTGTCTAATGTATCTGGATGTTTCTCGCAGAAGGAAACTGTCATGGTATGAGGGGCAAGTTGTCTGTGGTAGATTGGGAAATTACAATAAATATATCACTGAAAGTGGCAACGCAGGTGGATAAGGAGCTAAGAAGGCAGACGGCATGCTTGTCTTCATTGGTCGGGGCATTGAGTATAAAAATTGGCAAGTCATGCTGCAGCTGTACAGAACCTTAGTTAGGCCACACGTGGAATATTGCCTACAATTCTGGTCACCACATTACCAAAAGGATGTGGAGGCTTTGGAGAGAGTACAGAGGAGGTTTACCAGAATGTTTCCTGGCCTGGAGGTTATTAGCTATGAGGAGAGGTTGGATAAACTCTGATTGTTTTCACTAGAGCGACGGAGTTGAGGGACGACCTGATAAAAGTTTACAAAATTGAGTGGCATGGACAGAGTGGATAGTCAGAAGCTTTTTCCCAGGTTGTAAAAGTTAATTACCAGGTGAAATAGGTTTAAGGTGCGAGGGGCAAAGTTTAGAGGAGATCTGTGAGGGAGGTTTTTTTACACAGAGGGTGGTGAGTGCCTGGAACTCGCTGCTGGAGGAGGTGGTGGAAGCAGGTACGATAGTGACGTTTAAGAGGCATCTTTATGAATACATGAATAGGATGGGAATAGACGGATACAGACCCTGGAAGCACAGAAGGTTTTAGTTTAGACAGACATCATGATCCGAGCAGGCTTGGTGGGCCGAAGGGCCTGTTCCTGTGCTGTACTGTCCTTTGCTCTTTGTTGTTCTATGTATGACGATAGACAATAGACAGGCAACCACTAGCATTTTATTTACATAAAATATTGATTCCTTTGAGAAGCAAAGATTAAACAGCAAAATGAAGCTATCGTGACGAACAAGAAAAGTTAAAGATTCTATTAGATCAATGGAGGAGACTCAAAGTGGCTAAAATGTTTGTGAGCCTGAGGATTGGGAATTTGTTTTAGAATTCAGCAAAAGAGGACCAAGAAACTGATGAAGAGAAAATAGAGTATGAGAGCAAACTGGGGAGAACTGGAAAAGCTCCTATAGGAATTTGAAAAGGAAATGATTAGCAAAGACCAATGTGGGTCCATTCCAGGCAGAGACAGGAGAGCTTAGAATGGGGAATGAGGAAATGGCATAGAAACTAAACAATGTGTGTCTGTCTTCATGGAGGAAGATACAGAAATTGTCCCCAAAACACGAGGGAACCAAGGGACTAGTGAGCACGAGGGACTGAAAGAGATTAGTATTAGTGAAAAAGTAGTCCTGGAGAAATTAATGAGATTGAAAGTTAATAAATCTCCAAAAGCTTCTCTACATCCCAGAGTGTTGAAAGAGGTGGCTGTAGAGATCGTGGATACATTGGTGATCACCTTTCACAATTCTATAGATTCTGGAATGGTTCCTGCAGATTGGAAGGTGGTAAATGGAACCCCCACTATTTAAGGAGAGAGAGAAAACGGGGAACCACAGACCCATTAGCCTGACATCAGTAGGAGGGAAAATGCTAAAATCTATTATAAAGGATGTGATAACATACGAATTAGGAGCAGGAGTAGGCCACTCTGCCCCTCGAGCCTGCTCCACCATTCAATAAGTTCACGGCTGATCTGATTGTAACCTCAACTCCACAGAGGCCCCTTAGAAAATACATCTGAGGATAGGGTAATAATATTCTTTATTATTGTGACAAATAGGCTTACATTAACACTGCAATGAAGTTACTGTGAAAATCCGCCAGTCGCCACACTCCAGCACCTGTTTGGGTACACAGAGGGAGAATTCAGAATGTCCAATTCACCTAACAAGCACGTCTTTTGGGACTTGTGGGAGGAAACCCACGCAGTTTTGGGGAGAACGTGGAGACTCCGTACAGACAGTGACCCAAGCCGGGAATTGAACCCGGGTCCCTGGAGCTGTGAAGCAACAGTGCTAACCACCATGTGCCTCCATGCCACTGTGTCAGTTATGGGGAACAAGGAAATGGCAGAGGAGTTAAACAGATTTTTTTGCATCAGTCTTTATGGTGGAAGATACTTTGCCTATCCCATTAATACTAAAGAATACAAATGGAGCAATTAAATACCATCACTGGGGAAGTCATTTTGGACAAACTAATGGGGATAAGATAAGTCCCCTGGATGGCTGCATCCGAGGATCCTAAAAGAAATATCTACAGAGATAGTGGATGCATTGATCGTAATTTTCCAAAAATCCTTGGTTTCTGGAGAAGTACCAGAGGATTGGAAAACTGCCAATGTGACAACCCCCCGATTCCGAATGGATGGGAGGAAAAAAATAAGACACTATAGGGCGATTAGCCTAACATTTATTGTTGAAAAAAATGTTGGAATCAATTATTGGGAAGTAGTAGGAGCACATTGAGAAAATCATAATCTCATCAAGCAGAGTCAACATGGCTTTGTGAAAGGGAAACCGTGTCTGACTAATTTATCAGAGTGTTTCGAGGAAGTCTCAACCAGAGTGGATAGAGGGGGACCAGTAGATAGAACATAGAACATAGAACAATACAGCGCAGTACAGGCCCTTCGGCCCACGATGTTGCACCGAAACAAAAGCCATCCAACCTACACTATGCCATTATCATCCATATGTTTATCCAATAAACTTTTAAATGCCCTCAATGTTGGCGAGTTCACCACTGTAGCAGGTAGGGCATTCCACGGCCTCACTACTCTTTGCGTAAAGAACCTACCTCTGACCTCTGTCCTATATCTATTACCCCTCAGTTTAAAGTTATGTCCCCTCGTGCCAGCCATATCCATCCGCGGGAGAAGGCTCTCACTGTCCACCCTATCCAACCCCCTGATCATTTTGTATGCCTCTATTAAGTCTCCTCTTAACCTTCTTCTCTCCAACGAAAACAACCTCAAGTCCATCAGCCTTTCCTCATAAGATTTTCCCTCCATACCAGGCAACATCCTGGTAAATCTCCTCTGCACCCACTCCAAAGCCTCCACGTCCTTCCTATAATGCGGTGACCAGAACTGTAGGCAATACTCCAAATGCGGCCGTACCAGAGTTCTGTACAGCTGCAACATGACCTCCCGACTCCGGAACTCAATCCCTCTACCAATAAAGGCCAACACTCCATAGGCCTTCTTCACAACCCTATCAACCTGGGTGGCAACTTTCAGGGATCTATGTACATGGACACCTAGATCCCTCTGCTCATCCACACTTTCAAGAACTTTACCATTAGCCAAATATTCCGCATTCCTGTTATTCCTTCCAAAGTGAATCACCTCACACTTCTCTACATTAAACTCCATTTGCCACCTCTCGGCCCAGCTCTGCAGCTTATCTATATCCCTCTGTAATCTGCTACATCCTTCCACACTATCGACAACACCACCGACTTTAGTATCGTCTGCAAATTTACTCACCCATCCTTCTGCGCCTTCCTCTAGGTCATTGATAAAAATGACAAACAGCAACGGCCCCAGAACAGATCCTTGTGGTACTCCACTTGTGACTGTATTCCATTCTGAACATTTCCCATCAACCACCACCCTCTGTCTTCTTTCAGCTAGCCAATTTCTGATCCACATCTCTAAATCACCCTCAATCCCCAGCCTCCGTATTTTTTGCAATAGCCTACCGTGGGGAACCTTATCAAACGCTTTGCTGAAATCCATGTACACCACATCAACTGCTCTACCCTCGTCTACCTGTTCAGTCACCTTCTCAAAGAACTCAATAAGGTTTGTGAGGCATGACCTACCCTTCACAAAGCCATGCTGACTATCCCTGATCATATTATTCCTATCTAGATGATTATAAATCTTGTCTCTTATAATCCCCTCCAAGACTTTACCCACTACAGACGTGAGGCTCACCGGCCTATAGTTGCCGGGGTTGTCTCTGCTCCCCTTTTTGAACAAAGGGACCACATTTGCTGTCCTCCAGTCCTCTGGCACTATTCCTGTAGCCAATGATGACATAAAAATCAAAGCCAAAGGTCCAGCAGTCTCTTCCCTGGCCTCCCATAGAATCCTAGGATAAATCCCATCAGGTCCCGGGGACTTATCTATTTTCAGCCTGTCCAGAATTGCCAACACCTCTTCCCTACGTACCTCAATGCCATCTATTCTATTAGCCTGGGGCTCAGCATTCTCCTCCACAACATTATCTTTTTCCTGAGTGAATACTGACGAAAAATATTCATTTAGTATCTCGCCTATCTCTTCAGACTCCACACACAATTTCCCTTCCCTGTCCTTGACTGGTCCTACTCTTTCCCTAGTCATTCGCTTATTCCTGACATACCTATAGAAAGCTTTTGGGTTTTCCTTGATCCTTCCTGCCAAATACTTCTCATGTCCCCTCCTTGCTCGTCTTAGCTCTCTCTTTAGATCCTTCCTCGCTACCTTGTAACTATCCATCGCCCCAACCGAAACTTCACACTTCATCTTCACATAGGCCTCCTTCTTCCTCTTAACAAGAGATTCCACTTCCTTGGTAAACCACGGTTCCCTCGCTCGACGCCTTCCTCCCTGTCTGACCGGTACATACTTATCAAGAACACGCAGTAGCTGATCCTTGAACAAGCCCCACTTATCCAGTGTGCCCAACACTTGCAGCCTACTTCTCCACCTTATCCCCCCCAAGTCACATCTAATGGCATCATAATTGCCCTTCCCCCAGCTATAACTCTTGCCCTGCGGTGTATACTTATCCCTTTCCATCATTAACGTAAACGTCACCGAATTGTGGTCACTGTCCCCAAAGTGCTCTCCTACCTCCAAATCCAACACCTGGCCTGGTTCATTACCCAAAACCAAATCCAACGTGGCCTCGCCTCTTGTTGGCCTGTCAACATATTGTTTCAAGAAACCCTCCTGCACACACTGTACAAAAAACGACCCATCTATTGTACTCGAACTATATCTTTTCCAGTCAATATTTGGAAAGTTAAAATCTCCCATAATAACTACCCTGTTACTTTCGCTCATATCCAGAATCATCTTCGCCATCCTTTCCTCTACATCCCTAGAACTATTAGGAGGCCTATAAAAAACTCCCAACAGGGTGACCTCTCCTTTCCTGTTTCTAACTTCAGCCCATACTACCTCGGCAGAAGAGTCCCCATCTCGCATCCTCTCCGCCACCGTAATACTGCTCTTGACTAGCAGCGCCACACCTCCCCCTCTTTTGCCTCCTTCTCTGAGCTTACTAAAACACCTAAACCCCGGAACCTGCAACATCCATTCCTGTCCCTGCTCTATCCATGTCTCCGAAATGGCCACAACATCGAAGTCCCAGGTACCAACCCACGCTGCCAGTTCCCCTACCTTGTTTCGTATACTCCTGGCATTGAAGTAGACACACTTCAAACCACCTACCTGAACACTGGCCCCCTCCTGCGATGTCAAATCTGTGCTCCTGACCTCTATACTCTCATTCTCCCTTACCCTAAAACTACAATCCAGGTTCCCATGCCCCTGCTGCATTAGTTTAAACCCCCCCAAAGAGCACTAACAAATCTCCCCCCCAGGATATTTGTGCCCCTCCGGTTCAGATGTAGACCATCCTGTCTGTAGAGGTCCCACCTTCCCCAGAAAGAGCCCCAGTTATCCAAAAATCTGAATCCCTCCCGCCTGCACCATCCCTGTAGCCACGTGTTTAAATGCTCTCTCTCCTTATTCCTCATCTCACTATCACGTGGCACGGGCAACAACCCAGAGATAACAACTCTGTTTGTTCTAGTTCTGAGCTTCCATCCTAGCTCCCTGAAAGCCTGCCTGACATCCTTGTCCCCTTTCCTACCTATGTCGTTGGTGCCAATGTGGACCACGACTTGGGGCTGCTCCCCCTCCCCCTAAGGACCCGGAAAACACGATCCGAGACATCACGTACCCTTGCACCTGGGAGGCAACATACCAAACGTGAGTCTCTCACGCTCCCACAAAATCTCCTATCTGTGCCCCTGACTATAGAGTCCCCAATTACTAATGCTCTGCTCCTCTCCCCCCTTCCCTTCTGAGCAACAGGGACAGACTCCGTGCCAGAGGCCCGTACCCCATGGCTTACCCCTGGTAAGTCGTCCCCCCCACAAGTATCCAAAGCGGTATACTTGTTTCTCAGGGGTACGACCGCAGGGGATCCCTGCACTGACTGTTTTTTCCCAGTCCCTCTTACAGTTACCCACCTATCTCCAATCTTTGGTGTAACTAATTCCCTGAAGCTGCTATCTATGACCCCTTCTGCCTCCCGAATGATCCGAAGTTCTTCCAACTCCAGCTCCAGTTCCCTAACTCGGTCTTGGAGGAGCTGGAGATGGCAGCACTTCCTGCAGGTAAAATCAGCAGGGACACTAACTGCATCTGAGGAGGTTTAGAGATGTGTTGTATTTAAACTTCCAGAAGGCCTTTCACAAGGTACCTCACAAAACGTTAAGTCATGAGAGAAGAACCCATGGAGTTGGCCTGGACAGAGAATTAGCTAATGAGCAGGAAACAGCGAGTGGGGATAAGGGGTTCTTTTTCAGGTTGGTGACCTGTAACCAGTGGGGTTCCCCAGGGATCAGTGCTGGGACCGCAACTGTGTACAATTTGTATTAATGACTTGGAGGAAGGAAGCGAACGTACTGTGCCCAAATTTGAAGACAACAGAAAAATAGGTGGAAAGGCAAGTTGCGAGGGGGATACAGTTTGCAAAGATATATTGAGAGGTTAAGCAAGTGGACAAAAAGTTGCCACATGGAGCATAATGTGGGAAAATGTGAAGTTCATTTTGGAAGGGAGAACAAAAGAACAGTATTATTTACATGGTGAAAAACTGCAGAAACTTGTGCACGAAACACAGAAAGCTAGCAGACAGGTGCAGCAGGTAATCAGGAAGGCTAATGGAATGTTGGCCCTGATTCCAAGAGGGTTGGAGTATAAGAGTCGGATAGTCTTGCTGCAGCTGTACAAGGGGCTGGTGACACCACATCTGGAGAACTGAGAGCAGTTTTGATCCCCTTATGTAAGAAAATATATTATTTCATTAGAGGAGGTTTAGAGAAGGTTCACTAGGATGATCCCAGGTATGGGGGGATTGTCTTAGGAGCAAAAGTTAACAGGTTGGGACTCTACTCATTGGAATTTAGAACAATGAGAGGTGATCTCATTGAAACATACAGGATTCTTAAGGAGCTTCACAGGGTAAATGCTGAGAGGATGTTTCCCCCCATGGGAGAATCAAGGACCAGAGGACATCGTCTCAGAATAAAGAGATGTCAATTTAAGACTGAGATGAGGAGGAAATTCTTCTGAGAGTCTTTGGAACAATGAGAGTTGTGGGGACAGAGTCCTTTGTATATTTAAGGCTGAGATAGATTCTTGATCAGTGAGGAAACCAAGAATTACAGGGAAAGGGCAGGAAAGTGAATGTGTGAAATGTCCGATCAGCTGTGAGCCCATTGAAAGATGGACCAGGCTGGAAACGCCGAATGGCTTACTCCTGTTCCTATTAAGTCTGGTCTTAGTATGGTTTTATTCCTGCCTACCCTCCCGATAACCTTTCACACCCTTGCTTTTCAAGAATCTATCCAGTCTGCCTTCAAAATATTCAAAGTCTCGACTTCCACTGCCCTTTGAGGAAGAGAGTTCCAAAGACTCCAAACCCTCTGTCTTAAATGGGCAAGTTGTTACTTTTAAAGTGACTCCAATTTCTAGATCCTCCCACAAGAGGAAACATCCTTTCCACATCCATCCTGTCAAGGCCCCTCAGGATCTTATAAGGTTCAATCAAGTCACCTAAACTCCATCGGACACAAGCCCAGCCTGTCCAATCATTCCTCATAAGACCAGCCTCCAATTCTAGGTATGAGTCCAGTAAACCTTCTCTGAACTGCTTCCAACATATTTACATCATTGCTTAAATGAGAGCAATACTGTACACAGTGCTCCAGATGTAGTCTCACCAATGTCCTGTATAACTGAAGCAGAACCTCCCTACTTTTGTATTCAATTCCCCTCACAATAAACAATAACATTCTATTAGCTTTCCTAATTACTTGCTGTACCTGTCTTCTCGCCTTTTGTGATTCATGCTCTTGGACACCCAGATCCCTCTGAATCTCAGAGCTCTGCAATCTCTCACCATTTAGATAATAAGCTTTTTTATTCTTCTGGCCAACATGGACAATCACACATTTTCCCACATTCCCCATTTGGCAGATCTTATTCCCTCATTTAAAATATACCTTTTTAACCTCCTTATGTCCTCTTCACAATTTACTTTCCTGCTTATCATTGTATCATTGGAACATAGGAGCAGGAGTTGGCCATTCAGCCCGTCTAGCCTGCTCCACCATTCAACACGATCATGGCTGATCATCGACTTAAATGCCTTTTTCCCCACACTATCCCCATATCCCTTTGTGTTATTGGTATTTAGAAATCTGTCAGTCTCTGTTTTAAACGCACTCAATGACTGAACTTCCACAGCCCTCTGGGGTAGAGAATTCCAAAGATTTACAACTTGTAGATCTCTGTAGATCAAACCATTGCCCTGTTCTATCCCCATATCCCTGTCAGTTTATTTCCCTCAAAAGCCCATCCAATTTCCCTTTGGAAACATTCCAACATCTCTGCTTCTACCCGCATCGTAGGAAGTGGCTTCCAGATATTTCCCACTTTCTTCAAATGCAAATGAATCTCAGAGAGCACAGAAAGAGGCCATTCTGTCCATAGTTCCCATGCTAACTCCTTGAATGAACTATCTAATTAGTCCCATCGCCCGATAAGTTTCTTTTTCTACAAAATCTGTCCAGTTCCCTTTTGAAAGTTATAGTTGAATTTACTTCCTGCACCTTTGTCAGGCAATGAATCCCAACAACTTGTTCTGTTTTACATCTAATAATTTCACGAAACGCTATGTTTGGATTTTCACAGGGATTTGAAATGGAGAGAAAGACATGGCTGTTGCACAAAATCAAGACTCCGTCTTTATGAGTGATCTTCATGAATGGGCAGAGTGCGAAATTCCCAGGTTTGTGGTGCCAAGGTGCCAGTCTGGCAGTGCCAAGGTGCACACTTCTCGGGGCTGGACCGGGGGCCACCCTGCCCTAACCCTGACCACTCGGGGGCATCCAGTGACGCGGGAACCCTTTCGGTACCCTGACACCTGGCCCTTGTCCATGTGGGCCAATACTGATCGGCATCCATGTGAGTGACTGGGGAGGTGCTTAAATCAAGGGAGGCCTTTAGATAGGGGGTCCTTCCCGTTAATGGGATGGAGATTGACCTTAATCCGGGCAATGGGAATAGGCCAGTTAGATCATAAACTGATTGGCGCTTGGTGCCCAGTTTCGGACTCTCCTGCGATCTAACTGGCGCACTTGGATTTGCGCCTTGCGCATCGTGGCCATTAGATCGTGCCCTGATTCTCATTTGCTGTAAAAATGTCAAAGGTTAATTGCTGTGTATAAAGAAAGTGCAATGAGGATAAATGTACTGACAAGAGAGACCTTCAAGCTCTGATTAGCCTCAACATTTGAAACTGTATGAATAAGGGATTGTATAGAATCAGATAAAGGGATAGTATGAAACAGTTCTGTTGTATTCCTGTCTAATATAATGAGAGAAGGTGGTGTCAGTAATTGGGGATCCAATTAAATTAATCTAGTGTCCAAATTGACCAATTATCATGTTACAACAGACCCAACTCTGACGTGAGGTAATGGTCACTTTGGGGATAAAAGTAGAGGTTACGAAGGTCTTCCTTGCTGGCCAAGTACTGAAGATTCCCGAGGCCGGGTTCCAAGGAAATTACTGTCAAAGAAGGAGCCAGAGAGAGTTACACTTCTACAGACTGATCACCCACTTGAAGTTGTAAAAGTCAATGTCTTAAAGTTATTCAGTAAACTTTTTTCATTTAATAAACTTATTTTTAAATTTACTATCCAGAGAATTCTGCCTTTGTCTTAATTGGTTAAAGTATTGTCTGAACCAAAGTGAATTTATTAAATGGTAAGTTGGGGGTGGCTGAAATCAATTAAGTTCCAGATAACAAGATCAGATAACATAAACCTTCAATTTAAAAACTTGCATTTGTATAGCACCTTTCACAACCACAGGACGTCCCAAAGTGCTTTACAGCCAATGAAGTACTTTTGAAGTGTAGTCACTGTTGTAATGTAGGAAACGCAGCAGCCAATTTACACACAGCAAGATCCCACACACAGCAATGTGATAATGAGCAGATGATGTGTTTTTAGTGATGTTGATTGAGGGATAAATATTGACCAGGACACCGGGGATAACTCCCCTGCTCTTCTTCAAAATAGTGGCTGTGGGAACTTTTACACCCACCTGAGAGGTGCAGACAGGGCCTCAGTGTAGCATCTTAGGGGCTGGTTTAGCACAGGGCTAAATAGCTGGCTTTTAAAGCAGGCCAGCAGCACGGGTTCAATTCCCGTACCAGCCTCCCCGAACAGGCACCGGAATGTGGTGACTAGGGGCTTTTCACAGTAACTTAATTTGAAGCCTACTGGTGACAATAAGCGATTTTCATTTCATTATTTGAAAGAAGGCTGTTCTGACAGTGCAGACTCCCTCAGTGCTGGGACGAGGAATGTTGGAACTGTTTTTTTGTCCACAGGTCCCTGACTGGGATTTGATCCCACACCTTCTGACTCAGAGGTGAGAGAGCTGCCCACTGAGCCATGGCTCACGCTACAGACAATACAAAGTTAGAAAGGGAAAGTTACCCTTTAAAACCCCCATCCTTTGCCTCCAGTGCCTAAATCTAATAATAAAAACCCCAGTATAAATAACATGTTTGACTGACAAATGTTAAGTGTTGATTTCGAGACACAAGTTTTAACTTCCCATTTGAGCCTCGGGCACTTTTCTGTGTCTATTGCTCATGTCAATGACAGGCAGGAGACGGAGATGTGGGCTGGATTGGATTGGATTGGATTTGTTTATTGTCACGTGTACCAAGGTACAGTGAAAAGTATTTTTCTGTGAGCAGCTCAAGAGATCATTAAGTCCATGGGAAGAAAAGAAAATACATAATAGGGCAACACAAGGTATACAATGTAACTACATAAGCACCGGCATCGGATGAAGCATACAGGGTGTAGTATTAATGAGGTCAGTCAATAAGAGGGTCATTTAGGAGTCTGGTAACAGCGGGGAAGAAGCTGTTTTTGAGTCTGTTTGTGCGTGTTCTCAGACTTCTGTATCTCCTGTCCGATTTAGCTGAGAATAACGGGGCCTGCGCACCAATTGGGAAACTGCCATGGGTGTCGCACTAATAGAGAGACAGGAAGGTGCTGGAGGATTGACCGGGAAATGGGCCTCCAACCATTTGTTATATTGATCACTCAGAGCTAAAGAGAAACTTGTCCCTTTAAATACATATACAGGGAAGAGGCTGCAATGAAATCTGTCCCTTTTAACCTGCACAAAAACAGGAGGCTCAGATTCACAGGCTGCAGGAGGAGCCCATTCGGCCCATCGTGCCCCTGCTATCTCTTTGAAAGGACTCTCCGATTCATCCAACTGCTCTGCCCTTTCCTCACAGCCCTGCAAATTCTTCCCTTTCAAGTATTTACCCTTTGGAAAGATACAATTGAATCTGCTTTCAGGCAGATCAGAACAACTCGCTGTGTCAAAAAATAAAATAAAATTTCATCTCCCCCTCTGGCTCCTTTGCCAATTACCTCAGAGGGACTCACTTTCTGTTAAAGAGCCTGTCAACCCCTCTCACCCACTTTCCCTAAAGTGCATCAATCTAGTGATGAAAAGTCCAGAAAAATCAAATACTTTTCCTGATACACGTTTATTAATGAAACCGAACATGGTTTAAAAAAAGCAGAAAATGACTTGAGGATCAAAGACAACCAGAGTAAAAGGATGTTCACAATGTTCTGGACCCAAATGGTTTCTCTTTGGCTCCTCTGTACCCTGTTCCTGTGACTCCCCACTTTGGGCACCGAGGCACATTCAGCCTGTTTGAGGATCGATGAGTGTGAAAGCTCTACGTGTTTGGGTTTGGTGATGTCAGTACATTATAGTCACTAAAAAGAGCGGTGATTCCATGGAGAATAGCTGGAGTCAACCATCAGTATCAATTAGACATCACCTCGTTAACACGTTTGTGTAATTAATAAATTGACCTGTACGTAAGCTCAGTGATGAAATGTCTTCAGTGGCATGTCTCTTTTCGTGTCAGTTACTGTACTGTAGCTTTACGAATAAAAAAAACTGGTGTTAAGGTCAGGAAGGGGTCAGAGTACCAGCTATTCCAGAACACCCTGTTTGACACAAGTTTTAGTTCATCGTTAGAAGACTCCAAGCTGATTGGCTCAATTTGTTATGGGGAAGCTGGTAACACTTTTCCCATTGGTCAAGAGTCAGAAATATTTGATGAAAAAGTTGTTAATTTTGATCAACAGCTGCACAGATTCGGGTTCAATGTCACAAAGTTACCTTCAACAAGGTCCATTCAGTAACTGGAGTCCATGCTGACTCTGTAGAACAATCCAGTCAGTCCCATTCCCCCCCGATGTTCCCCTGCAAGTTTACTTCCTTCCAGTGCCCATCAATTTCATTTTGAAATTGGTCATTATCTCCAATTCCTCCACCCTCGTGGGCAGTGAGTTCCAGATCATTACTACTCGCTGTGTAAAAATATTCTCCCTCACATCCCCCTGAATCTCTTACCCAAAACCTGAAATCTGTGTCCCCCTCATCCTTGTCCCATCAGCCAATGGGAATAGCTTTTCTTTATCCACCTTACCTAACTCTATCATAACCTTGTCCACCTCTATCAAATCTCCACACAACCTCCTTTGCTCCAAGGTGAACAACCCCAGCCTGACATCGACAATAAAGAATAAACAAACAGAATATGCTAATACCTGGGATCAGATGGGAATGTTTGATTGTCCTGGACAGAAAGGAATTGGAATAACTCACCTTGGGTGTAGTTAACTGGAATGTAACAATCTGGTGTCCACCAATATTCCAGTGAGATTCAGGGACGTGTAGATGAGATGAATAAGTTGCCTTTTTCTTGACAATATTTTGATCAATTATCTCTGAACCTTAAAAGGAAAACCATGGGTGGGATTCTCCGTCCCGCTGCACCAGTTTTATGGTGCGGCGCCCCCGCCGGCAGCGGGATTCTCTGTCCTGCCAGCCGGCCAATGGGACTTCCCATTTGGGCAGCCCCACGCCGTTGGAGAATCCCTGGGAGTGGATGTGCTGCTGGAGGAACAGAGAATCCTGACAGTGGAGAATCCAGCACATAAAATCCGAGATGCTGCCTGACATATCATGTGCATAAAGGGAGAGACACGCTGAGCTCATGAGGCAGACACCCCCTGTGACATTTTGATAAGATTGTGTGACATGTTGAGGGACAACAATCTCAACCTGTGTAGAGACATGGTCACTGGACAAAGACACAAATATGACTGAATCTATGTCTGTTTAAGAGAGATGCCCTCAAACAAAAGGAGCGATCTGGTAGTAGATAGAAAACTTGCACCTCATTATCCCTGAAGACCCCCGAAGACACATTGTGGGCCACACAGACAAAATTCAAAGAGAGCTGTACAAAAGCCATTTGCATTTCACATCCAGGCTGTCCAACAGGAGTCTGTTTGTCTGCTGAGCCAAAGAGCCCCACAGCCTTCCTTTCTATTCATAATGGCTGAGACATTCAACAATCTTGGGGGCACCAGATGAGGAATACAGGTCCTTTGTCAAACGTAGTGTGGAGAGTGAGGGTGATGTGACATGGCCTCTGGTTTGTGAAACCAGTAATATTGCCTTGCTGTACTGCACAGTCTCAGTCTGCCGTTTTAACATTGATCCAGCAGCATCACATACAAGGGGCTCTGGCCCAGATTGGACATCTGGCTCCATCTACACTGCCTCTGCTGGACATTCTGTACCATTAGCAACAAGACTCATTCATCTCCTTTCTCATTGTGTGAATTCAACACCACTCTGCTGCCACCTCTGCTGGGTCTCCTTGAATTTGGTCTCCCTTCTGCCAGATAGCTTCTTTTGTTCAAGTTCAAAGTGATTAATGTGGTTTGTGGGGAACAGAGATTCGTAGATGGAGACGGAGAAGGATGTTGTCTGATGGCTATGCATCTAACCTGACCCAGACAGGGAGGGGCAACACTTGAGGGACTCTCGATTCTCCCCATTCCATAACTTCCTGATGGACCATGGAGATCCCATGATTTGCAGCATAGAATCACCGAATGCTCACAGCACAGCAGGAGACGATTCGGCCCACTGTGTCTGTCACCTCTCAGTAAGAGCGACTCAGTTAGCGCCACTCCCCTGCCTTTCCCCATAACTCTGCAAATCTTTTCCCCTTATGTCATTTACCCAATTCCCTCTTGAAAACCGCGATTGAATCTGCCTCCACCACACTCTCACCAGAACCTCCCACATCCTCACCCATCGCTCTGTAAAAAAGGTTTACCTCATGTTGTCTTTGGTTCCTTTATCAATTTGAGTGTCAATGTGTGCGTGACTTTAAGGGGAAGCTGGATAAGTCCATGAAAGAGAAAGGAACAGAGGGATTTGCAGATAGAAAAAAAGACTTGTATTTATATAACACATTTCAGGGCCACAGGAATTCTCGATGCATTTTGCTGCCAATGATGTACTTTCTGAGGTGCAGTCACTGTTGTGATGTAGGAAACGTGGCAGCAAATTTAGGCACAACCGGATAGGAACATAGGAATAGGAGTAGGCTATTCAGGCGTTCCGAGCGTGCTGTCCCATTCGATAAGATCATGGCTCATCTGCTTGTGATCTCAACTCCACTTTCCTGTTTCACCCCTATAACCCTTGTCGCCTCTGTTAATAATATGTCCAACGTTGCCCTGAACATATTCAATGACCCAGCCCCATTGCTCTCTGGGGACGAGAATTCCACAGACTGAAGACCCACTGAGAGAAAAACATTCTCCTCAATCTCCGTCTGAATGGTGGACCTCATATTGATAAACTGTGTCCCCTGGTTCTAGTCTCTCCCAAAATTGGAAACAGCCTCCTGATTTTTACCCTATCAAATCCCCTCAGGATTGTAAATGTTTCATTAAGATCAGCTCTCCTTCATCTAAACTCCAGTGGGTACGGACCCAACATGTTCAACCTTTCTTCATAAGAGAAGCCCCTCATCCCAGGAATGTGTCGAGTGAACCTTCTCTGAACTACAGCTAACACAATTATATCTTTGTTTTTCAAACAAGGTGAAGATGCAGTGTACAATATTCCAGATGTGGTCTAACTAAGGCCCTGCACAGCTGTAGCTTCCATTTCCCCTTGTGAGAAATGCTAATATTCCAGTTGCTTTCCTAATCACTTGCTGTACCTGCACACTAACTTTTTGTGATTCCGATACCAGGACACCCAGATCCCTCTGTAACACTGAGTATTGTAATCTCTCTCCATTTAAATAGGATACTGCTTCTCTATTCCTCCTGCCTTATACTCCATCTGCAAATTTTTCACACTCAGTGTCTGTACCTATTTGTAGATTCCCTACAACCTATCGACAATTAACAAAACCCCAGAAAGAGCAGTGTGATAATGAGCAGAAGATCGGTTTTTGTGCTGTTGTTCGTGATTGAGGGATAAATATTGACCAGGACACCGGGACAACTCCCCTGCCCGTCTCAAACATAACAACTTTTAAATCTAACCAAGCAGGTAAACTGGGCCTCACTAACATCTCATCTGAAGGATGGTAACACCAACACAGCAGCACTACCTCAGTACTGCACTGCAGTGTCAGCCCTGAGTGTAGTTCTCCAGTCCTGAATGGGGACATGAGCCCAGAACCTTGGAACTCAGAGGTAGGAGTGTAACCCACTGAGCCCTGACTGACAGTGAAGGTGAATAAGACTGGGAGGAACCATGTGTGAAGCATCAAAGCCATCTTTAGGGCAGCACGGTAGCATTGTGGATAGCACAATTGCTTCACAGCTCCAGGGTTCCAGGTTCGATTCCGGCTTGGGTCACTGTCTGTGCGGAGTCTGCACATCCTCCCCGTGTCTGCGTGGGTTTCCTCCGGGTGCTCCAGTTTCCTCCCGCAGTCCAAAGATGTGCAGGTTAGGTGGATTGGCCATGATAATTTGCCCTTAGTGTCCAAAATTGCCCTTAGTGTTGGGTGGGGTTACTGGGTTATGGGGATAGGGTGGAGATGTTGACCTTGGGTAGGATGCTCTTTCCAAGAGCCGGTGCAGACTCGATGGGCCGAATGTACATTCTAATTCTAAACAGACCAGGTGGCCTGAATGGCATGTTTCTTCAATATCTATTCTATGTCATTTCAATCAATGAAACATTTCAGACTTGGAATTGTCAAATCCACACCTGGGATTTGTTTGGGTGCGATGCTGAACGCGAACTGTTTTGTAAAATAATTTCAGCTGAGAGTCCCTGAATGAATGAGGAGAGATCACAAACAGCAGTTCTTAAAGATACACTGTTAACCCAGCAAATCAGAGTTCCAACTATCCCACATCAAGGATATGATACAGGGAGTTCAATGCAAATATGGTTCATTGGACTTAAATCCAGAGCATTAAACTACAGCCCAGTTACAGTGGTCTCTAACATCAGCAAAAAATGAGCCCCAACCTTTCAAATGAATAAGGTTTGGTCCTGAACAGCAGCAACAACAGCAGAAACCTTCTCCCTCTTAATCAATAAATCTCTGTCACCCACACACTCCCTATTGATTGTGACACTAATTCATCCCACTTTGTTATCTTGCTTTTCCCCAATTCTCCTCCCCTAAAGGTGCTGACTCTCGATTTCACATTCACCTATTGCCCTTCCCAATATGTCATCTAGCTACCTAAATCTGTACACCTGAAGTTAAGAAACTGTTTTGCTAAGCGGGGCTTCACAATCAAATCCAGTGACCACCCATATGTACGTTGTGTCAGAGTGACGCTTTTCATTCCAATCCCAGGAGACTGGACTCCAAGTGAGCAATGGCGGCCGGGCCTCCCGCAATGCCCCACGCTTGGTAAACCGCTCTATCCGCCACACGGGCGGGCAGCCCGGTACTTGCCGATTGCCCATTGTTTTCAGGCAGCCGGCAACCAATGGAAAATATTGGAGGCCGGAAGGACTCTGGTCCTCCAGCCAATCAGAACGTGGGCTTTGTTTGAACGAAGTTTGGCCTTCACACAGACTGAAACCTCCTTCTGTCTACAACATCTATGAGTGAAAGACTTTATTTTCTCCCCTTTCCATTCATTTTCTTATTCTGACCTTCAATTGGTGATTTGCAGCAATTGAAGGGAAAGAAAGGGAATCAAGTCTGTATGTTAAACATAATTTTCGGAGCAGAACACATTTTTTAGGGGCAGCCTGGTAGCATAGTGGTTAGCACAGTTGCTTCACCGCTCCAGGGTCCCAGGTTCGATTCCCAGCTTGGGTTGCTGTCTGTGCGGAGTCTGCAGTTCTCCCCGTGTCTGCGTGGGTTTCCTGGGTTTCCTCTGGGTGCTCCGGTTTCCTCCCACAGTCCAAAGATGTAGAATCATAGAATTTATAGTGCAGAATTCGGCCCATCGAGTCTGCACCGGCCCTTAGAAAGGGCACCCTACCTAAGCCCACTCCTCCACCCTATCCCCGTAACCGCATCAACCCTTTTTGGCCACTAAGGGCAATTTATCATGGCCAATCCACCTAACCTGCACATCTTTGGACTGTGGGAGGAAACCGGAGCACCCGGAGGAAACCCACGCAGACACGGGGGGAACATGCAGAATCTGCACAGACAGTGACCGAAGCGGGGAATTGAACCTGGGACTCTGGAGCGGTGAAGCAATTGTGCTAACAACTGTGGTACCGTGCTGCCGTGTGGGTTGGGTGGATTGGCTATGCCAGATTGCCCTTAGTGTCCAAAAAGATTAAATGGGGGTTACTGGGTGACAGTTACGAGGATAAGGTAGAGACGTGGGCTTGCGTAGGGTGCTCTATGTAAGGGCCGGTGCAGACTCGATGGGCCGAATGGCCTCCTTCTGCACAGTAGATTCGATGATTTTTAGTCCAGTAATATAGACATATATCTGTCTGGCAGCCTGCATTTAAATTTTCATGTTTCTGTGTCCAGGACAGGAAGCAGTGAGCATGGATCTGTCAATCAGCCTGAATCAGCACCTTCAGGAGAATTGGGAGGGTGAATATTAGATACAGCAGAGTGAGATTGGAGGGAGAGTGTGTGGGATGGCGATTTACAGCTTTTGGGGAATGAGAAGGGAAAGAATGTTCCAGAGAAACTAGAATTGTTTGTTCTGAATCTCTATCCTGTACTGAAAGTGATAACTTTTGTGTATTGTTTTTCCAGGATATTAGAAGAGGAACAATTACAGACAGAAATCTCAAATGTCATATCTCGATCTGATAGATTCACTCGTTTCCTTGAGACCGGAATATCATCGGCCTTTGAAGCTGGAAGGAGCAATGTTTTTTGTTCTGTCTGCTTGAAAAGATTTTAATCATCAGTGTGACTGGAAAAGCACCAAGACACACACACCCGAGTGAGAGTGTTCCAGTGCACTGACTGTGGAAAGAGCTTTAACTAATTAAAAAGAAGAAATTTATCACATCCTTCACAGCGGGGAGAGACCGTACATGTGTTCTGTGTGTGGATGACGTTTGAACTGATTGTCCAATCTGCAGAGTCACAAATGCATCCACATCATGAAGAAACCCGTGAAAAGGTGGTGGCTGGGCAGGGTTTCAGATCTGGGGCTGGTTTAGCACACTGGGCTAAATCGCTGGCTTTGGAAGCAGACCAAGGCAGGCCAGCAGCACGGTTCAATTCCCATGCCAGCCCCCCTGAACAGGCGCCGGAATGTGGCGACTAGGGACTTTTAACAGTAACTTCAATTGAAGCCTACTTGTGACAATAAGCGATTTTCATTCATTCATTTTCATTTCATCTCCATCTGTGCTGGAAACATATTGTCGCTTTCACACCAGAGAGAGGCCGTTCACCTGCTCTCTAGGTGGGAAGGGATTCACAGCCCCATCTAAGCTGGAGATTCTTTGCCGCAGTCACACTGGGGAAAGGCCGTTCACCTGTCCTGAATGTGGGAAGGGATCAGTCATTCATCCAACTTACCGACACACTGACGAGTTCATACTGGGGAGAGGCTCTTCACCTGCATTGAGTGTGGAAAATAATTCACTCGGTCAACTTATCTACAGATACACAAGCAAGTTCACATCGGTGAGAGGCCATTCACCTGCTCCAATTGTGGGAAGAGATTTAGGAATTCTTCCAACTTGGTGACACATCAGTGGGTACACACTGGGGGAGGCCATCCGTCTGCTCTGAGTGTGGGAAGAGATTCAGTGATGCACCGCCCCTGCGGACACACCAGCAAGTTCACAAGTGATGACAATGGTTGGATTCAGATGCGCTTCTGCTTTCAATTGGAGAGACTGGAGCTGATGAAATTTCTCTCTTTAGTGTGTAGGTTTATGAGGGCAGAGAATGGAGCCACTCGGAACCAGGCTATGCTGGCTCGGTCGAGCAAACCAGTCAGTTCTATTTCCCCATTCTATCCCTATATCCCTGCAGGTTTATTTCCCTAAAGTATTGATCCAAATTCCATTTATAACCATCGTGTCATCTAGGCTTCTCTAGGCCTCATTGGAAATGGGTTCCAGCTCATTACCACTTGGTTTAAATGCACACGAAGCTCAGAGTGCACAGGAGGCCATTCTGCCCAACCGGCTCATACTTTGGCCGAGCTATCCAATTAAAACCATCACCCTGCAATTTTCCTGTCCTTTCAAGAATCTGTCCAGTTCCCTTTTGAAAGACAACAGTTGAAACTGCTTCTTGCGCTGTTTTCAGGCGCACATTCCAAATCACAACAACTCGCTGTGTTTTTAATCAAATCATTCAGGACACAGTGTTTGGATTTTCACAAGAGTTTTCAAAATGGTGTCAAATATATGGGTATCACAGAAATTGAAGATTGAATTTTTATTAATCATCTTGACAAAGGAATTGAGTGTAATATATCTAAATTCCTGGACAATTTAAAATTTTGCACAGGACGTCCTAAAATGTTTCACAGCCAATGAAGTGTAATCACCGCTGTAATTTAGCAAACTGTATGTAGGCTTCGGTAATCAATTTTAGTTTTTAAATTAATCACTTTAATAACATATTCGCTGTTATAAATAACAAGGTCAAGGAAGATAACATAGATGAATGTGTATTTTAAAAAATAACATTGCATTTAAATGTTCCTAGAAACAGCAGAGCCACCAGATATTATCTGAACTAAGAGAATATTTTCTAATTTTAATAAACTGCATGACATCATATTCTGTCAAAGTCTGCGTCAAGAATAAGGCTCATTGTTACTAATCTTGAGTAGATTCAGCAAAGAAAACTATTGTTTTCCACAAATTGAAACATCGGATCTTATATTAACCAAATGTGTTAATTGAAGATTAGTGTATCAATTAACTACTCATCAACTCATCGCCGCTCGTGGCTGTGCTGCCTCTATTGTGCCTGTAATGAAGCAGGATGGGACTATACGCATTTACGGAGATTTTAAAACAACCATCAATCTGGTTTTATGTGCGGATCAATACCTGCTACTGTTGATTGAGGTTTTGTTCACCGGCCTAGCAGGAGGACAGAAATTCAGTAAAATTGACCAATCGCAGGCTTACCCGCAAATTAATGTTGAGGTTGAATCTCCACATTTGCTCACCATTCTAACAGATGGCAGCGAACAAGATGGAGGCTATCATGGAGGATCCATGACCAATGAATGTAACACAGTTAAGGTCATTCCTCGGGTTAATTAACCAACATGAGAAATTTGATTCATAACCCTGCTTATACCATGACCTCAACCATGGTGTTACACATTGACTTTGCAGGGCCATACGAGGGTTGTTCATGGTTGTCATAGATACACATTACAAATGGCCTGAGGTGGTCCTAATGAAATCAACAACTGCGGAACAAGCCATCGAAAATCCCGATGCGATTTTCCCGCCAGATTTGGGAAACCAGAACAAATTGTGAGTGATAACGGTCCACAATTCACAGCTCAGGAGTTTGAGAACTATCTAAAGATGAGTGGTATCCAACACCCAAAATCAGCACCTTACCACCCATCCACAAATGGTTCAGCTGAAAGGTTTGTCCAGTCCTTGAAGATGCATTGAAAACCTTCAAGGACCAAGGTTCATTAAATTGCCGTCTAAACAGTTTCTTGGCGACGTCTCGCAACACCACACACACGACCACTCAGAGTTCCCCAGCTTTACTACAACTGAAGAGGAAGCCGAGAACGACATCTGATCAACATTTCCCCTGGAGACGTCCGAGATAGTGGAACACAATCAACAGTCACAAACCTGAAGAGAAGGGAATCCCAAAAGATGCTTTTTTGGACAAGGAGAGCAGGTTTTGGTGTGCAGCTGCACCACCAGCGAGAAGAGGGTCCCTGTAACTGTGTTGTCTGAAACTGGCCCTGTCTCCCACACTGTGCAAACTGAAGATGAGTGAGTGTGGAGACGACACAGATCAGTTGTTAGTGACACCCATCAATGTGCCAGTACCGTGTGTGCTAGAACTACCTCAGGATGAACCACCATCCATAGTACTCGATCATGTGGCTGCGACTTCTCGTCAATCCGCGGAAACCGAGATTACTGAAGAACCCCTTGCTGCTCCTAATCTTCTGTCTTCAAAATAGACTAGAACACCTTCCAGGGGAGAGACATCTTCTGAAGACCTGGAGAGGACATCCAAGGGTAAGAAGAACCAAATCCCTTAAGTGAGCAGGCAACCAGTGCAGAATAGACACCCGCCAGATTGTCTTTCCTATTGACTGTATAATTCTTTGCCTGCCCTTGTGTTTATGTTTTGATGATGATGTACTTTTTTTGATTTGATTTATTATTGTCACATGTATTAGGATACAGTGAAAAGTATTGTTTCTTGCATGCTGTACAAACAATGCATACCGTACATAGAGAAGGAAGGAGAGACTGCAGAATATAATGTTCCAGCTATAGCAAGGTGTAGAGAAAAGATCAACTATATACAGTGATCGAGGCTTTCTTAATCGGCCGAATTTTACAGGGGTCGGTTCTATTCAGTTTTGTCCCGGGTGCTCAGAGGTTCACTGAAGGGGCCAAATTTTAGGGCAGCCCGATTTCATGTAGCAGCAAACACCAAAAGGTTCAGAAGTGTAAATAGCATGTGGGATTGGCCAAACATGACCTCCAAAAAAGAGGAAAGAGAAAGGGAAGTGGAATGAGTCGGGTTATGGGATAAATACATTCTGCATCCCACAACCAAACTGTGGAGCAGGCTCCCCTCAATAAGTTCACAGCTGATCTGATTGTAACCTCAACTCCACATTCCCACCGACCCCCCGATAACCTTTCACTCCCTTGCTTATCAAGAATCTATCCAGCACTGCCTTCAAAATGGTCAAATCTAGGATTTGGATTCTCACCAGCTGATTATGGGAGGGGGTGGTGTGGATTTCAATTGTGTAAGGGAGCCAAGGTTGGATAGGTTCAGACTTAATTTTCACAGAAACTTCATTGCAGCGTTAATGTCAGCCTACTTGTGACACTAATAAGACATAGGAACCAAATTAGTCCACTCGGCCCATCGAGTCTGCTCCGCCATTCAATCATGGCTGATATTTTCTCATCCCCATTCTCCTGCCTTCTCCCCATAACCCCCGAATCCCCTTATTAATCAAGAACCTATCTATCTCTGTCTTAAAGACACTCAGTGATTTGGCCTTGATCGTAATGTTCAATTAAATCCGCTACCTTGATGGTGGGGCTTGTCCCTACCGGCCATGTCGTTGGTGCCCGAGGCACGTGGGCCTTCCCAAATGAGGAAAACTCAAATGCGCAAAGAGTTCCACAGATTCACCACCCTCAGGCTGAAAAAATTCCTCACATTTGTTTTAAAGGATCATCCCTTTAGTCTGAGATTGTGTCCTCTGGTTCTAGTTTTTCCTACAAGTGGAAACGTCCTCCACATGTCCACTCTATCCAGGCCTCGCAGTATCCTGTAAGATTCAATAAGATCCCCCCCCGATCCTTCTAAACTCTAACGAGTACAGACCCAGAGTCCTCAACCGTTCCTCATATGACAAATAAAGGGTTGAGCAAGTTCAATGGGCCAAATGGCCGACTGCAACTCCTATTTGTTATGATCTCTGTGTCCAGGACAGGAAGCAGTGAGCATGGATCTGTCAGTCAGCCTGAATCAGCACCTACAGGAGAATTGGGAGGGTGAATATTAGATACAGTGAATGGAGGGAGAGTGTGTGGGATGGAGATTTACAGCTTTTGGGGAATGAGAGAGGAAAGAATGTTCCAGAGAAACTAGAACTGTCTGTTCGGAGTTTCTATCCTGTACTGACAGTGATGTATTTTGTAAATTGTTTTTCCAGGATATTAGAAAAGGAGGAATTACAGACAGAAAGCCCAAACATCACATCTTGATCTGACAGAGTCACTTGATTCTTTGGGACACACACACCCGAGTGAGCGTGTTCCAGAGCACTGACTGTGGAAAGAGCTTCAACCAGTTACAGAGCTTCACAGCGGGGAGGGACTGTACACGTGTTCTCTGTATGAGTAAGGCTTCAATTGTCTAACCTGGAGAGACACTAGGAGACCCAAAACATGGAGAAACAGTGGAAATGCCGGGACTGTGGGAAGGGATTCAAAGCCCCATCTGCACTGGAAGCTCATCGGCGCATTCACACTGGGAGAGGCCATTCAGCTGCTCTCAGTGTGGGAAGAGATTCAATCAATCAGCCAGCCTGACGTCCCACCGGCGAGTTCACACGGAGGAGAAGCCGTTCACCTGCTCTCAGTGTGGGAAGGGAGTCAGACATTTATCCACCCTGCGGAGACATCAGCCAGTTCACCCCAGGGAGTGAGCATTCACCTGCACTCAATGTGAGAAGGGATTCTGTGTTTCCTTGTACCTGCTGAGACACCAACAAGGTCACAAGTGATTATAGAGGTTGGATTCTGCTGTTATTGTTGCTACTCTCAATTACACCCAGAACAGCAGTGTGTTCATTCTGTCAGTTGGTCAATCGGGAGGGTCGGAGGGGTTTCGTTCTGCTGGACTGGCCGGTCTCACGACTTTGCCTCCAGTGGGCTGATGCTCTTGAGCCTTGTGGCAAATACTTGGCTTCAAATTTCACCAGGATCACAGAGTGAAAGGGTGTTTGGAAGGTAGATGACAGATAGTTCCTGTTTCTGTTTGGAACCCCAAAGCATGCAGTTCAGATGAAGATAGGCTTTGGTGGTTACATGGTTCTGTCTCAGAAGGAAACTGTCAAGCTATGAGGGGCAAGTTGATTGGGAACTTACAATAAAATGTGTAATGATACACAGGCAGTCGCATTTAAGGAATTATCACATATTTACATAAAATATAGATTCCTTTAAGAAACAAAATCCAACAGGAAAAGTGACGCAACCGTGGTTAACAAGAAAAATTAAAGATTCCATTAGGTCAAAGGAAGAGGCTCATTGATAGATTACAGATTTATTGTTCTACAAATACATCTAGTAATGAAAAAGTATTGCAGCCTTAGCAACAGAAACATTTACAAAATGTAGCAAAGCCTTAGCAACAAGCAAGGTTAATGCAGAACACTTTATCTTCAGAGGATTGGTACACGTGGCGGGAGCATGTAGACATTTTGTTAATTTGATAGACATTAATGAATCTTAAGTAATGACCAATGCCTGGATAACTAATCATGCTCCAAGTGACAGAATTTTTTGAATAAAATCAGGAAGCCTCAGCTGAGAACTTGAAACCAATAAGGGGTTAGATCATTGATAAGAATTTATTTAAGAATAAAGTTTCATGGCTAAAGTTTGTTCTGTATTCATGCTTTAAGAAATTCTGAACCATCTATTCATTTCCTAATATTTTCTTATGTCTTTGTTTAACTCTCTTTATTATGTTTTGATGTATTATTTGATCTGAATTTTGATTTATTTTTATGTAAGAGAATCAAGGTGGATAATTAGCAATAAAGTTGTATTTTTGGACACCTCCAATCAACCAGATCTTGGGCTCATTTTTGAAGATAAAATAAGAGATCTTATCACTCATATAGTTGCCAAAATAAGTGTAACCTCGAGGATTGGAAACTTGTTTTAGAATTCAGCAAAGGAGGATCAAGAAACTCATAAAGAGAAAATAGAACACGAGAGCAAACTGGCGAGAAACATAAAAAAACGGCTGGAAAAGTTCCTGCAAAATGTGAAAAGGAAAAGATTTGCAAAGACCAATGTGGGTCCATTCCAGGCAGCGACAGGAGAGTTTATAATGGGGAATAAGGAAATGACAGAGAAACTAAACTGTGTGTCTGTCTCATGGAGGAGGATACAGAAATCATTCCAAAAACACGAGAGAACCAAGAGACCAGTGAACACGAGGAACTGAAAGAGATTAGTATTAGTGAAAAACTAGTACTGGAGAAATTAATGTGGTTGAAAGTTAATAAATCCCCAAAGCTGCTGCTCTACATCCCAGAGTGTTGAAAGAGGCGGCTGTAGAGATAGTGGATACATTGGTGATCATCTTTCACAATTCGATAGATTCTGGAATGGTTCCTGCAGATTGGAAGGTGGTAAATGTAACCCCAATATTTAAGGAGAGAGAGAGAAAATGGGGAACCAGAGACCCATTAGCCTGACGTCAGTAGGAGGGAAAGTGCTACAATCTATTATAAAGGATGTGATAACATACAAATTAGGAGCAAGAGTAGGCCACTCAGCCCCTCGAGCCTGCCCCGCCATTTAATAAGTTGATCTGATTGTAACCTCAACTCCACATTCCCCCCGATAACCTTTCACCCCCTTGCTTATCAAGAATCTATTCAACTCAGTCTTCAAAATATTCAAAGACTCTGCTTCCACTGCCCTTTGAGGAAGAGAGTTCCAAAGACTCACAACCCTGAGAGAAAAAAGTTCTCCTCTGCCTTAAATGGGCAAGTTGTTACTTTTAAAGTGACTCCAATTTCTAGATTCTCCCACAAGAAGAAACATCCTTTCCACATCCACCCTGTCAAGGCCGCTCAGGATCTTATACGGTTCAATCAAGTCACCGAAACTCCATCGGACACAAGCCCAACCTGTCCAATCATTCCTCATAAGACCAGCCTCCAATTCCAGGTATGAGTCCAGTAAACCTTCTCTGAACTGCTTCCAACACATTTACATCATTCCTTAAATGAGAGCAATACTGTACACAGTGCTCCAGATGTGGTCTCGCCAATGTCCTGTATAACAAGCATAACCTCCCTACTTTTGTATTCAATTCCCTTTTTGTGACTCATGATCTTGGACACCCAGATCCCTCTGAATCTCAGAGCTCTACAATCTCTCACTATTCAGATCAGAAACGATTTTATTCTTCTGGCAACATGAACAATTTCTCATTTTCTCACATTATTCTCCATTTGGCAGATCTTTTCCCACTCACGTAACCTATCTCTATCCATTGTTGTCTACTTATGTCCTCTTCACAATTTACTTTCCTACCTATCTTTATACCTTCAGAGCGTCGGAGCAGGAGTTGGCCATTCAGCCCATCGAGTCTGCGCCGCCATTCAATACGATCATGGCTCATCATCCACTTCACGGTAGCACAGTGGTTAGCACGGTTGCTTCACAGCTCCATGGTCCCAGGTTCGATTCCCGGCTTGGGTCACTGTGTGTGTGGAGTTTGCACTTTCTCCCTGTGTCTGCGTGGGTTTCCCCCGGGTGCTCTGGTTTCCTCCCACAGTCCAAAGATGTGCAGGTTAGGTGGATTGGCCATGCTAAATTGCCCTGTGTCCAAAAAGGTTGGGTGGGGTTACGGGATACGGTGGGGGTGTGGACTTAGGTAGGGTGCTCTTTCCAAGGGTAGGTGCAGATTCAATGGGCCGAATGGCCTCCTTCTGCACTGTAAATTCTATGATTCTATGATTCAATGTCTTTTTCCCCACACTATCTCCATATCCATCTGTGTTATTGACATTTAGAAATCTGTCAGTTGGGTGGCACGGTGGTTAGCATTGTTGCCTCACTGCACCAAGAACCTGAGTTCGATCCTGGCCCCGGGTCACTGTCCATGTGGAGTTTGCACATTCTCCGAGTGCCTTGTGGTTCTCAGATCCACAACCGAACTTGATGTGCAGCATTGGTGAATTGGCCATGCTACATTGCCCTTTAATCAGATATTTTTTTTTTTGTTAAACAAAGAAAAAGAACTCTTGTCAGTCTCTGCTTTAAACACACTCAGTGACTGAGCTCCCACAGCCCTCTGGGGTAGAGAATTCCAAAGATTCACAACCCCCTGAGTAAAGAAATGTCTCCTCCGAGACCGGTCCTAAGTGGCTTCCCCCTTATTTTGAAATTGTGTCCCCTGGTTCCAGACTCCCCAACTCGGGGAAACATCTCACCTGCACCTCCCCTGTCTATTCCTTTCTGGATTTTGTAAATTTCAAAGAAATCCTCTCTCATTCCTTGGAACTCTAGAGAAAAGAGGCCTAGTTTCCCCAATCTCTCTTCCTGGGACAGTCCTGCCAAACCTGGAACAAGTCTGTTGAAACTTTGTTGGGTTCCTCTGTGGCAATACCTTTCCTAAGGTAAGGGGAGTAAAACTGCACACATTACTCCAGCTGTGGTCTAAGCATTTCATAATGATCGATGTCAAGGCCACCGGATGGTGTTCATTGAGGCACGTTGCCTGGTTCTTCTTTGGAGAGGTTGAGGATGTCCGCGAACACACCCGCCAGTTGGCTCGCGCAGGATCTGGGTGCATGGCAGGGACTCCCGTCAGGACCCGCCGCTTTCCGAGGGTTCACTTTCAAGAAGGCCAATTTGACTTCGGAGGCTGGGACGGTGGGTATGGGTGTGCCCAAGGCTGCTGGGGCAGATGACAAAGGTTTGTTGGCTTCCTGCTCGAACTAAGCATAGAATGCATTGAGTTTGTCAGGAAGGGGTGCGCTGTTGCTAAAGATTCTACTTGGCTTTGCTTTTTAGCGCATTATGTTGTTTAAGCCTTGCCACAATCGATGAGAGTCCATGATTCTAGCTTAGTCTGGACAACTCTTCTGTTGTCTCTTGGCACCCCTGTTGGCTTTGCAGAGGTTGTACCCAGATTTTTTTTGTATAGGTCACGGTTGCCTGACTTGAACGTCTCAGACGTGGCCTTCAGTCGGGAGTGAATCTCCCGATTAAACCATGGTTTCTGGTTGGGTAACGTACGTACTACCTTCTTTGACACAATCCTCCACACACTTGCTGATGAAATCTGTGATGGTGCTGGCATACTCGTTTCGGTTTACTGCCGAGTTCTTGAATATGGGCCAGTCGTGTAGCTCTTCTGTTGCCTCGGACCAGCATCGCACAACCTTCATTACCAAATTCTCCAGCTTAAGTTTCTCCTTGTATGCCGGGAGAAGAAGCACCGTCTTGTGGTCCAACTTTTCAAAGTGCAGTCAGGGGATGGATCATCAGGCACCCTTGATGTTTGTGCAGCAGTGGTCAAGGATGTTGGGGCTCGACTTCCGGGTGCGGCGATGACCAGCTGAGTCGCACGTTTCGGCACCTCCCGTTGGAACGGACTTTTGGGCTCTTATTAGGAACCCCAACGGCAATTTTTGACGGCTAAAACCATTGTGCGGTGAAATAGAAGGGAATCCCCCCGGATATATATGGAGAAAGAAGAGAGTAGCGGCTGGGTTGCAGAGGATCCTCAGGAGCAGCGGCAAGGAAGGGAAGCACGAAGCAAGATGGCGGCGGAAGGAGGCCGTTTGGTGTGGGGCCTGGAACAGCAAGAGTTCCTGCGGCGCTGTGTGGAGGAGCTGAAGAAGGAAGTGTTGACCCCGATGCTACAGGCGATTGAAGGGCTAAAGGATGCACAGAAGACCCAGGAGTTGGAGCTTCGTGATGTGAAGGCAAAGGCTGCTGAGAATGAGGATGAAATACAGGGCCTGGTGGCGAAGACAGAGACGCACAAGGTACTGCATAAAAGGTGTGTAGAGAGGCTGGAAGCCCTGGAGAATAACTCGAGGAGGAAAAACTTAAGAGTTTTGGGTCTTCCCGAAGGTGCAGAGGGGGCGGACGTCGGGGCATATGTGAGCACATTGCTTCACTCATTAATGGGACCGGAGGCTCCGACAGGCCCCTTGGAAGTGGAGGGAGCATATCGAGTCCTTGCGCGAAGACCAAGGGCAGGAGAAATACCTCGAGCCATAGTGGTGAGGTCTCACCGCTATAAGGACAGGGAGATGGTCCTGAGATGGGCGAAAAAGACACGGAGCTGCAGGTGGGAGAATGCGGTGATCCGCGTGTACCAGGATTGGAGTGCGGAGGTGGCGAGAAGGAGGGCGAGTTTCAATCGGGCCAAGGCGGTGCTACATAGAAAGAAAGTTAAATTTGGAATGCTGCAGCCAGCGAGACTGTGGGTTACACACCAAGGGAAACATCACTACTTCGAGACGGCAGAAGAGGCGTGGACATTTATTGTAGAGGAGAAGTTGGACTAGACTGGAGAGAGAAAGAGTTTCTGTAATAAAGTAGTGGGGGGATTGTATGGGGCGGGGAAGGGGGGGAAAATTTTCTCTATTCCCCTTGTTTGGGGGGGGATATGGTGAACTGTGGGTGCAGGTGGGGAAGGAGAGGGGGAAGGAGAGAGGGAGCTGCGCCATTAGGGGCGGGACCGAGTGGGAAACGCGGGCTTTGTTCCCGCGCTATGGTAATTGCGGCGGGAATGGGAGCGCAGGAAGGAGGGGGCCTTACACAATGGGGGGGCCAAGGATAAACGGGGGAAGCCGCGGTCAGCCAGAGTTTGCTGACTTCTGGGAGTAACATGGGGGGAGCAATCACGCTAGAAAGGGATCTAGCGGAGGGGGGGGGGGGTTAACTGGGTTGCTGCTGCTAAGGGAAAGGGGGAGCTGTTATGGGGCGGGGTGGTCGGGACGGGAGGACACCGTCAGGGGGACAAACGGGAGCGTGGGAACCGGGTGAGGAGCTGGTCTAAAAAAGGGGATGGCTAGTCGACATGGGGGGGGTGTAAAGAGCCCCCCGACCCGGTTGATCACGTGGAATGTGAGGGCTGAATGGGCCGATTAAGAGGGCAAGGGTACTCGCGCACCTAAAGAAATTAAAGGCAGATGTGGTCATGCTACAGGAGACGCATCTGAAACTGGCGGATCAGGTCAGATTACGAAAAGGATGGGTGGGACAGGTATTTCATTCAGGCTTGGATGCGAAAAATAGAGGGGCGGCTATATTAGTGGGGAAACGGGTAGTATTTGAGGCAAGGACCATAGTAGCGGACAGTGGGGGTAGATACGCGATGGTGAGTGGCAGATTACAAGGGGAACCGGTGGTTCTGGTGAACATATATGCCCCGAACTGGGATGATGCAAACTTCATGAAGCGTATGCTGGGGCGTATCCCGGACCTGGAGGCGGGAAAGTTGGTAATGGGGGGAGATTTCAACACGGTGCAGGATCCAGGGCTGGACCGGTCCAGGTCTAGGACCGGGAGGAGGCCGGCAGCGGCCAAGGTGCTTAAGGACTTCATGGAGCAGATGGGAGTAGACGACCCCTGGAGATTCACTAGGCCCAGGAGTAGGGAGTTTTCCTTCTTCTCCCATGTCCACAAGGTGTATTCTCAGATAGACTTCTTTGTCCTGGGAAGGGCACTGATCCCGAAGGTGACAGGGACGGAGTATTCGTCCAAAGCCATCTCGGACCATGCCCCACATTGGGTAGATCTGGTAGGAGAGGAAAAGGAACGGCACCCACTCTGGAGATTAGATATGGGACTGCTGGCGGATGAGGGGGTGTGTGTAAGGGTGAGGGGATGTATCGAAAGGTACCTGGAGATTAACGATGATGGAGAGGTTCAGGTGGGAGTGGTCTGGGAGGCACTGAAGGCGGTGGTCAGAGGGGAACTGATTTCCATAAAGGCCCATAAGGGGAAACAAGAGAGTAAAGAGAGGGAGCGATTGTTGAGAGAAATTTTGAGGGTGGATAGGCAATATGCAGAGGCTCCGGATGAGGGACTGTACAGGGAAAGACGAAGGTTGCATACGGAATTTGCTGACCACGGGCAGGGCAGAGGCACAATGGAGGAAGGCACAGGGGGTACAGTACGAGTACGGAGAGAAGGCGAGCCGGTTACTGGCCCAACAATTGAGGAAGAGAGGGGCGGCGAGGGAGATAGGTGGGGTGAGGGACGAGGAGGGCGAGATGGAATGGGGAGCAGAGAGGGTGAACGGGGTGTTTAAGGCATTTTATGAGAGGCTGTATAAGGCTCAACCCCCGGAAGGGAAGGAGGGAATGATGCACTTCCTGGATCAGCTGGAATTCCCGAAGGTGGAGGAGCAGGAGAGGACAGGATTGGGAGCACAGATTGAGGTGGAGGAGGTGGTAAAAGGGATTGGGAGCATGCAGGCAGGGAAGGCCCCAGGACCAGATGGGTACCCGGTGGAATTTTATAGGAAGTACATGGACCTACTAGCCCCGCTTCTGACGAGAACCTTTAACGAGGCCAGGGAAGGGGGGACGTTGCCCCCCACGATGTCGGAGGCGACGATATTGTTGCTCCTGAAGAGGGACAAAGACACGCTGCAGTGCGGGTCTTACAGGTCTATCTCCCTTCTGAATGTAGATGCCAAGCTCTTGGCCAAGGTGATGGCGACGAGGATCGAGGATTATGTTCCAGGGGTGGTTCACGAGGATCAAACTGGGTTTGTTAAGGGGAGACAGTTGAACACTAATATACGGAGGCTGCTAGGTGTGATGATGATGTCCCCGCCGGAGGGAGAGGCGGAGATAGTGGTGGCGATGGACGCTGAGAAAGCATTTGATAGAGTGGAGTGGGATTACCTGTGGGAAGTGTTGAGGAGATTTGGAGAGGGGTTTATTGGATGTGTTCAGCTTTTATATAGGGTCCCGGTGGCAAGTGTGATCACAAACAGGCAAAGATCTGACTACTTCCGTCTATATAGAGGGACAAGACAGGGGTGTCCCCTGTCCCCGATACTGTTTGCGTTGGCAATTGAGCCACTGGCCATAGCGCTGAGGGGCTCTAGGAAGTGGAGGGGAGTACTTAGGGGAGGAGAATTATACATTATACACAGATGACTTGTTGTTGTATGTCGCGGACCCAGTGGAGGGGATGCCCGAGATAATGCAGACACTCAGGGAGTTTGGGGAATTTTCGGGATATAAACTGAATATGGGGAAGAGTGAGCTGTTTGTGATGCACCCTGGGGAACAGAGCAGGGGAATAGATGATTTGCCGCTGAGGAGAGTAACAAGGGATTTTTGGCACCTAGGGATCCAGATAGCCAGGAACTGGGGAACCTTGCATAAGCTTAATTTAGGAAGATTGGTGGAGCAGATGGAAGAGGATTTTAGGAGATGGGACATGGTGCCCCTGTCACTGGCAGGCAGGGTGCAGGCGGTCAAAATGGTGGTCCTTCCGCGATTTCTTTTTGTGTTCCAGTGCCTCCCTGTGATGATTACCAAGGCTTTTTTCAAAAAAGTGGATAAGAGCGTTATGAGCTTTGTGTGGGCTGGTAAGACCCCAAGAGTGAAGAGGGGGTTTCTGCAGCGTAGCAGGGATAGGGGGGGACTGGCACTGCCGAGCTTAAGTGACTATTATTGGGCCGCCAATATATCAATGGTATGCAAGTGGATGGGGGAAGGGGAGGGAGCGGCGTGGAAAAGACTAGAGATGGCGTCCTGTAGGGGAACCTGCCTGCAAGCATTAGCGACGGCACCTTTACCGTTCTCCCCGAAAAAGTACACCACAAGTCCAGTGGTGGCGGCAACACTGAAAGTTTGGGGGCAGTGGAGACGACATAAGGGAGTGACGGGTGCCTCAGTGTGGTCCCTGATAAGGAACAACCATAGGTTCGTCCCGGAAAGGATAGATGGGGGATTTAAATCTTGGCAGCGAGCAGGAATTGCGAAATTGAAGGACTTGTTCTTAGACGGGACGTTCGCGAGTCTGGGAGCACTGACAGAAAAGTATGGGTTGCCACCTGGGAATGCATTTCGCTATATGCAAGTGAGGGCATTTGCAAGGCAACAGGTGAGGGAATTTCCGCAGCTCCCGGCACAAGAGATCCAGGACAGAGTGATTTCGGGGGCATGGGTGGGTGATGGTAGGGTGTCAGATATATATAGGGAAATGAGAGAGGAGGGGGAGACGATGGTAGAGGAGCTGAAGGGAAAATGGGAGGAGGAGCTGGGGGAAGAGATTGAGGAGGGGCTGTGGGCAGATGCCCTAAGTAGGGTAAATTCCTCGTCCTCGTGTGCCAGGCTTAGCCTGATCCAATTCAAGGTTCTACACAGGGCGCATATGACGGGAGCAAGGCTGAGTAGATTTTTTGGAGTGGAGGATAGGTGTGGGAGATGCGCGGGAAGCCCGGCGAACCACACCCACATGTTTTGGTCATGTCCGGTATTGCATGGGTTCTGGGTGGGTGTGGCAAAAGTGATTTCAAAGGTGGTGGGGGTCCGGGTCGAACCAGGCTGGGGGTTGGCTATATTTGGGGTTGCAGATGAGCCGGGAGTGCAGGAGGCGAGAGAGGCCGATGTTTTGGCCTTTGCGTCCCTAGTAGCCCGGCGAAGGATTCTACTTATGTGGAAAGAAGCTAAACCCCCGGGCATGGAGGCCTGGATAAACGACATGGCAGGGTTTATAAAATTGGAGCGGATAAAGTACGCACTAAGAGGTTCGGCTCAAGGGTTCACCAGGCGGTGGCAACCGTTCCTTGACTACCTCGCAGAACGATAAGGGAAATGGAGAAAGTAGCAGCAGCAACCCGGGGGGGGGGGGGGGGGGGGGGGGGGGGGGCATGCGGGCCCTCAGGGGTTTCCTATAGTTGTTTGTATATTAGTTATTTATACTGGCGTGTGGGACTTTATTGTCTTGGAGAGTTATTATTTTGTTGTTGGCAGTTGCCGTTTAGTTAATATATTATTTATTTTTTTAAAAACGGTCATTATTATTTATATTGTTTTAAAGTTGTAAAAAGGGGAAAATCCTGTACTGTTCCTGTTTGACCAAAAAAAATTTGAATAAAATATTTTTTTTTTTAAAAAAGGATGTTGGGGTCCCTGTTGGGACAGGAGATGTGTTGGTGGAATTTTGGCAGTGCACTCGAGGTTGGCCTGGTTGTAGTCCCCGGCCACGATGAACAAGGCCTCCGGGTATTCTGCTTCATTGTTATTTATAGCGGTTACAATTCATCAAGCGCCTTCTTCACTTCCGCCTGGGGTGGGATGCAGACCGCTGTGATGATGGCAGAAGTGAACTCCGTGGAAGGCAGTATGGACGGTACTTCACAGTCGGGTATTCCAGGTCCGGGGAGCAGTGGATCGTCAGGGTCGCCACATTCGAGCACCAGGAGTTGACGAGGAGACAAACCCCTCCACCCACTCCAGGTTCAGTCCTGGATGTGATTAACAGCAGGAATAACAGCAGAATCTAACCCATCATCACTTGTGAACCCTTTGGTGTCTCAGCATGTTGGACGACTGAGTGAATCCATCCCCACAGTGAGAGCAGGTGAATGGCTTCTTTCCAGTGCGAACTCACTGGTATGTCCGCAATGTGGATGATCTTTGAAATCTCTTTGTGCAGTGAGAGCAGCTGAAGTTTCTCCTCAGTGTGAATGCACTGGTGTTCCATCAGTACCTAAGAGCTTTTAAACCCACTCCCACAGTCGGAGCATTTAAAGGGTCTCTCATTGGTGTGAGTGACATTGTGGCTCAGCAAGTGATGACCGAGTGAATCTTTTCCCAGTCGGAGAGGTGAACGGGCTCTCCTCGGTGTGACCTCGCTCGTGTTTCATCAGGTTGGATGAGGTTCTAAAGCGCTTTGTGCAGTGAGAGCAGCTGAACGGTCTCTCCTCAGTGTGAACGCGCTGGTGGGACATCAGTAGCGGACAGCTTTTGAAACCCCTCCAGCAGTCAGAGCATTTAAAGGGCCTGCTCTTGGTGTGAGTGACATAGTGTTTCAGCAGGCTGAATAATTGAGCAAATCCCTTATCACACACAGTGCAAGTGAACGGCCTCTCCCCAGTGTGAACTTGTTTGTGTTTCCGCAGGCTGCTAATGTCAGTGAATCCCTTTTCACACTGAGAGCAGGTGAAAGGCCTCTCTCCAGTGTGAACTCGTTCGTGTCTCCGCAGGCTGCCAATGTCATTGAATCGCTTTTCACACTGAAAGCAGGTGAAAGGCCTCTCCCCAGTGTGAACTCGTTCGTGTTGCCGCAGGTTGCCAATGTCATTGAATCTCTTTTCACACTGAAAGCAGGTGAAAGGCCTCTCTCCAGTGTGAACTCGTTCGTGTCTCCACAGGTTGCTAATGTTAGTGAATCCCTTTTCACACTGAGAGCAGGTGAAAGGCCTCTCCCCAGTGTGAACTCGTTCGTGTTTCCGCAGGTTGCCAATATCATTGAATTTCTTTTCACACTGAGGGCAGGTGAACGGCCTCTCTCCAGTGTGACTGCGTTGATGCTTTTCCAACCCGTACGGGCCTTTGAACCCCTCCCCATAATCCTCACATTTCCATGATTTCTCCATGGTCCGGGTGATCATGCGTCTCACCACGTTGGATGATCAGTTGAAGCCTCGTCCACACGCAGAACACCTATACAGTCTCTCTCTGCTGTGAATGGTGTAGTACTTTTTCAGGCTGTGTCACCGGTTAAAGCTCTTTCCACAGTCAGTGCTCTGTAACATTCTCACACGGGTGTGTGTGTGTGTCTCAGTGCTTTTCCAGACACACTGATGTTTAAAATCTCTTGAAGCAGACAGAAAAGACAAACATTTCTCCTTCTAGATTCAAAGGCCAATGATCCCAAGAATTGAGTGACTCAGTCA